>NC_091770.1:15077727-15380757 GCF_029378745.1 Bos indicus | reverse complement strand
GAACATTTTTAAGAGACAGGAGTGTTGCTGTATTTCTAATTAGCGTGTAACTTGATATAAAGTAAGTTCCTCACTTAAAAGTATTATGAATGTGCAACAAAGCCTCATCCAGAGGTTGCTGTGGCTACCGAGGTAAACCTGATTAGGCTGGCATTCACTCTGCTTCCATGTGAGGCAGAAGAAAAGAATGAGGGGTTCTTAGAGGCACTGGGAAGGAGACGCATCTCCCCTCTGTGCTTCTATGTTGTCTCCTCTCCCACCTGCCTGTCTTTCCTCCCCCACCTCTCTCCTCTACCATCTTCCCTCTTTATTTCCTAGCCTCAGTGCAGTCATCACCATCAGACCCCCTCCGCTGCTCTTCCTCACCCCGTGCCTTTCTGGGGCTCAATGGGATGCTGCACTTTCCTAAGCATCTCCCTCACGATAGCCTCTGGGAGGCAGCATATTTTTCTCACTGGAACCTTGATGCCTAGGACCTGTCCATGGTGGGTGCCCAATAAATATTTGTTGACTGCATGAATGAATGGAGGCTCATTCTCAGTGTCTATTGTGGGCTGCTCTTCATCTGCTCATCCTTAAATACGGGTCATTCATGATTCCATGCTCAGTTCTTTTTCTTTCCTTTCTTTAGGTTTCCGCTAGATGATCTCTCCCCCTCTTTGTTTTAGCAAACATTCATATGAAAATGAGCCCAACTTTTCAACTCAACTTCGTCTTTTTTCCTCATTTGTACTTCCAACTGCTTTCAGTTAGATCTATAGATCCTCCTTATTCTCATCCATAACTCATCATCTTCCTCCCGGTCATCTTTCCTCCTTGAACTCCAACTCACTTAACATCACCATCCCTTCAACATTCCCAGATGGGAAGCTCAGAGAAGCCTTTTATTTTCCTCCAACCCTCCCTGATGAGAATGGACTTGTTGTCCCTCTTTTCTCTTCCATTCCCACTTCCCCTGTTCCATGTCTCACCAAGATCATCACCAAACACTGTGGGTTTCCTTACTTTGAATCTGCATCTCCCATGGCTGCTGCTGGATTTATTTTCAAAACTATGGAACTCATCGTGTTCCCATCTTGCTCAAAAACCCCTGATGTTTCCCGTTGCCTTCAGAGTAAAACCCAAGCATGCAAGACTCTCCACCTGCCTGGAAACTATTTTCCCACAACTCTGCCTCTCAACTGGCTCAGCCCCCTGCAAAGCCTATATCAAGCACCATCTCCTCTGAGAAGCCTTTCCCCAAAGCTTCAGTCAGGATTGAGAGTGCTCTCCTTGGTGGTTGGATACCCTCTTGATGATAACTCCATTACAGCAGAGGTCAAGGTTGTGGGCTGCAGGTGGGTGGACAGAGGAAAATGTAAGCAGCCCTTGAGAACATGAGCATGAGGGATGAAGATTTCTCCCTTAGAGTGAGCTCAGGTCTACTCCTTCCACTTTCAGTTCAGTTCAGTTCAGTTCAGTCAGTTCAGTCGCTCAGTCGTGTCCGACTATTTGCAACCCCATGAATTGCAGCACACCAGGCCTCCCTGTCCATCACCAACTCCTAGAGTTCACCCAAACTTATGTCCATCGAGTCGGTGATGCCATCCAGCCATCTCATCCTCTGTCGTCCCCTTCTCCTCCTGTCCCCAATCCCTCCCAGCATCAGAATCGTTTCCAATGAGTCAACTCTTTGCATGAGGTGGCCAAAGTACTGGAGTTTCAGCTTTAGCATCAGTCCTTCCAGTGAACACCCAGGACTGATCTCCTTTAGAATAGACTGGTTGGATCTCCTTGCAGTCCAAGGGACTCTCAAAATTCTCCAACACCACAGTTCAAAAGCATCAATTCTTCAGCACTCAGCCTTCTTCACAGTCCAACTCTCACATCCATACATGACCACAGGAAAAACCATAGCCTTGACTAGACAGACCTTTGTTGGCAAAGTAATGTCTCTGCTTTTGAATATGCTATCTAGGTTGGTCATAACTTTCCTTCCAAGGAGTAAGCATTTTTTAATTTCATGGCTGCAGTCACCATCTGTAGTGATTTTGGAGCCCAGAAAAATAAAGTCTGACACTGTTTCCACTGCTTCCCCATCTATTTCCCATGAAGTGATAGGGCCAGATGCCATGATTTTCGTTTTCTGAATGTTGAGCTTTAAGCCAACTTTTTCACTCTCTACTTTCACCTTCATCAAGAGGCTTTTGAGTTCCTCTTCACTTTCTGCCATAAGGGTGGTGTCATCTGCATATCGGAGGTTATTGTTATTTCTCCTGGCAATCTTGATTCCAGCTTGTACTTCTTCCAGCCCAGCGTTTCTCATGATATACTCTGCATATAAGTTAAATAAACAGGGTGACAATATACAGTGTTGCTGTACTCCTTTTCCTATTTGGAACCAGTCTGTTGTTCCATGTCCAGTTCTAACTGTTGCTTCCTGACCTGCATACAGGTTTCTCAAGAGGAAGGTCAGGTGATCTGGTATTCCCATCTCTTGAAGAATTTTCCACAGTTTATTGTGATCCACACAGTCAAAGGCTTTGGCATAGTCAATAAAGCAGAAACAGGTGTTTTTCTGGAAATCTCTTCCTTTTCCCATTATCCAGCAGATGTTGGCAATTTGATCTCTGGTTCCTCTGCCTTCTCTAAAACCAGCTTGAATGTCAGGAAGTTCACGGTTCATGTACTGCTGAAGCCTGGCTTGGAGAATTTTGAGCATTACTTTACTAGTGTGTGAGATGAGTGCAATTGTGCAGTAGTTTGAGCATTCTTTGGCATTGCCTTTCTTTGGGATTGGAATGAAACTGATCTTTTCCAGTCCTGTGGCCACTGCTGAGTTTTCCAAATGTGCTGGCATATTGAGTGCAGCACTTTCACAGCATCATCTTTCAGGATTTGGAATAGCTCAACTGGAATTCCATCACCTCCACTAGCTTTGTTCGTAGTGATGCTTTCTAAGGCCCACTTGACTTCACATCTCAGGATGTCTGGCTCTAGGTGAGTGATCACACTATCGTGATTATCTTGGTTGTAAAGATCTTTTTTGTACAGTTCTTCTGTGTATTCTTGTCACCTCTTCTTAATATCTTCTGCTTCTGTTAGGTCCATACCATTTCTGTCCTTTACTGAGCCCATCTTTGCATGAAATGTTCCCTTGGTATCTCTAATTTTCTTGAAGAGAGATTGCCAAGAGAACGCACTGGTCATAGCAAACACCCTCTTCCAACAACACAAGAGAAGACTCTACACATGGACATCACCAGATGGTCAACACTAAAATCAGATTGATTATATTCTTTGCAGCCAAAGATGGAGAAGCTCTATACAGTCAGCAAAAACAAGACCGGGAGCTGACTGTGGCTCAGATCATGAGCTCCTTATTGCCAAATTCAGACTTAAATTGAAGACAGTAGGGAAAACCACTAGACCATTCAGGTATGACCTAAATCAAATCCCTTATGATTATACAGTGGAAGTGAGAAATAGATTTAAGGGACTAGATCTGATAGATAGAGTGCCTGATGAACTATGGATGGAGGTTCATGACATTGTACAGGAGACAGGGATCAAGACCATCCCCATGGAAAAGAAATGCAAAAAAGCAAAATGGCTGTCTGGGGAGGCCTTACAAATAGCTGTGAAAAGAAGAGGAGTGAAAAGCAAAGGAGAAAAGGAAAGATATAAGCATCTGAATGCAGAGTTCCAAAGAATAGCAAGGAGACATAAGAAAGCCTTCTACTTTACCACAACTAAATTATTCATGCCCTATCTCATCTCCTCACTAAGCAAGATATGGTCCATTTTCAACCTTTAAAAAGGTCAGAGTTAAATCCTGGTCCATTCATCCTTCTTCCCTACTCTTCCCATGTGTGGTTATTTGGCAGAACCATGAAACAAAAGGGAGGTTCACACACTTTTAAGAAAAAGTCACTGCCATAGGCAGCTAAAGCAACAGAATATTTTCTTTATAAAAATAACTTTGGCAGAAGCTGGTTGTTTTCTGCAGACATTGTGAGCAACCAAAATAATTGTGAGACTGTACTTCCAAACAAGTTAAAGCTGACTCTGTTAGCGCATGTTTCCCCCTACTCTCTAGGAAGTGGAAATTTTACAACAGAAGTCATTCCCTTCATCTTTCCATTCTCTTCACAATGCAACCCCTGACCTTTGGAGCCTCCACCTCCAGCCAGAGGTAGATGACTAAATAGGGGGAAAAATGCAAACCTTAGGAAATAAAGAATGCATCATACAAAGCCTTATGTTCAAGTCATTGTCTTGAATGTTTTGGATAACTCTAGTCTTTAGGGAAGAAAATCTGAAACAGAGCAATTACATCACAAATGGAACATTCATATAGTCACTGGGATAGCAAAACATTTGGTGAAGGAAAAGGCTATATAATTTCAATGAGATCCAGGTGGAATATCCCTCTCAGCAAATGTCTACACATCAGCCCGTAAAAATGATGGAAAAGGCACAAGACAAGAATAAAAGCAAGAGCGCTAGGTGCTCATCCACCTAAACCCACATCCTCTCTGAGCTTGTCCTCTCCAACTACTCCTGCCATCCATTCTTCCTTCTTCCCAAGGGTGTGGATCTCTCTCATGCCTTCTGGGGTCTTCTGCTCATTGGCTTCCTTCCTTCTCTCACTGGGCAACCAAAATCTCTCCTGACCCACAGTTGGGGATGGCAAGAGGGAGAACAAAATGACCAATGCAACTAGTAAGAGTGATGACAGCTTCAGAAGCCCTTGCTAGGCATCAAGTACTGGGTTGGTTGCTTTACATGCATTATCTCATTTAATCATGACAACCCTAAACAGTAAGTTCTATACTTGTTTCCATTGTATAGTTGGGGAAAATGAGGTTTAGAAAGGTTAAGTATCTTGCCCAACATCACACAGCTTGTTAGTATGGCAGAACCAGCTCTCAGATTTACTCGGACTCTGAAGGTAATCACTCTAACCGATAGACTTCTTAGAGGAACACAGTTCCATACACAAGATAATCAGCAAAGAAAAAAAGAAAAATATATTAGGAAGGATGAAGCACTAGGAAGTCAGAGGGAAAGCCTTATGAAGAGATGAAGGAGAATGGGAGGCAAGGGTGAGGAGAATGGGACAGTCTGGAGAAATGGCTGAGCCACTACAGGTAGTTGCTGTTTAAATCGCTCAGTCGTGTCTGACTCTGCGACTGCATGGACTGTAGCTTGCCACTCTCCTCTGTCCATGGAATTTCCCAGGAAAGAATACTGAAGTGGGCTACCATGTCCTTCTCCAGGGGATCTTCCTGACCCAGGAATCAAACCTGCATCTCCTGTACTGGCAGGTGGATTCTTTACCAGCGAAGCCACCACAGAAGCCCACTACTGGTGATACATGCATGCGTGCTAAGTCACTAAAGTCGTATCTGACTCTTTGTGACCCTGTGGACTGTAGCCCTCCAGGCTCCTCTGTCCATGGGATTCTCCAGGCAAGAATACCGGAGTAGGTTGCCATGCCCTCCTCCAGGGGATCTTCCAGACTCAGGGATCAAACCTGCATCTCCTGCAACTCCTGCACTGCAGGCTGATTCTTTAATGCTGAACCACTGCGGAAGCCCCACTACAGGTGGTAACTCATACCTAACCCTTAGTTGAAAATGAGAGAAACATCAGGAGAAACCCTTATGTACTATAAGATTTCTGACTTTGATTCACAAAGGATGGGATTCAAAGAAAGAGAACCTGGAATGTTAACATAAGCATGGCCATTCTCACACAGGTGAGATGAGTCATCTGCCTGAAATGCAGGAGGAGAAGGAAACAGCAGGTTCAAAAGAAGCAAGAAGACATAGACTTGTACATGAAACGGAGATGCCAAAGATGCCATTGTCCTATACAGAAAAACACTCAGGAAGAGTGGAAGCAGGATGGAGTTACAGGAGAAATAGACAGTGGTGCTTCTGAGATGAGCCTTTACCACGAATGGCCAGGACAAGGATGAGGCTTTCTGAAGGCACTTTGCATAACTACAAGTGAGCGATCACAGGAAGGGGGACTTGAACTATCCTTATGTCTGTTGGAATTCACAGTTTGCTAAAATAGAGTTACTTATAAAAATTTTTAACATTCCTAGCTAACAAGTTCAGCTCAGATTAGAAGGAGAAACTGTCATTCTGGATATAATTTTAACCAATGAGAAAGAACTAGTTTCTGTACAGAAATTACAGGGGCCTTGGGAGAACATGTCTTTTGGGAGTCTATAATAGCAAGGGAAGGGAGCATTACATACATTCTAAGGCAATGTAATAATGAGGAATTCCAGTGAAAAGGAAAAAGATAAGTAAACTCTTAAGCTAGCGTGATCACCCAGAAAACTTTCTCATGAATCCATGTTTTTCAAAGAACCAATTCAAGAGAGATTGTGAGGGATATACAGTCAAGAACCAACACACAAAAATGATGATTTTCAGGAAGACTAAAGACTTAACTAGTGGGAAATCCAAGAGACATGAGTGATTTAAAAGGTCTTCCATGACAAATTCAGAGAGAGAGAGAATGGGGTGGGAGAGAAGGAAGAAAGGAAGGGAGGCAAGGAGGGATGGAGGGAAAGGTGGAAAGGAGGAAGGGAGAGAGGTGAGAACAGAAGATAAAAGAAAGGAAGAAGAAGGAAAGAGATGAAGAAGAGAACGAGGAGGAGGAGAAGAACAAGGAAGTGACAGGTTCAGGAAGATGGTGTCATGTTAACCAGCAACTAAAGGTCAAAACTTCTAAATACTCAAATTCCATCTTCTAGAGAAAGGAGAATAGATTTTGAATTCAAATTGTGCAGCAAAGGAGACCACGAAAAGAATAAAGCGGAGCCTATAATATGTTACAGAATAAGAAAAAGCTAGGCATATAGATTATTTCAAACCTCCAGATTCAGACAAATTACATTACAAAGTGCAAAAAGAATTTGCACATATAATCTCAGAGCCACTGGCAGTGAGTTTGAGAAATCATAAAGAATGGTAAACAGGCCAGAAAGCTTGGGAAATGTTCTATTTTGCAATATCCTGAAAATTAAAGATCCATAAGCTGGACACGATTCTCAATGAGGGTGAGCCCTGCTGGACCCTGTGGGGATCAGAACACACCTGCTTTGCCAATGAGGGTTGTTGTGAAACTAGAATCTTCCAACAAAGAATGAACACTGTGATGAGAAAGTTGCAAGCCGTGCTGAACAAGGGAAGGCTTAGTGGGACGTACAGCACAGAAATCAGGTGACTAAGAAGGGTATCGATGATTTGAAATGTTTGTATAAGAAGCCATAGGATCACATTATGTTGCCTTCAAAACCAGAACTAGAACCAACAGTAGAAACTTTAAATAGGCAGATTTTTCCTGAACGTTTGAAAGTATTTTCTGTTTATTCAACAAGTGTTTACTGAGCACCTACTTTGCGCCAAATATGACACTAAGCACTGAGGAATCCATGACAAATACAGTTCTCATCTTCATTCAACTTAGTCCTGTGAAGGGAAACAATAGCTAAGTAAACAAGGAACATAATACAGATTACAGCAAAGCCAGGAGGGAAAGAATGGGGGAAGACGGAGAATAACAGTGAGTATCCATATAAGGATGGTTTTAGGGAAAACTCTGAGGAGGCGCCATTTATGCTGAGACCTATACAACAAGGGTAGAGATGGATGAACACTGGGAGGCAGAGAGAATTAGCGGGTGCAACAGCCCTGAGACTGGAGAGAACTTCACTTGTTCCCAGAACCGAAAGGAGCCAGGAAAGTAACCTCAGTGAGCAAGGCAGAGGAAAATAGGAGATTGTGAGATACGGTTGAAGAGAGAGGCAGGAATCCGGGAATAAGACGTTGCCATCCTAAGGAATGTAGGATGTGTTCCAAAAGATATGGGGAGCTGTTGAATGTTTTGAGCAGGAGTCACACGACCTGATTGATGTATGCATTTTAATGGTTATTCCAGATGCTCTGTGGTAAATGGATCTGTGTGGACTGGGGGCGGGGGTGGGGAGGGGGATGCAGGGAGAGCATTTAGGAGACTACTGTAGTATTTAGATGAGGGAAAGTGTGAATTGAGGGTGTGCAGTCAAGTTGGAGAGAAGTTCATTTGGATTTTTTTTTTAAGTAACATATACAGAATTTACCAATGAACTGAATATGGGGTTTGAGGGAAAGGAGGAAAAATGACCGGAATGATATAAAACTGGACTTGGGTGGCAGGAACTGAAGGCCTGCCTGAGCAGATACTGCAAAATGGGACGAGGAACTGGGCTGGCAGGACGGAGTGGAAAGATTGAGGTTGCACTTGTTTCAGTGATGACAACAGAACTCAAGTGCCTACTTCATGCTGTGGGTCTACTGAAAGCTCCAGAAAGTAGGCTTTTGGTTTGGCACAATTCTTAAACTGCAACTGGTTATAAACTTTATCACAAGCACGTTTCTAGGGAAACTCACAGTGCTCCCAGTGAAAACAAGAAGAAAATTAGCAAAGTTGCATATATACTTTGCTATATTACATAAACATTTTATATTATTTTATGTACTATATATTGTATACACATATGGCTTATAAAATTGTAGTCCTTTGCTCAAAGGTTAAAATACAGAAGGCATTCATGCTTGCAATGCCCATAATAAACATTAATAACCAACAGACACAAATGCTGCAAATTTTGCTAAAGACAGCATAACATTCTCATCCTGCTACATCATCAGAAGCTCTCTTGAAAAGAGGAGTTTTTGAAATTTAATACTTAAGCCTTTCTCATATCAGAAGAGATCCCCCAAACGAGTCTTTTCATTCCTACTTCATTCCCAATAATCTCACTGTCCATTACAAAAAAAAATTCCTACCTTCAAGTATCATAAATATTGGGTGCTAACAGCCACGCACATAAGAATGTAACTGCGGCAAGAATTCTTTGCTGGAATATATCAGTCTTTAAAAGATAACCAGGACTAAACCACAGATAACCGTTGAGACTAGATCTGTTGTCCTGTCAACCATCTATGTCACAGCCTTCTGGCATCAATCAAACATTACGGTTTAAATTCCAGATCACGAATAGCGTGACCTCAGCACACCACTCAAGCTATCCATAGTTAGGCCACCTAAAATATCACTGATGGAAAGAAGTTTATGTGGGAACCTAACCCGAGGTCCTTTTCTCAACATTAAATTCATCTGACATTTCATGTTCTTTGTTGTAAAGGAAAAAGAGAGAGAGGAGGGAAACGAGGCACAGTGTTGGCCAGCAGGTGTGATTTTGCACGTTTCTCATGCAGCGGTCTAGGCTGCGGTTTCAGCTCCAATGGGGTGTTTTGTCTAACTGTCTGGGTGTAACGTGTGTTGTCCCACAAACAATTTGTCACACCCTGAGAGTTACACATCTGGGGACAGAGACAGCTCATGCCATAGGGCAAAAAGCACAACTCTTGTCAATTATCATCTTTGGTGGCAGGTAATTTCTTCAACTGCACATCATGATTTTGTCAGAACTTTGTGTCTTTTGAGTGCTGGGGGATAACCTCAACCAGGCAAAGTCAGTCAGGAAGACACAGCTGTTAAAAAAAAAACAAACCACAACCTGCAAACGGCTAAAGGACTTTCTCACAGTAGCAACCTTTGGAGACTTCTTTGGAGAAAAACAATGTTTGAAAGAGACAGATTTTACTACCAGACGCCGGTTTTGGCATAGACAACCTTAATGAGGTTAAGGATAGGTCTTACAAATATCTACTTCTGAATTTTGTTTTTTCACTTGACATTTGTTTTATCCAGCTGTACTGGTGAAACATCTTTATAGAAAAGTACACAATTTAAGAAGTAACAGAGTCAGCCAGTTGAATAAAACATTGCAAGATGATGCAGTGTCCATTAAGCACACTCCCCTAAGAAGGATTCGATGTAGTCAGGAGTGGACATTTGGGGGAGCTTCTCTTTTTGAAAACCATCCTTCTGGCTTTCTGCTTGTTTTTATCCACAACAGAAAAAAATACTTTTGAGCTTTTGCGCAAATGGGAAAGAGGAGCCCAGGCAGAAATCTGGACCAGCAACACAGAGAAGCAGTGGAAGGCAGCAAAGAGAAAGGCAGAGGATGGAGTGGCAAGTTGAGAAAACTCTGAAAAATAATCAAAAAGAGATTTAGAGAACAGAAATAGGGAAGGATTGAAGAAAAACATCTTGGGCCCCTCTGGGAACTCTCTCTTCCCAAGTCTTAAAACCCTCTGGTTTCCCCTTGTCTGAAATCACTGTCCACAATGCTAGAAACAGTATGTTCTTAAGTTTTCTGTTTTGAAAAGACAAATAAACATGGAAACAGTTTTAGGTTTTAGTATAGAGGAGAGAAAATTTTCTTTGCACCAAGTTAATTAGGATGTAGGGGAAAGGGACAAATGTTCCCAGGAATTCCACCCCACGACTGGCTTTCGGTCACGGCCGCCCATGCACCAGCCTTAGGGAAGAGTCCTGAAGAATGGGGCTGCTTTAGAGCTGATTCCATTGAGCAGATCTGTATCGAATATTTATGACAGCCTTCCTGCAGATTCAGAGAACTACGTGGCCTAGGCAGATTTTCTAAGGCAGTGCCGACACTTTGATCTTCTAGGGGCTCTGACATCTGTTCTTGTCATCTGCACATTTGTATGTTCCTAGCGAAGTTCAGAGCAAGACCATAGAACAGCGATCTGAGGCCCCAAAACTTGTCCAAAACCAACAGAGTGGAGATTTACACTTATTGAGATAATAGCATCACACTAATGCAAGCCAAGAGGCCATCAGCCCATTTGGATTATAAAATATTCTATGTGCTACAGAACAGAGAATATTGTTTTAGAAATGAATCCTAAGTTTCCCCAGGCATGCTGGCCCTTGAGTGCATTATTATGGCCCAAGTTATGATGACTCTTGGCCGCCTTATGGAACTTTAGCCATCACCTCCTTAAAGATGAACAAAGGGGTGTGGGGTAGCAGGGCACATGACTCAGGAAAAGCCCACCCTCACTCACTGGTTCCAGTTTCAAACCAGTGTGAGGAGCTGGTGCTCATGAAGATAGCCCACCCTGCAAGGCCTGGCGCTCTATGATGACATCTCTGAGCCCTCAGGATGTCAAGAGTTAGCCCCTGGACCATGGGGGCTAGCATGGCCCACGCACCCTAACTTTTAGGCTGAGTCAAGAAGCCACCTGCTGCTTGACTCCAAGCTCCCAGACTCTTTCATGAACACACCTCCTGCAGCTCCTGCCCTGAGCACCCTCATGAGGGGTGTGCGTCCCAGCTTGCCAGCTCACCCACTTTGCTCTCTCCCAGGGCTCTCGACCTTTCACAAGTGAAGGGCCCCACTTGTGAGCCCTGCATTAAACCAAGGGATGGGCTTGGGATTACAGGTACCACAGCAAGTTACTGAGAAGGGGATGGTTTGAAGGAGGTAGGGAAAGCCTATTCCCCTCTCAGATCCCTCTCTGGGAGAAATCTTCTTCTCCATGGGAGCACTTTCCTCCCAGATTCTTGAAAGACTGATGTCTCACTCTGGGTAAGACACATTGGCTTCACGTGGATAAGCATCATTTGTTGAAAAACCTATTTTCCCCCACTGAATTGTCTTGACACTCAGGTTGAAAAAAATTAGCCATAAATGTATGAGCTTTTTTCCCCTGGAGTCCTTGGATTCCATTGGTTCACATGCTTATCTTAAACCTATCCTACACTGTCTTGATTAATTACTGTAGCTTTGTAGGAAGTTTTGAAATGGCAGGGACTTCCCTGGTGGTCCAATGTCTAAGACTCTCCGCTCCCAGTGCAGGGGCCCAAGTGAGATCCTTGCTCGGGGAGCTAGATTCCCTCATGCTGCATCTCAAGATCCCACAGGCTGCAGCCTGGCACAGCCAAATAAATATATTTTTAAATAAATGAAAAATAAATTGAGACTGTTTATTTAAAAAAAATGGAAAATATGAGTCTCTAACTTTGTTCTTTTTCAAGGTTGTTTCCGCTATTCTAGGTTAAAAACCTTTACTACACCTTCCATCCAAATTGTGAAGCTGTGTTCTCTCTCTGAGATGCCTCATATAGGAAGTAAAGAGCAAACAATGTCAAAATAGCTTTACCTTTGTGCTCCCTTTTCTCTGATTTGGTTATACTACTTCATTTTTAAAATACAATAAAATCTTTCTCCTTCTCTCTCTGCATTTCACTTCACTATCCCTGTGGACTTGTACAGTATTTCTCTATTTGTAAAACCCAAAATCCATGTTCATATAAACATGAGCAAAGGTACCTATATTCCCTTTCTGCCAATGTCATACTTCCTGGACAAATTCTGTGATGATTCTAAAAGACTAGAAGCCCTTAGAGTTTTGTATTTTCCATAAAGAACAAGTTTAGTTTAGGGGCCAATTATTTCTATCAGAGGTTAATGTCATTAAGACATTTAATTATTTCTAGAGAATGATAACAAATTGCATACAGCACTTACAAAGTGAGAAAACAAGAAGAAAATCTGTTTTAAGAGTCAGAGGCAATGTACCTTTCTGGGGGAAAAAAAAAATGTGGTCTCTCATACTTGAAATTGAGCAGAAATTAAGGTCTTAACCTAGCTACCCTTCACAGATAAAATATGGTGTGGTCATAGGCCCTGGAAACAATTGTGTATTTGAATTAGGTGCTTGGCAGAATATGAAAAGAAAGAAATATGTGTTTCTCTCTGAGAACTGATTTTGCCGTCAATACTCAAGTGTTTTTTGTCTCTGATACATTTCACTAAACTAAGTCTAACAAGGGTTTTCAAGTCTACAGAAAATCATAAGGCAGAATCGACGGGCTGCTAGAGGGGCACAAGAAGCACTGGCAAGGCTCCCCTGGTGGCTCAGTGGTAAGGAATCTTCCTGCCAATGCAGGATCACAGGTTCGATCCCTGGTCCAGGAAGACCACACATGCTGGGGAACAACTAAGCCCGTGCACCACCACTACTGAGCCTATGCTCTAGAGCCTGGGAGCCACCAACCACTGAGCCCATGCACTAGGACTACTGAAGCCTGAATGCCCCAGAGCCCAGGCTCTGCTGCAAGAGAGACCACTGCAGTGAGAAGCCTGCACACTGCAGCAAAGAGTAGCGCTCTGCTTGCTGCAGCTAGAGGAAAGCCCTCACAGCAACAAAGACCCAGCACACTCAAAAATAAATAAAATTACATACATATACATATACACACACACACAGAGAAGCAGCACCGGCAGCCCTCTGAAACATTCTAAGTTTAGCAGCTATATTGGGAGCAACAGAGTTGGTTCTAAGGGCCTTTTTTGCTTTAATGGGCCTTCTTAGAATATGCCAGAAGCCCCTCAGCAGCCACACCTGAGCAAAGCACAAGCCCAGGGAAACCCACCACTTCAACTGCTCCTGAACCTTCCATCCTTGACAGGAGGACTTCTCCATAAAAGGAAGAAATCAAACTCTGGAGGCAAGACCTGTATTTAAAGAGGTGTGGACTCTGGGCAGCTGTGAATCCTTTATCCCTTTTATCCTTCACAACAAAAACAGCTCTGGAGAGATTCTCAGATGAAAATAACTTCAGCTGAGGAACTTCAGCTGGGAGTGACTGGATGTGTCCAGCTTGACAGAAAACATTATGAGATACACAAGGCTAGAAGCCCAGGAGTGCATGGGATATCTGCATGAGATAAAAAGTAGCACAGTTTTAATTTAGAAATATATTCTTCAAATACCAAGCCAAGTACAAATAGCAGAGACTAGCATGAGATAGGGAGTTTAGTATTATACCTTAATCCTTGAAAGTGAAAAAATAAAGTAAGCAACAATATTATAGTAGCAACCTCAGTTGTAAAGTTAGGGTTGATTTAGAGGGAGGAAAAGTGCATTTTTAGATTCTGTTTAATAGGATATTTAATAATATGGCAAATGTTGGGATCAAATTTGATGACAATGCTGGCCGTGAGAAGCAGCAGGTGGTGTGATGCTAAACATGTTTGGGGTGTGGCTGATTACTAAAATATTATGGAATAGCCAAGAGAGGTCAGTAGAGCTACTGACCATGTACTGTTTCATAGTAACTGTGTAGAGCTTGGGTTTGCCGTAAACTTTTCTGCCTGAATTTTTTTTTTTAATCCTCTTTCTTCCTCTGAACTTTGACCACATCACAGGGCTTCCTTCTAGTGTGGGGGTGGATTTCCCTCAGAGATGGGAGTTTCTCCATCTTAATGTCCTCTCCCTTCCTAAGCTTCCCCTCTGGACCTTGGCCCATGAAAATTTTCCTCTGAATCCTGCCTCATTCTTTAGAAAATTACACTCCTGAAGACAAGGTCAAAGAGCACAACTCTCTGAAAACCATTCTGTTTGGGAATGGCTTTCAACTGTGGATGGTGATCACTACAGGACTCGAAATAGCAGAGTATTCTTCGTCTCTACAGGAGACCATCAGCCTGGGATGGACAAACACTACAGGAAGATTTTAAGTTCAACATAAACGAAGAGCATCCTAATAGCAACTATCAGTTCAGTTCAGTTCAGTCGCTCAGTCATGTCCGACTCTTTGCAACCCCATGAATCGCTGCACACCAGGCCTCCCTGTCCATCACCAACTCCCAGAGTTCACTATAGATCTGCTGTAATGTTACACAGAAAAGATTCTGGAACTTCTCCCCAAACCAATTATGTATGATAAAGGGGCCTATGAGGATTAGATAGAGGTCTGTTAAAACACACCAAAGGTCTAGAACTGTGCCATCCCATACAGTAGCCATGCTGCCTGTAGCTGGTGAACACTTGCAATGTGACTGAGTTTTAAATCCTTTTCAATTTCAATTAATTTAAATTTTAAAATAGAATGTAGTATAAAATATTTTTATGTTAGACAAAACTTTGTGTTGGTTGGACTACACTTGATTTTAACTGTTGGATCATGGAGAGTATTATTATCATAGTGCATGTCAGTACATGTATTATTTCTAGTCTTTACTAATAACTTTTAACATATCAATTACATGTTGAAGTAAGATTTTTTATATACTGGGCTAAATAAAATATGCTGCTGCTGCTGCTAAGTCACTTGAGTTGTGTCCGACTCTGTGTGACTACATAGACGGCAGCCCACCAGGCTTCCCCGTCCCTGGGATTCTCCAGGCAAGAACACTGGAGTGGGTTGCCATTTCCTTCTCCAAAATAAAATATATTGTTAGAATTAATTCCATCTCTTTCTTTTTCTTTCTCAATTTGGCTACTAGAAAGTTTTACCATGTAAATATGGCTTACCTTATATTTTAATTGAATGGGGCTGGTCTATAGGACAACTGAGGTCTTTGAATATAGAGCAACAAAGTTGTGGCAGACTGAGGGAGGACAGGGAGTTGGGAAGAGGTTTATAATACCATTATCAATACCTGGATTAAAAACCAAGGATTTCTTTTAAACAACCAGGGAAATGAAAAATTTTTAAAGTTTGTGTTTTTTATTTGTGTAACAATAATGTTTAAAACTTTTCATATATTGCCAATGGGCCCCTCTGCCCCTCAAATAAATTCTTAAACTGGGGAATAGAAGGGCTTTATGCATGAAGGGCCAGGGCAGGACTGTCTGACCTGTAGTCCCAAACTCTTAGGAGAACTTGGAGCCTTTGTAAAGGGTCCATAAATCCATGTGGGCAAAGCAGTGTCTGCAGATTGAGTAAATAATCTCTGGCTTATACTGGCACTACAGTCTTTCAAAACTGTAGACTGATTAATAAAATGTAAATTCACTTTAACAAGCTACCAAATTCAGAGTAGTGAAGGGATCATCACATATTTTCTCAATCAAAAGACTCTAAAGTCAGCTATGCACACCTGAAGCACTGGATTCTTGCTAGCTCATTTGGTGCCTTTGTGCAAATTAGATCAAAACAAGCCAGAGAGTTCCACCCCAATTCATCCCCAAGCATGTGACCTGCATGAAAAGGCATTGCTGTCATGATATATTTTGATGTTTAAAAAGTTCTTCAAACTGGAAAAAGATAAATTTGTAATCTGGAGAATGCTGTGGACAAAAAAGAAAAAACACATTGCCTGCCATTTCAGTGAACAATGAATGTTGCCCAGCATCAAGCCATCAGCCACTCCAGCCGCCCCTGTGGTGTGCCCTACAGGGAATTCAGGATAGAGAAAAACAGGATACTGGCCTTAGACAGTTAAGATGCTTATCAAAAAAAAAAAAAAAAAATTCCAATAAGCCCAAACTTGTGCATCTTCCCATACATAGAAAAGCATTAAAATCATGATTTTGAGATGTCTGGGTTTTGTGATTAGCAGCAGTCTTTTGATGTTCGACTACATGTTTTTTGTTTTTCTAGCAAAAACTCCTAAATATCCTGGCTCCTCCCTTACCTCTTTGGAACTGTTCCTCAGAGCTATCTATCTAGTAGGCTGTCTTCTGGGCTGTAGTCCTCAGCAAGTTCCCTAAATAACACAACTCTCAGGACTTCCCTGGTGGTCCAGTGGCTAAGACTCCATGCTCCCAGTACAGGGGGCACGAGTTTGATCCCTGGTCAGGGAACGAGATTCTACATGCCGCAACTAAAGATCCTACACTCTGCAAGAAAGACGGAAGGTCCCGTGTGCTACAACTAAGACCTGGTACAGCCAAATAAATAAACTAAAAAAAGAAAAACCTCTCAACTTTCAAGTCAGTGTGTCTTCGTTGCTGTTGTTCTTGTTTTTCAGTCAACAATACCAAAAAACTACCAAATAAGAAATGGATTCTTTGCCTCCCAGGAGCCCTGCCCTCGCCATTCTCCAGGGCCAGTGTTCCTGCTTTAGAGCTGGTGGCTGGGGAGGTAGCTCCTATGGTCTCAGCTGGGCCTCAGGGCCACGGTGGGACCACCAATGACTCTGACGTCATCCAATCCATGGGGCTGCAATCAAAGCCTGTGCTCCCATGACCCATCAGTTTCTGGAATGAGCAAAGTAAAGCTGGCAGGAAGTCATAATCAGTATCCTCTGACCTTCAATCTGAACTGACCTTCAATCTAGGAATTCCTGATGGAGAGGAAAATACGCTATTTCTTGAACATGAACGATTTATTTACAATTTAGAACAAGGGTTCTCAACCTCTGCACTCCTGACATGTTGATAGTTCTTTGTCATGGGTTTGTCCCTAGATGCCAACAGCATGCCCCTCCCAGTTGCAACAATCAAATGTCTCCAGACATTGCCACATTCCTAAAAGGTGAAACTGCCCCACTGATTTAGAATATTAAAACATTTCTGGCATTAGCTCATTTCCATAACATCTCTGCTCCTCAACCTTCTCATCAGTAAAATGGGGTGATAACTGGGCTGTCCTCATTGTGAGGATTAACAAGACAAACCTCTCAACGTTGTTGTTTAGTTGCTAAGTCGTGTCCGACTCTTAGGGACCCCATGGACTGTATGTAGCCTGCCAGGCTCCTCTGTCCATGGGATTTCCCAGGCAAGAATACAGGAGTGGGTTCCTGTTTCCTCCTCCAGGGGCTCTTCCCAACCCAGGGACTGAACCCACGTTTCCTGCTTGGCAGGCAGATTCTTTCCCACTGAGCCACCAGGGAAGCCCTCAATAGGTGACGATAAATATCAGCTAGTACACTCCCAAGCTCTGCTTGTACTGCTCTAATACCTGGTATTTGTGGATTTACTCTAAGGTCAAGGCTGCCTCTGTGTCTCTGTGTTACTGCGGCAGCTAAGACCCTCTGAAGTCCGAGTACCAAGGTTCAAACTCCAGGTGTGATCAGGAATATGTTGCTAAACTTCTGAAACTACAGTTTTTCATCTATTTTAAAGACAGACAGATGATGAAAGACTCTCCCTTGCAGGGCTGTCGTGGGAGTGAAATGACATATTCAGAGGTTCAGCTTATTAACCATTATTAAGTGCTGCAAGGCTACATGTGTATGCAGGGAAAAGCAAAGGGAGATGTTTTATAAAATTCCAACAAATTAATAGTTTTTCTCAACCTTCCTCCCCCACTCCTGTCCCACCCCACCCTAAGGACTTTGCCAGAATCCCAAAGTCCTCACACCTCATTGTGTGAACCCCTAAGGGGTCACACCAGTTCCTCCCAGCTACCTCTTGAGGGTCCTCTTCCTGTTCCCAGAAGTTCTCCTCAGACCTGTGGGCTGTGTTTGCCCAGGTCCACTCTGACAACACCCAGGCTCTTACTGGTGGTAAAGCTAGACTTCTCTTCATGCCACAGTCAACTGAAGTGGAGACAAAGCTCTTCCCCTGCTGGCACTGCAGTCTGTGATTGGCCACAGACTCTCTGCTGAGTCTCAGTTTCCTCACCTGCAAAATGGGGCAAGTCAAACAACCTTTTCTCCAGTATCCTCACCTCCCTCCAGGACTACAGGTGCTTCTCATTCCTGCTATGCTGGACATTTCTCTATCCCTATAATTCCACCCTCTTTAAAAGAAACCCTTTTCTTTTCATAAACCATGATCTCCCTTAGGTAAAGGACTCTGTCCTATTCATATTTACGTCCCGTAATGTATTTCCTACCACAAGGCAAATCCTCAATAAAGAATTGTTGAATGAACGAGTGGGAGAGAGTTGGACATATGATCATGTTCAAAGCTTTAAGTGGGACAGGCTGGGGTTTTCTTCCCTTCTCATCCTTCTCTTGCCTTCACTTCCCATATATTTGCTGGGAAGATATCTTTTGTAAAAGGAAACAGAGACTGATGCTCAGTTAGCATAGTAACTCATGGATGCTATGCCGTGAAAAGTGGTTAACATCTGCAAGATAAATGTAGTTTGACTTGGGAGGTTTGGTTTCTCTGGTGTGCGTGTATGCTAAATCACTTCAGTTGTGTCCAACTCTTTGCAACTCTATGGACTGTACCCCTCCAGGCTCCTTTGTCTGTGGGGATTCTCCAGGCAAGAATATTGGAGTGGGTTGTCATGTCCTTCTCCAGGGGATCTTCCCAACCCAGAGAAGAGCCTGACACATTGAACCTGTGTCTCCTGCGGCTCCTAGCATTGCAGGTGGATTCTTAACTGGTGAGCCACCAGGGAAGCCCCGGTTTCTCTGGGGGAAAACCAGAAGAATTTGCTGCTGCTCCTTCAGCCTGAAAGCACTCAGCTGAGACAGAGGGCCCTGGGAGGGGTGGTCCAAGACCAGAGGGGATGGGAAGTGAGAAGGGAGATCCCAGTTAGCCTCCAGGGTGGGCTCCAACATGCACAAGCAGTGCCCTGATGGGGAAGGAAACAATCTGTGTCATCCTCTGTGCTCCATGAGTCTTCAAAAGCGCGTAAGAGTAAGGTTTTCTTTCTGGAATTCACCATACCTGGAGCCTCCCACCATCACTCCCAACAAAATAACTTGACCTAATTAAGATGCTACATTAAGAAAATGGACAGAGTTGGTATTGTGGTTTACCTGGTGTGGTTCAGAACTACAAGTCTGTTCTTTTGGGTTACCCATAGAGTGAAGATTTGATTGACATTCTCCAATCCAGGGACTTCTCTGGTGGCTCAGTCGTAAAGAACCTGCCTGACAAGGCAAGAGAAACGGGTTTGATCCCTGGATGGGAAAGATCCCCTGGAATAGGAAATGACAACCCATTCCCGTATTCTTGCCTGGAAAATCCCACGGACAGAGGAGACTGGCAGGCTACAGTCCATGGGGTCGCAAAGAGTCAGACACGACTGAGTGACTAAACAGCATCAGCTTCAATCAAGGAGACCACAGTTCCAGTCCTACTGGCACAATTTAGAGCCAGGTCAAAACTCAAATGACTGGGCCTCCATCTCCTCCCCACTTGCAGAAATGAGAAGAAATAATAACTTTACTGTGGGTCAACTGGATGAACTCAACATCAACACCACAGTGTTGGTATCAAGGCAAGGACAGCAGAATAAGAAATGGATCCTAACATGAACGCAACCAATAATTCACAGCATGACCTTTTGTAAGCAACAACGTTCCCAGGCTTCAATTTTCTGATCTGTTACTCCTAGTTAGGGATTCCCCAATGGCTCAAGTGGTAAAGAATCTGCCTGCTACACAGGAGACACAAGAGATGCAGGTTTGATCCCTGGGTCAAGCAGATCCCCTGGAGAAGGGAATGGCAACCCACTTCACTATTCTTGCCTGGAGAATCCCATGGACAGAGGAGCCCAGTGGGCTACAGTCCATGAGGTTGCAAAGAGTTGGACATGACTGAGCTTCTAATACACCCACACTACTAATACTGAGTCCAAAGGGAAGTTGTAGAGGGAAAAAAAAGAGATGTTGGATTTAAAAACACGTCAAAATGGTTAGGTGCTCTGCACATAAATGATAATTTCATTACCAATTTGTTAAATAACTAATGTGTGAAGGTTTCTATTCATTCAATGGACTGCATATTACTTGGAATTGCAGCAGTTGCTAGACTGTTAGTAGAGAGTCAAGGGTGGTGGGCAAGAGGAAGGAACATGAAAATGAGAAAGATGGCCTTGAGGCTCTCCCTGCATCCCAGGAGAGCTAAGAGCACACACAGGTAGAATATGTTAAGGGGCTCCCCTGGCTGCTCAAATGGTAAAGAATCTGCCTGCGATTCAGGAGACCCGGGGTTGATCCCTGGGTCAGGAAGATCCCCTGGAGAAGGGAATGCCAACCCATTCCGAAATTCTTGCCTGGAGGATTCCATGGACAGAAGAGTCTGGCAGGCTACAGTCCATGGAATATATTAAACAATCAAAGAAAATAAAGTATTTCTGGGGAATATCTGAGGAAGTGAGCTGATGCAGATCACTGTCAATTCATAACAAATCAAATCTAGGTTGATGGGATTTGATGAGATTGGATCGATGGGATTGATTTAGTTTGACTTGACTGCAAAATTCCACGGATGGAGGAGCCTGGTAGGCTACAGTCCATGGGATTGCAAAGAGCTGGACACGACTGAGCAACTTCACTGACTGGATAAAAAGAGCTGTTATAAATGGGCCTTTAGTGATGTGGCTGAGCTGTGGGGGAGGGGAAGCGTTCAGTGGTCCTATGATTACGTCTCAGTCTTTAGTGAACTTATGCCTCTGGACTGTGAACTTCACAAATATTTCTGAATTGTTTTGCTACCCCCTCAGATGAGACTTTGGAGAAGGCAATGGCACCCCACTCCAGTACTCTTGCCTGGAGAATCCCATGGGTGGAGGAGCCTGGTGGGCTGCAGTCCATGGGGTCGCTAAGAGTAGGACACAACTGAGCGACTTCACTTTCACTTTTCACTTTCATGCCTTGGAGAAGGAAATGGCAACCCACTCCAGTGTTCTTGCCTGGAGAATCCCAGGGACGGCGGAGCCTGGTGGGCTGCCATCTATGGGGTCGCACAGAGTCGGACATGACTGAAGCGACTTAGCAGCAGCAGCAGATGAGACTTGGGCTTCCTTTATAGCTCAGTTGGTAAAGAATCTGCCTGCAATGCAGGAGACGGCAGTTCGATTCCTAGGTTGGGAAGATCCTCTGGAGAATGGATAGGCTACCCACACCAATTTTCTTGTGCTTCCCTTGTGACTCAGCTGGTAAAGAATCCGCCTGCAATGTGGGAGACCTGGGTTTGATCCCTGGATTGGGAAGACCCCCTGGAGAAGGGAAAGGCTACCTACTCCAGTAGTCTGGCCTGGAGAATTCAGTCCATAGGGAGGACTGAATTGCAAGGAGTTGGACACGACTGAGTGACTTTCACTTTCAGATGAGACAGGATAGCACTATAGTTTGTAAACACAGTAATACGATCTCTTAATCCCTAATTTCCCCTCCCCCTTTCCTCTCCCCTTTCAGTTCAGTTCAGTTCAGTCGCTCAGTCATGTCCGACTCTTCTCGACCCCATGAATCACAGCACACCAGGTCTCCCTGTCCATCACCAACTCCTGGAGTTCACTCAGACTCACGTCCATCGAGTCAGTGATGCCATCCAGCCATCTCATCCTCTGTCATCCCCTTCTCCTCCTGCCCCCAATCCCTCCCAGCATCAGAGTCTTTTCCAATGAGTCAACTCTTCGCATGAGGTGGCCAAAGTACTGGAGTTTCAGCTTTAGCATCATTCCTTCCAAAGAAATCCCAAGGCTGATCTCCTTCAGAATGGACTGGGGGATCTCCTTGCAGTCCAAGGGACTCTCAAGAGTCTTCTCCAACACCACAGTTCAAAAGCATCAATTCTTCGGCACTCAGCCTTCTTCACAGTCCAACTCTCACATCCATACATGACCACAGGAAAAACCTAGCCTTGACTAGACAGACCTTTGTTGGCAAAGTAATGTCTCTGCTTTTGAATATGCTATCTAGGTTGGTCATAACTTTTCTTCCAAAGAGTAAGCATCTTTTAATTTCATGGCTGCAGTCACCATCTGTAGTGATTTTGGAGCCCCCCAAAATAAAGTCTGACACTGTTTCCACTGTTTCCCCATCTATTTGCCATGAAGTGGTGGGACCGGATGCCATGATCTTCATTTTCTGAATGTTGAGCTTTAAACCAACTTTTTCACTCTCCACTTTCACTTTTATCAAGAGGCTTTTTAGTTCCTCTTCACTTTCTGCCATAATGGTGGTGTCATCTGCATATCTGAGGTTATTGATATTTCTCCTGGCAATCTTGATTCCAGCTTGTGTTTCTTCCAGTCCAGCGTTTCTCATGATGTACTCTGCATATAAGTTAAGTAAGCAGAGTGACAATATACAGCCTTGACGTACTCCTTTTCCTGTTTGGAACCAGTCTGTTGTTCCATGTCCAGTTCTAACTGTTGCTTCCTGACCTGCATACAGGTTTCTCAAGAGGCAGACCAGGTGGTCTGGTATTCCCATCTCTTTCAGAATTTTCCACAGTTTATTGTGATCCACACAGTCAAAGGCTTTGGCATAGTCAATAAAGCAGAAATAGATGTTTTTCTGGAACTCTCTTGCTTTTTCCATGATCCAGTGGATGTTGGCAATTTGATCTCTGGTTCCTCTGCCTTTTCTAAAACCAGCTTGAATATCAGGAAGTTCACGGTTCACATATTGCTGAAGCTTGGCTTGGAGAATTTTGAGCATTACTTTACTAGCATGTGAGATGAGTGCAATTGTGCGGTAGTTTGAGCATTCTTTGGCATTGCCTTTCTTTGGGATTGGAATGAAAACTGACCTTTTCCAGTCCTGTGGCCACTGCAGAGTTTTCCAAATGTGCTGGCATATTGAGTGCAGCACTTTCACAGCATCATCTTTCAGGATTTGGAATAGCTCAACTGGAATTCCATCACCTCCACTAGCTTTGTTCGTAGTGATGCTTTCTAAGGCCCACTTGACTTCACATTCCAGGATGTCTGGCTCTAGGTCAGTGATCACACCATCGTGATTATCTGGGTCATGAAGATCTTTTTTGTACAGTTCTTCTGTGTATTCTTGCCACCTCTTCTTAATATCTTCTGCTTCTGTTAGGTCCATACCATTTCTGTCCTTTATCGAGCTCATCTTTGCGTGAAGTGTTCCTTTGGTATCTCTGATTTTCTTGAAGAGATCCATAGTCTTTTCCATTCTGTTGTTTTCCTCTATTTCTTTGCACTGATCGCTGAAGAAGGCTTTCTTATCTCTTCTTGCTATTCTTTGGAATTCCGCATTCAGATGTTTATATCTTTCCTTTTCTCCTTTGCTTTTCGCTTCTCTTCTTTTCACAGCTATTTGTAAGGCCTCCCCAGACAGCCATTTTGCTTTTTTGCATTTCTTTTCTATGGGAATGGTCTTGATCCCTGTCTCCTGTACAATGTCACGAACCTCATTCCATAGTTCCTCAGGCACTCTATCTATCAGATCTAGTCCCTTAAATCTATTTCTCACTTCCACTATATAATTATAAGGGATTTGATTTAGGTCATACCTGAATGGTCTAGTGGTTTTCCCTACTTTCTTCAATTTAAGTCTGAATTTGGCAATAAGAAGTTCATGGTCTGAGCCACAGTCAGCTCTTGGTCTTGTTTTTGCTGACTGTATAGAGCTTCTCCATCTTTGGCTGCAAAGAATATAATCAATCTGATTTCGGTGTTGACCATCTGGTCATGTCCATGTATAGAGTCTTCTCTTGTATTGTTGGAAGAGGGTGTTTGTTATGACCAGTGCATTTTCTTGGCAAAACTCTATTCGTCTTTGCCCTGCTTCATTCTGTATTCCAAGGCCAAATTTGCCTGTTACTCCAGGTGTTTCTTGACTTCCTACTTTTGCATTCCAGTCCCCTATAATGAAAAGGACATCTTTTTTGGGTGTTAGTTCTAAAAGGTCTTGTAGGTCTTCATAGAACCATTCAACTTCAGCTTCTTTAGCGTTACTGGTTGGGGCATAGACTTGGATTACTGTGATATTGAATGGTTTGCCTTGGAAATGAACAGAGATCATTCTGTCGTTTTTGAGATTGCATCCAAGTACTGCATTTCAGACTCTTTTGTTGACCATGATGGCCACTCCATTTCTTCTGAGGGATTCCTGCCCGCAGTAGTAGATATAATGGTCATCTGAGTTAAATTCACCCATTCCAGTCCATTTCAGTTCGCTGATTCCTAGAATGTTGACATTCACTCTTGCCATCTCTTGTTTGACACTTCCAATTTGCCTTGATTCATGGACCTGACATTCCAGGTTCCTATGCCATATTGCTCTTTACAGCATCGGACCTTGCTTCTATCACGAGTCACATCGACAGCTGGGTATTGTTTTTGCTTTGGCTCCATCCCTTCATTCTTTCTTGAGTTATTTCTCCACTGATCTCTAGTAGAATATTGGGCACCTACTGATACATTATTATTATGGCCCACAGTTTATTCAGACTTCCTTAGTTTTACCTAATATCCCTTTTTTTGTTCCAGGATATTTAGTTGTTATGTCTCCCTGGACTCCTCTTGGCTGTGACAGTTTCTCAGATTTTCCTTGTTTTTGATGACCTTAACAGTTCTAAGGAGTAATTTTTGAGAGGGGTATTTTATAGAATATCCTTTAACTTAGGTTTATTGATGTTTTTCTCAAGACTAGACTGGGTTTTTGGAAGGAATACCATAGAGATAAAGCACCATTCTCATGGCATCCTATCAGGGACAGGTACCATAGTATGTGACTTATTCCTGTTGATGTTGACCTTGATCCCCTCTCTGAGTGCTTGTCAGGCTCTTTTCTTCCCACTTTTCGTCTGACATTTTGGAAGGAAGCCTCACACAAT
Organism: Bos indicus; assembly: GCF_029378745.1. Taxonomy (NCBI): domain Eukaryota; kingdom Metazoa; phylum Chordata; class Mammalia; order Artiodactyla; family Bovidae; genus Bos; species Bos indicus. Next base: position 15,355,600 of record NC_091770.1, on the reverse strand, counting down.
CCCACACTTAAAGGTAAGGGGTTATGTTCTATCTCTTTGAGAGAGATACAATTTATTTAGAATTCTTATGCAGGGGAGATTTATCTCTTCTCTCTCATTTATATTAGTAGAAACTCAAAGATATTTATTTACACTTTAGGTGATAATTTAGTACTATGTTATTTATTGTTCAAACTGTTCCAGCTTTGATCCTTGGAGCCTTTTCAGTTGGATCCTGTGTCACTTGAACATACTCCTCTAGACAGATAAATAAATTTTAGCACTTTCTTACTTCCTGGTACTACAAGCTTTTCTTCACGTTATCTGCCCAGCTCTAGAATCTTCCCCAGGGAGCCTTTGTTGCTTTCATTGGAAAAAAGCTTTTAGAAACCAAGATCTGCATGCTAGTTGTTCTTGCTTGTTGCTACTGGATGTTGTTACTTCTAGGCCCTCTCAGCTGACAGAGCAAGTAAATATATTTATGTATATTTATATACATACACATAGCTGCAAAAATTCTCTATGCAACCATCTGTACCTTTAATAAGCTAAACATGAGTTTATACTGATGTCTTCGGCTCTAACCCAGTATCACATGGCTCATTCGAACTTCCCCTGCTTAAGAGCAGTTCTTTAAAAATGTTATCTCCTGTCCTGGTCATGTCTTCCCTCTTTTCCCTCAATTATCCCACTCAGAAATGTTTCACCTTAGTCTTTATAAGACCTTCATCCTGAGCCAAATAGTATACATTTGCTCAGTATCAGCATGGAGCCCTGAAAATTCTCTGCTTAAATATTTAAAAGGTTGAAGATCAGGAATTCCCTGGCAGGCCAGTGCTTGGGACTCCATGAGCTCTCTGCCAAGGACCCGGGTTTGATCCCTGGTGAGGGAACTGAGATAAAATAATTGAAAAAATTAAAGTGGAAGATCTATACTGTAAAGTGTCATACGATAGATGTGTTGACTTATGGATGTTCTCCTTGCCTACTGATTGAGTCTTGTTTAGTGTGTTAGCCGCTCATTCATGTCCAACTCTTTGTGACCCCATGGACTATGGGTTGCCATTCCTTTCTCCAAGGGATCTTCCCAACCCAGGGATTGAACCCAAGTCTCAACTGAGTCTTAAGAGGCACATTTAATTGCTCCACACCTCAATTTCCACTTTGGGCTTCCCAGGTGGCTCAGTGGTAAAGAATTCGCCCACCAATGCAGGAGAAATGGGTTCAATCCCTGAGTCAGGAAGATCCCCTAGAGGAGGAAATAGCAACCCATTCCATTATTCTTGCCTGGAAAATTCCATGGACAGAGAAGCCTGGAAGGCTACAGTCCATGGGGTGGCAAAGAGTCAGATGCAACTGACCACACACTCAATCTCCAAAAGGGACAAATGTTTAACTGATTCTCTCACCAGTTTGTTGTGGGGATGAAACACAGTATGAGGATAAAAATAACTTTGTAACATAAAAAGCTCTCATCACTGACAGCCTCTTCAGTTGGCTCAGGTGTCCCTTCAACATACCCTCACCTATTTAAAAAAAAAACACTTCCTTACTTTCTGGCATTATAGGTTCCTCTACTATGTTACCTGCCCAGCTCATCGTTCATTTCTCCTTCATCATTCATTTCTCCATCTTCAAGTGGAGGATCATTCATTTCTCGAAGGAGAAATGAGAATTAGATATGGTATCACAGTGACATTTGACCAACCTCCTAACACCATGCCTAAAGTCGTAAGGAAGGAACAAACACTGTCTCATTTAATCCTCCAAAGGGGGTACCTTTTTTATCCTCATCTTACAAATGAGAAAATTGAGGTTTATAGAAGTTAAGAATTTTTTTTAATTTTGTTTGATTGGATCGTAATTGCTTTACAATGTTGTGTTGGTTTCTGCCGTACAAGAGCATGAATCAGCTATTAGTAAACATATATATCCCCTCCTTCCTGAGCCTCCTTCCATCCACCCCGGTCTTCTGGGCCATCACAAGCACTGAGCTGAGCTCCCTGGGCCGCACAGCAGCCTCCCACTAGCTGTCTGTTTCACACGTGGCAGTTTGCGTACGTTGGTGCTACTCTCTCAGTTCATCCCACCCTCTCCTTCCCCCCCAGTGTCTGCAAGTCCATTCTGTACGGGTGCATCTCAATTCCTGCCCCGCAGAGAGGTTCATCAGAATTTAAGAAATGAATAGTCATGGTCATGATAATAATTAGCGCTTCCTGAGGACTTCCTATGGGCCTAGCACTGTTCTAAGCGCTGTACACTTATTAACTCGTTCAACTTTCACAACAGCCTGATGAAGAAGTTTTCTATTATCCCCACTTTACAGAAGAGGAAACTAAAGCACAGAAAGGATTCCATAGCTGGTAAATGACAGGGCTGGCATTCTTTTGAATGAGTATTTATATTTACTGAGAACCTCCTTCTTAGTTAGGCTATTCTTCCAACTAGGTACTGCAGGTGAACAAGTTGACTAGACAAAACTCATGTTCTCAAGCTGCCCATAGTACACAAATAGAAGGCAATATTATTGTGTTAATATGGAAAATATCCTCTCTACCTAAAGAGGCTTCTTTCATTTAAGACTATTTTTGAGAAGAGATTTTGTCCTTAAAACATTATGCCAGCAGTGATCTATGGAGTGCAGTATCATTTTGAACTTGGTTTCACTTGATTTACTGGTTGTTTTATCCCAGAAGTCAGAAAATAGTAGCTGACGGTGGGTGTGTCCTCCTCAACAATTGGGATTGATCTCCTTACAATTATACGTGTCTTACTTTTTTATAACACCTCAGTTTTTTCAACTTCAGCTGTCCTCAGTGGCAGCTGATTCCAGGACCTCCTCATTGAGAAGAATCAGCACAGGGAACTACATTTAATATTTTATAGTAATATCTTATGGAGAAGGCGATGGCCCCCCACTCCAGGACTCTTGCCTGGAAAGTCCCATGGACGGAGGAGCCTGGTGGGCTGCAGTCCTTGGGATCGCTAAGAGTCGGACACAACTGAGCGACTTCCCTTTCACTTTTCACTTTCATGCCTTGGAGAAGGAAATGGCAACCCACTCCAGTGTTCTTGCCTGGAGAATCCCAGGGACGGGGGAGCCTGCTGGGCTGCCGTCTATGGAGTCACACAGAGTCGGACACTACTGAAGCGAGTTAGCAGCAGTAGCAGCAGCAATGATATCTTATGTAACATATATATATATATATCACTTTTTTGTATACCTGAAACTAACACAATATTGTAAGTCAACTAGTACTTTGAAAAAGAAAAAGAAGAGTCAATCCCTGAGATTCCCTAGTGAATATGAACTTGCCCAGCAAGACTGGGGCTAAACAGACCACAAAACACTATTGTGTTCAGAGCCGCTGCAGAATGAAGCCAACACGGAGAAGAGGACAAATCCAAAAAGCCACAGAGAAGTGGAGCAGTGGCCTGGCATAACCTGGGTGGAGTATGCCTACTTTAGGACTTGTTACGCAAGATAATGAATCTCCTCATGGCTCAAGACATCCTGAATTGGTCTGAGTTTTCTTGACACTAAAAGCACCCTCACCCACACAGCATCCCAAAGCCTCTTTGTTACTGAGAACATGTATGCCTGGGAATCTTGCTATAACCATCCTATTTCCCAGAGGTACTAGCCAAGGAATTTTTCCACAAACCAATGAAATTCTCAGTCTTTGTGGTCAAATGCCCTCTGTCTCCCCTTTTCTTCTCCTTAGCTTTATTCCCTTAGACATCTACTCAAAGACGCTTGGAACACTGAAATCACTCTAGCAATAGCAAAAGCTACGTGATGCTGATTGAAGACACTTGAAGAGAAACAGTGCTTTGAATTAAAGCGTGTTTCCTAGTGTTAGTGAACAACACAAAAAGAGGACCCACTTAGCCATCTACCCCCACCGGGTAATTCATCGTCTGTCTGCTTTGGAAGTGCCAAAGTGCTTTGGGGGGCCTTCTAAGCACTTCTTTCCATCCCATTCCTTTTCCCTGATTGCTTTCAAAAGAACCAAAAACAAACAAGGCATGTTAATTACTATGGGGTATTCATTATTTGGTTCAAAGCCTCAAAGCTCAAAAGAATCAGAACAATTTATTTTCTGAATTCACTTACCCCAGTTTCCGAACCAGCCAACATATGGACAGTCTTTACTATTTGTTGACAATGTTCTTTCACTGTAAGCATTACTGCCCCTGAAGCAATGTTATAAGACCATCCTTGGGCTGAATGCAACAATTAAGTCTTTTTTCAAAAGATGTGCAGATAAGATTGCTTGGCAGTTTGGAAGCAACTTTAGTCTAGGAAGCCCAGTCAATTCCATATTAATGGAATGTTGAAATTTTCCTTGCCTACCCCGAAGGATAAGGCTGCCTGCTTTGTCAATTCTATAAACTGTAAATATTCATTTTTTGTACTTGTAGATCCCGAAAAATATAGAGAATAGTAAAACCAACATCCATATAGTAGCCATAATGATTTAACAAATGCTAACATTTTGCCATGTTTCTGTCAAAACCAATTATAATGATGGATATCCTTACTTGACTCATGAAATAAGTTAAACCAAGAGTCCCATTTCCATTTTTCTCCTTAAGGGACATCTTACAATGAAACCTTTCAATTCTGAGCCTTTTGCAACCATGATTTCAAAACAGAAGAGACATAGGTTCAGGAATAGACCATAAATATTCTAAACGGGACTTCAACAGGGCTTCACTGCTACCTAGAGATGGGCTATGGGCAGTGAGGGAGTCTGCAGGGGACATTAAATAGGGCATTTAGGAGAGACAAATGTTCTATAAACACCCAAGTGGTGAGATCTGATGAGCTGGCGCTTTGGAGAAACAAGGTCTAAAGTTACTCAGGTCTATGCTTTGTTGATTTCCTTTAATGCATATATACTTCGAGGTTTCATTTTACAAGCATCTTCATTTGACATAACATCCATACACAATTTGAACCGCAGAAGTTTAAAAACTAAACTCCTGGGCTTCTCTGGTGGCTCAGTGGTAAAGAATCTGCCTGCCAACACAGGAGACACAGGTTTGATCCCTGATTCAGGAAGATCCCACATGCCTAGGAGCAACTAAGCCTGCACACCAAAACTATTGAGCCTGTGCCCTACAGCCTGGGAGACACAGCTACTGAAGCCCGTGAGCCCTAGAGCCCATGCTTGGCAACAAGAGAAGCCACCAATGAGAAGCCCGTGAACTGCAACTCGAGAGTAGCCCCCTGCATACTGCAACTAGAGAAAAACCTGTGTGCAGCAACGAAGACCCAGCACAACGAAAAATAAATAAAATAAACAGAAGCTAAAGTCCTATCTATCCCCCTATTTAGTTAACACACATAGTCACATCTAACCATGTGGGTCTTGAATGACTTTCTTTTCTTCCATATATGACCATAATAAACTCCTCAGCTCCTACACCAGCCATTTAGTTCTGTTGAAATTTCTTTTCAGAGCATGTATAGGCTTTTGTAGCTTTTCCCTGGTTTACAACCATCCCAGATTAAAAGCTGAGTTCAAAAAAGGGTTAAGCACAGTGCGTTGACAATTACAGACATCCCTACTAAGAGCTGTCTCAGTAAGCCTACATCCCCAGGCAGGAAGAAAGCAATAGCTGCTTACTGATCTCACTTTAAAGCAAAATCATGTAGTTGCTCCTCTATACCAAACTGTTGTACCTTGAAGAAGTTTAAAAACTTAGAAATCAAGTTCTGGAAATGGATCGTGGTGGGACTTCCCTGGTGGCCCAATGGTTAGGAATCTGCCTTGCAATGCAGACGTATGGGTTTGATCCCTGGTCAGGGAACTAAGATCCCAAGATCGGGGGCACTAAGCCCAAGAGCCACAACTAGAGAGAAGCCCACTCACCACAACAAAGATCCTGTGGCCACAACTGAGACCCGATGCAGCCAAAATAAATTTAAAAAGTGATAGTGGTGATGGTTTGTGAATGCACTTAATGCCACTGAATCATACACTTAAAAATTATTAAAATGGTAAATGCTATGTTTTACTACAATTTTTTTAAATTAGAAATTATAAAATACTTAAATAATAGTTGAAAATAGATCAAATGAAATTGTAAAAAAAAAAAAAAAAAATAACCTCTTGGGCAAACAGAAAGACTTTTAGGGTTGGTAAGATAAAAAGCTACATAGAATTGACAAAAACCACAGAATAGAATTTGAGTAATGCTATTTCCCAAACACTCAGTGTAAAGCCCACTTACGCTTTTTGCTTCCTAAACCAGAAAAAGAACAGGATATCTGATGATTAAAACTAGAAGAGAGTACAAACTTGAAATACGGCTTTACTCTGCTTCTGGACAGGACCCTCTCTTCTGTTTTCTCCTATCTGTACTCTCCAGTCACAGGAATCTGGTTACCCATGTCCACGTAGCATTATATGATATTAAGAAAAGTGCACTTTTAATCTGTGTTAGGTCATACTTGTTTACTTTGATACACTCTGTCTAAACTGTGAAGACCAGGTTGCTGTAAAAAAAAACCCTAAGAAAGTTTTTATTTTTATGTATTTATTTATTTTTAAATTTTATTTAATTTTTAAACTTTACATAATTGTATTAGTTTTGCCAAATATCAAAATGAATCCACCACAGGTATTTTTAAATTTTAACAAATTTTTAGTTTAACAAATTTTGTTAAACATTCAGCATCTGTTTCCCAAAATCCACTAGTAAAGGACTCCAAAAAGGTAAGAAAGCAATCTGGTTCATTATTACAATGTCCTATCACCTGGAAAATGTGTGCTTTATATGCCCCCCAAATATCTGACTACAACCAAATAGAAAAACAAAGCATTAGAACTTCTCCCTGACTGGCCTTCGTTTATGACCAGCCAATATATGATGAAAGTTTATGCTCCTTTTCCACATAAGTCATTTTTCCAATTGAAAATTGTTCCCAGCTGTTCTGACCCAGATGTGTTGGCAGCCCCATGCTGTGAAGACCATTTTACAGGTGATGAAGCCCTCAGACAATGAAGTTTACACAATTTGTATACAGCTGGTCTCGAAGACAACTTTGGACTTCTAACGCCACCTCCTCAAAAAAAGAATAGGATAAAAGCAGTGACTGCTTGACACTCCACTCGGGGCCCAGTTAAAAGGGGATTTCAGTGCTGCAGGCCTACATTTATGCAGACCCGAGGCTTACAAGGCAAGAGTAAGATAACTGACCCAGTCTACCCCTTCCCCTCGAGAACTCGGCCTGCTTTAACTGGAAATCACTCCAGAGCGGTAAGAAAATGATCAGAAACTGTCCCTGGGGCTGAGCGTCCAGGAGAGGGAAGTCACGATGTCAGAAGGAGCCCGAGTTGCCTTTCATCTTTTAGGTTTACATGATCCCATTCTAGACTGCACCAACCTCACTCTCCTTCGCATTTAAACAAAAGGCCATTTTTATCACAAACAAGTTGTGTGCAAAATTAGTGCAAGGTTACCTTTCATTGGCAAGTCATAGGAAAACCAGAACAATGGTTGATAACGTGGGTGACTCTACGGCCCAGTTTTCCTAGGTCAGTCCCAGGCAATTTAACAGATGTTTCATCTTTTGAACAAAACTTATGTATAATAGTGGAATTAAACTATTTGGGACGGCTTTAGTAGACCTCCAACAACCTTCTCTCTTTTTCTCTTTTCCAGCTGTTCCCTGATGAGGTGCACCTGACGCCCTCTTGGACGGAAAACATGAGAAAACACTGGAGCCACCGGTTCCTAGGAACTCATGGTGGTTGCAGGCCCTGCTGCCTGCCACCTGCCCCTTGTCCCTGCTGTAGCTGGGGAAGTCCATGAAACTGCTTGGCCACACCCCAGCAGAGTCAGTGGGAAAGGGGAGAACGGGTAGGCAATTGTAAGTGAAATGACACTCAGGAAGGGGAGGCAGAGTGTAGGAACTATAGTTTGAATATTCTTTTTTACAGTGGTTTTGTCATTTACCACAAATTGCTATCTGCAACAAGCATTTTTTGCATTGTTGGGTAAACATTTTTTCTTTTACAATAATCTCTTTGGGGAGCAGTCAGCTTCAAAGGATCAAAGTATATTTTTACAGAAAATGAAAAAGTATTAAAATTGTAGATTAATGTATAACTTGTATAAAATATTTGTTGGTACCTTGCTTTCACTTTGGGGATATCATAATGCCATTGTTGGCCACAGGAAAGCCAGAGAACAGAAATTTGCTGAAGAAACACCAGCATTTGCTTCAAAAGTTTATTATTTTAAGTAGCTCATGCTCAGAGATGATCATTTGACACTAGAAGCTGCACAAGTTGTGTTTTCATCACTCTGCGAAGCTTAATTTTTCATTTAGATGCAATGACTGCTCTTCCAAACTCCTTTCACTTCTTGCGCATGCATGAAAAATGAAGCATTAGCTGCTAATGGCTTCCTTTTAGCAGAAGTAGAACCATGTAAACACTGAAATGATACAAGGTTTATGTCAAGGTCATCAGATGCTTCAAATGAGAAATCTGTTACTTCTACTGAGGGTTCGCTTTTTTCAAAACCCAATTCATGAAATATAACTAAACCTTTGGAAACTTCATTCCATCAAAGGTGGAAAGTCTGACATTATTCTGGTTGATGTTATAAATCCAGTTTAACAGTTCATCATTGAAGAGAAACTGTGTTTTGTGGGTGATAGATCTTGATTCCTGGAGTCCTGGTAGAAACAATATTCTTACTAAATTAAAAACCTGTGGAACAGAAACTTATTTGGAAGAGGTAGTGAAATGTATGTATATAATTAGTACTTTTGTCTGAACAAGCTATGGTGGTCTACCAATGGAAACAGAAGCCAAGATGTCAAATTTTACACACACAGTAACTGTATCACAAAATTCTCCTTTATGCCTATCACTTGATTTAGAATATGAGTCTTCATGATAAACCACCTTGTTAAAATCAACCTAAGTGTCATACAATGCTCTGAATTTTGGTTTCGTTTTGTTCAAAATCATTTGTAAGTCTTCACAGTATAGAGTGAATGGAGGTTTTTTTTGTTTTTTTTTTCTTTTTAATGCAGCTTTTGAGCTTGAATATTTTAGAAAGATACAATGACTGAAAACCAAGCTGATAAACAGGCAGGACCAATTACATAGGTTTTGGGGCCCGGTACAAAATGAAAATGCAGAATCCTTTGTCAAAATATTAAAAATTTCAAGATGGCAACAGCAGGGCCATAAACCAAGTGTGGAACCCTTCTCAGCACTGGCTTCTGTGCAGCTGCACAAATCACAAACCCAGAGCTTTGTAGCCAGCTCTGCAAACAGGAAGAAAGTGAAACGCATCCTTCAGAGTAAGGGGTGTGGTAGATATCATCTATCCTCTGATAAAGTACAAGATTTAATTTTGAAATTCTATAATTGTGCCCTGGTTAATCTCCACCTATGAGAAGATTTTGATGGAGCCCCTATTTTTATTCAGATAAGTTTAGATTCTATCCCAGTATAGGCTGTAACTGAGAACTACCGTCTTGAATCCTCTAAATTTGGGGAACCATTCAAAAGAATCATAAATAGAAACAACTTACTCAGCAAGCTGTATTATAAAAATAGTTGTCACAGAAGGTACTCTGAATAGAGGACAAAATTACCTGAGGAAGTATTTGGACTGAATTATTTATATATTTCAATATTTTTAAGTTAGAATTGAAAATAGCCTTTATTTAGCAGAATTTCTCTTGGCTTATCAGGTACTTCGTCACCAGTAAGCAGCATTTTCTTTATTGAATATATCACGGTCTGTAGAGAAGTCAACTGAAGAGTAAGTGGGTTTCAAATTTATTAAACTCACAATGTAGACAACTTTATGAAAAAAGTTAAAAATAATAAAACTATTGAGCTTTCTTGGTGGCTCAGTGGTAAAAAATCTGCCTACCAATGCAGGAGACATGCGTTTGATCCCTGGTCCAGGAAGGTCCAACATGCTGTGGAGCAGCTAAGCCTGCACACCTCAGCTACTGAGCCTGTGCGCCAGAGCCCAGGAGCTGCAACTGCCGAGCCCACGTAGCACAGCTCCCGAAGCCCGAACACCCTGGACAGCGTGCACTGCAGCAAAGAGTAGCCCTCGCTCAGTTCAGAGGGCTACTGGGCACGGAAGATCCAGTACAGCCAAAAATAAATAAAAATTATAAAATTACTGAAAACTGTATTCTGCAGAAGAATAAGATGACAGGCAGGCTAAGAAACTGATTAAACTACGTAAGTCCCATTCAAGAATAATTATTCTGCTTAAATGTTTTGTAAGGTTCACATTGTTAACATAAAGAAATATTTTCAAGTTTGCATTAAGGTACAGATCTGGGTTCGATCCCTGGGTTGGGAAGATCCCCTGGAGGAGGGCACAGCTACTCACCCCAGTATTTTGGCATGGAGAATTCCATGGGCACAGTCCATGGAGTCGAAAAGAGTTGGACATGACTTTCACTTCACTTCACAGAGATAGATGTTCTTTTATTTCTTCTAAGGAATTTTACATTTGAAAAATCATTCCTGAATAGAAGCATTTTAACAGGTCTACCAAAATAAGATACCAATGTGTTGGTCAGGAAGAAAAGCTTTCAGAAAAAAATATCATCCTAATTGCTTTTATGCCCCCTTTGGTGATCAAAGTATCCTGATTTGGATGGTGTATTTATTATATGGCTATCCTAGTAATGACAACACTGGCCACCACTTATTAAGCACTTGGGTGAGCCTGATGCTTTGCAGACGTGAGCTCATCAGACTCATAAAACAGGTCTGTGAGAGGCCGCACTGGATCCACCAATTAAACTACTGAGGAAACTGTGCCTTAAGGTGGTTTGGCCACTTCTCAAAGGTCACGTAGCTGGGGAAGGACCTGAGGCCAGGCCTCCTTTGACTCGAAAACAGCGAGCATCATCCACTAGATGAGTTCACCATAGATTCTGATTTGCAAAGGACACTTGCCCGGGGAAGTTTCCAGGAACAAACCCAAGATCTCTGATATAACAGTCAAAATCCTGCTGCCTCTAAGGATGACTAATTTGTGGCACTGATCAGTGCTGCTTAACTCATATTGTCACTTTCTGGCAGTTAATAAGGGTAACAGGAAAGTCCATTCAGTCCCCAACTCTATCTGTGCGAGGCCCTGTGGAGACACAAAGGGAATTGGACCTGGCTCCTGCCCCCAGACCTTTCCCCAGAGTGAGGAGGCAAGGGTGACCTGTGCTATTTAAGACCCCTGGGGTGATGGGCCTTCACCTCCCTTCATTCTTTCTGCAAGGGCTCTTTCCCTGGCAGAGCTTCATCCTGGGGCCTTCCAGGGCCCTGAGCTGGCTTCCTCCCTGTTTCCCCATCCCATGCTGAGAAAGCCACGGCTGTCTGTAAGTCTGGAGAGAGAGAGACAGACAAAGATAGAGAGTGCCGGAAGACAGTGGCCAGCAGGGTTGAGTTGAACCCTTCCCAGTTCTGAAGAGGATGAGGGGCTCGTACCCTTGTTACAGATGTAGAAGTTTCTAGGTCAGTCTCTCTCTGTGTTAGTGAAGACACCCAGCCTCCCCACCGCAAACATCCAGCATGGCAAAAAGTGTGTATCAAGCTTTCTGGCAGAAAAAAATCTCCTTAATTTATGAAATTTTCTCAAGTTATCATTTCATTGTCACTGTGTACAATGGAGATGTATCTTTATTTACAAACAAATTAAAGCAAATGGTTGCTTGGATAAGTGGCCAAAGAACTTTACTCCAGAGAATTCACACACCAAGGAAACTAATTTCAATTGACTCTGAAACTCGTGATGTTTCAGAGAACAGATATGCTTTACTTTAAATATATACGATCTTTGCCTTATAAAAGGGGACACCGTCTCATAATGTTTATAGACCAAACGAACTAAGTTTACCATATGAACCATCAAGATCTTAACCCATACCCACTTAATAATCAGAATAAGACTGTACTTCAAAATCCCACTATCTGTTCTATCTCTGAGCAGCTGTGCATGGGGGAAAAGGCACAAAATGGGATCTTTCCAGTTAGAGATCTGGTATCTCTTCATTGGTATCTCCAAGGGCCTTAGCTCAGTGTCAAGACTTCCAATAGGTTTCCAGCTATTACTGCTGCTGCTGCTGCTGCTAAGTCGCTTCAGTTGTGTCCGACTCTGTGTGACCCCATAGACGGCAGCCCACCAGGCTCCCCCATCCCTGGGATTCTCCAGGCAGGAACACTGGAGTGGGTTGTACTTTCACTTTCCAGATATTACTAAACACACACAATTACTGGTAACACCACTGATACTAGCTTGTTCTTGGCAAGCCGAGAAGGGATTTCTCGAAAAGTTATTAAAAGTCTGCCTCCAAATCCCACTTCAAGGCAATCCGTACATGGGGCAGGATAGTACAAGATGGATTTCTTTCATGGCGCTGGCAAAGAGACTTTTAGGAAATTCCCTTTAGCAGCTAGAAGGAAGAGTAGGATCCACTGCTTTTTTTTCTCTTTCTCCCAAAATAGCAATTCCTGAAGATGTAAACAGATTCCCTTCAATGGTCTAACAGAAAAGGAAACAGCTTTTTCTAGGGTTATCAAGCCATTCACATATGCCTGTGTTTGATGTAGTTAACGCATGGGGAGGATGAGGGACCTATGACCATTTCCCCTTTTGATGTCCCCCTTCCTCAGAGCCGTAATAATAACAGTGAGCACAGAAGATGCAGTGAGACACTGTCCAGATCCTCTGGCAGTGCAGAGGCTCCCAGCTGGGTCTGTCCTTAGGCCTCGCCCTTGGCTGAAGGGAGCCACCCTGCCCAGAGTTACCCTCTTCCCTCAGAGCAGCCCACATCCAGGGGCTAGTTGATGCAGGGGTCTGAAGGCCTGTCATCGTGTATGCTCAGTCATGTCTGACTCTTTGTAACCTCATGGACTGTGGCCCACCAAGCTCCTCTGTCCATGCAATTTTCCCAGCAAGAATACCGCACGGGCTGCCGTTTCCTCCTCCAGGCAATCTTCCCGACCCAGGGATCGAACTTGCATCTCTTGCATCTCCACACTGGCAGGCAGATTCTTGACCACTGAGCCACCAGGGAAACACAAAGGCCTAGACATCTTTAAAGGCCTCCCTGCAGGATCATCTAATAATTCTTGTTGCAACTGCATCGTGGTTCCACCTTCTCCTTCTCCCCAGTCCTGTGTCCCAACTAGTTCGTAAGTGTGGATCCCTTGAGCATGCCCCATAAACAACCTGTAGGCGGATCTCCATCTCAGACCCTGTTTTCTGGATAATGTGACCTAAGACACTGACTGTGGGGAGAGGACCTGTGATGTGTCAGGCACTTCGTATGCTTCATTTTACCTGTGTAGCATCTCTATACCCAAGTGGGTAGAGATTATAGTTTCATTCTGTAGCTAATAAAAACTAAGGCTTGGGACTTCCCTGGCGGTCCAGTGGTTAAGAATCTGCCTTCCAATGCAAGGGACGAGGGTTTGATTCCTGGTTGGGGGAACTAAGTTCCTACATCCTGTGGGGCGACTAAGCCCAAGAGACACAACTACAGAGCCTACACACCACAGCTAGAGAAAAGTCCACATGCCACAACAAAGATCCCACACGCCGCAACGGAGACCCAACACAGCCAAAAATAAAAGTAAAGAAATAAGTATTAAAATTTAAAAAAAAAAACCAATGCTCAGAGAGGTTGCATTCTGTCCCTAAAATCACACAGCAAGTGAGCCACAAGTCAATGTTTATAGCGAGTCTTTCAAGCTTAAATCCAACATAATTTACTACATTCATGGCCCTATGCTCAGCACTAGTGTTTCCAATCATGGATATTTTTATGGAGTGTAATTTTCATTGAATTAAAAATTATTTTATTTTTAAAAGATGAATGGAGTACAATTATAAAGGGGTAGCACAAAGGAGTGTCTTTATGTGTCAATAGATTAAGTACACTGTGTAGTGTTAATAACACTGCACTAATGTCCATTTCTCAGTATTCATAATGGACTATGTTAGGTAAGGGGCTTCCCTTATAGTTCAGACAGTAAAGAATCTGCCTGCAATGCAGGAGACCTGGACTCGATCCCTGGGTCGGGAAGATCCACTGGAGAGGGGAATGGCTACCCACTCTAGTATTCTTGCCAGGAGAATCCCATAGACAGAGGAGCCTGGAGGTCTACAGTCCATGGGGTCGCAGAGTCAGATGCTACTGAGTGACTAACACTACTACTTTGTTAGGTAAAGGGGCTTCCTGGGTGGTGCTGGAGGTAAAGATCCTGCCTGCCAACGCAGGAGACATAAGAGATGCTGATTTGATCCTTGGATTGGGAAGAACCCTGGAGAATGAAATGGCAACCCACTCCAGTATTCTTGCCTGGAGAATCCCATGGACAGAGGGCCTGGTGGGCTACAGTCCATAGGGACACAAAGAGTTGGACACGACTGAAGTGACTTAGCACATACACACACATGTTAGGTAAAACATTATTATTGGGGGAAGCTGTGTGATGGATATTGAGGAACTGACTCACTGTCTTATTTTTGCACCTTCTTTTTAGTATAGCATTATTTCCAAATAATGTGAAAAAGTTTCTAAAGCAAAAAAGAAAGAAAGAAAGGAGACATAAGAGATTCTGATGTCTAGAACATTTTGAAATACTTCAAAAGGTATTTCACAATAATTGCTAAGGAGTGATATTACTCAATTATCAATAAGAATATAATACACATTTTCTATGATTCACTGGGGCTTCCCAGGTGGCTCAGTGATAAAGAACCCACCTGCCAATGCAGGAGATGCAAGAGACAGGGGTTTAATCCCTGGGTCAGGAAGATCCCATAGAGAAGGAAATGGCAACCCACTCCAGTATTCTTGCCTGGAATCCCATGGACAGAGGAGCCTGGCGAGTTATAGTCCACAGGGTCACAAAGGGTTGGACACAACTTAGTGATTAAACAATTAATTGGGGGTTGAGTCAGCACACTAGGGAGCCAGCCTACTACACTCAACTGGCTTTAGCCTCCCACCTTGAGAATCCAAATTCCTTCTGGGTCCCTGAACAAAGGGCTCGCCTAAACAGCAGTGCTGTCTCCCCCAAGGGTATCATCCATGGGCAGCCGTCCTGGGGTCACCTCAGCCCCTCCCTGGGTGGACAGTTCTGTGAAATCTGTGGTGGCACTCAGATGTGAAGGGCAGGACAGTAGCTGGAGGAAGATGATAAATGGGATGGAATCCGTATGGAGAGGAGGACTCCCATAGCCAGAGCGGGGAGATACTGGTACAAAGACAGACACGAGATTCTGGCCCAGCCCTGTTTGTTAATCTCCCCCCATCTCACTGTCAAAGTCTTTAAGTAGCAGGAAGCTGTTACGCTCGTGGTGGCATTTACATGTTTCCGAAAATTTCAATTTTCACTTGAAGTTCGGATTTTATCTTTGGCAACACAAACTGACCGATACCCTCCTTGACATGCCAGGATCTCTTCATTCAGGTTCAAGAAGATGCCTGCCAGACACCTAATTCTGAATAACCACCATCTGCCTGACTGTCATTTGTTCCTTCAAGTAAAAATGAAATTCCATGGAAAAAACAGCCAATTCTGTTCACAACTCATTCATTCAAGTGCTTTGCCTTGAGACAGACATCCTACTTCCACGTACTTAAGAAAGGATTTATGCATGCTTCTGATTTGGTCTCTCAGAAATTTAAAAGAACAGGCATTTAAGGGTCAAAATGAATAATTTTTCCTGCTTAATCAAAGGCATTCTTAAGTGAAACTGTTTTCTTTTTTAGTACATGGTGAGGAAGGACCCAGTGTCCAGTAATACGGTTTGGTATCACTGCCTTGATTCATGTTAAGCAGCTACAGTTTTACTCACTGCTGCTTTTGTATTATCGGTGCAAATGTCCCCAAAGTGGGAAAGGAAACAGTTTCTTAGGAGGACGCCCCAGGGGTTTGCTGACCACGCTTTGGGAGCTATTGAGGCACAAAAGTCCGTCTAGTCAAGGCTATGGTTTTTCCAGTGGTCATGTATGGATGTGAGAGTTGGACTGTGAAGAAAGCTGAGCACCAAAGAATTGATGCTTTTAAACTGTGGTGTTGGAGAAGACTCTTGAGAGTCCCTTGGACTGCAAGGAGATCCAACCAGTCCATTCTGAAGGAGATCAGCCCTGGGATTTCTTTGGAGGGAATGATGCTGAAGCTGAAACTCCAGTACTTTGGCCACCTCATGCGAAGAGTTGACTCATTGGAAAAGACTCTGATGCTGGGAGGGATTGGGGGAAGGAGGAGAAGGGGATGACAGAGGATGAGATGGCTGAATGGCATCACTGACTCGATGGATGTGAGTCTGAGTGAACTCCGGGAGTTGGTGATGGACAGGGAGGCCTGGCGTGCTGCGATTCATGGGGTTGCAAAGAGTCGGACACGACTGAGCGACTGAACTGAACTGAGGCACGATGATGGGGGCAGAGATGGGGATGATGTTTTATTAGAAACAAAGCAGGTACTCTGGTCCTTTGGGGTTGAGACATGTAAGAAGGATGGAAGTTTTATGTGAGATTCAAAGGAGGATGACAGGGTAAGCAGAGGGAATCGCATGTACAGGGGCTCAGAAGCATGGTGGGCATGAGGCAAGAACTCAGTGTTCACACTGCAGACAGCTCAGTGGCCACCGCAGCCCTTGCACCTTTAGCGTTCACACCCAAGAACAAACACCCACCTATTAGCATTTAACATACGCCTGGTGTGGTTCTAGGTGTTCACTTAATCTTTGAAACAACTCTATGGTATTGATGCTATTATTATTATATCCTTCTACAGAAGAGGAAACTAAGATGGGAAATGAAGATGTTATACCTCAGAGCAGATTCCAGAGCCCGTAAGTGACACAGCCAGAGTCAGGCACAGATGACCTGACTCCAGAATCGGCTAGGACATGCTGCTTCTCACGAGGAACAGAGATATGACCGGCTTCTAGTCTGGGAAATCCCAGTCGGCTGATACAGGCCACATGTCCATCCCTGAGACCAATGCTGTCAGGGACACAAGCCCACCTCCTCCGGGGATGTCTCCAATCATGCAGGACAACACAGTGGATACTAGACAGAGCTGAGGAGGAATGATCTATCTACATCACACCTTCTTAACAAAACACTGGACAAACGCAGACCCCAAAGAGCACATCCTGTGTGATTGCATTTATCTAAAGTCCAGAAACAAGCCAAATAATTTTGTGCTATTGAAGCCAGGATTGGGCTCACCTTTCTGGGGGTAATTAGTGACTAGACTGAGTTCAGGTGGGGCATGGCGTGTGAACAGAGGATGGTAACACTGTTTTTTGATTGGTTCCATCCATGTCATAATGATTCATTAAGCCACACACTTGTGCACATTTCAGCAAGTATATTTTTTACTTTTATGAACTGTTAAATTTTTAAGTCTTAAATGTAAAGAAAATTAGAACTTGGGTGGCGGGGAGATCCATGAAGAAGTTTTATTTAGCTAGGGTGGTAAATGGACCTCTCAGGATGAATAAAGGATTGATGTCCCACATCCTAAAGGATCGCTGGAATAACAGTGAAAACCCAAGGAGGAAGGGGCATCATGTTTCAAATGGTTGTAAGGAATGTTTGTTCAAGTTTCACTCATTAGCATTACAAAGCCAAAGGAAGGGTCCAGAACACAGAAGTACCCTGGGCAGGTGCCAGCTTTTTCCAAATAGTCTAACTGCAAGGGCTCCTGGGCTCCACCTGCCCACTGCCAGCCTGGGGATGGGTGGGCCTCTGCAGTGAGCTGGGCAGAGGTGCACAGTGCCACACCTCCCTGTACCCATCCTCATCCTGTGCAGTTGGCTGGGTTTTCCAGGTTGTAGACGAGCCTTCAACCTTTTAAATCCATGCTCCCTTCTTGAATAAACGTAAATATCTCACACTTTGATGTTATTTGAAATTTCAAAATTAATTAAGTATTATGACAAGAAACAAAGTCCTAGGGCAAAGTGCTGCTTTGTTTTTGAGCTGCCTGTGTAGCCCCCACAAAGCCCGAGTGTGTGCGCCACTCTCCCCCCACCCCTGGGAGAAGCCTTGGTTTATAAATTACAAGCCTTTTCATTTCCTCCAAGGTTTTTGATGAGAGGTTTGGGGATGCAGCCACCAGGTGGACGCTGTGCATTTATGAGCTCGTGGCTTGCCAGAGGGATGAGGGATGAAGAAGCAGGCATACCTACTTTGTTTCTAATAAAACCACAACTCCTTACTTATTGAATAAGCATCATTTCACAGTAAAGCTAATATTTATTGGCTGCTTCTCATGGACCACACACAGTGTGAAAGACCCCCCTGTGCGTCCCCATTCTTCCCACGACCCCAGGAGGCACGGGAGCATCACCGTCTCTGTTTTATGGCCGGGAAAACCCAGGCTCATGACGATTACATGAACTACCCAAGGTCTAACAAGGAAGATAAGGATCCGGAACGTAGGTCCCAGTCAGGCTGGCTCCACAGCGCATGCCCTAATGAGCAGGCCATGACACCACACGGTAAACCAGGACTTGAACCCCCTGTTCAATTCCAGAAGTTCCATATGGGTACCTCTAATTATTAGAGTCACTGATGATTACTGGGCCCAAGTGCTGACCAATGGGTGAAAATGACATGCGGGGACCCCTTTGAGAGAAGGAGAGACCGGCTAGGTGACCCCTGACCTCAGCTCCATCCCAGGACCTCGACTGTCTGGGGTGAACTGTGGTGAGGACCCTTATGGTGGGGCCTCTGGGCAGTAACGACGTGAGTGGAAACCCTCAAGGCTGCAGCAGCGCTGGGCCCAGGCTTAGAGGTGGAACTATCTGCTGGCCCCACCACCCAAGAAGCTGCTCTCACTCAGCAAAGCTCACAGGCAGACTACACACAGTCACCAGCTTTTGCAAAAATCCAGAGTGATGGCAAGGCTGACTCACCAGCTCCCAGCCTCCTGGACGATGCTGTGGCCAGTCAGCACTGGGACTGGGCCGTGCACAGGGCCCACAAGCCCTACAGTCTAGAGCAGCACCCAGCCTCCAGGATCCCGCTGGAGCTCTGGCATCAGAGTTGAGACTAGAAGGCGATCCCAGGAGAGGAAAGAAGGATGTACTTTAAGGATGTACTTACATGGCCCAAGTGAGTGGATGGTGGTTCTGAATACTACTGATTGTTAAGAGAAATATGGCCTTCTTTGTGGTCTAAGATAAGGAAGGGGGATAAACAGTTACCCCATATTTATAAGTGGATCACTCAAAATATGGACACATGCACACCCTTGTCCAGCTCCAAGGGAAGAAGCTCAGAGCCTGTTCTTCTGATTCACACAGAGGCCAGGGGTCTCTGCCACTGGTGGGCTGGCATGAAGCTGCAGCTGGTCTCCGAAAAAATGAAGAGCCTTATGCAGTAACAGGGACTGAGGGAGCAGCATTCTTTACAGCTGTGGGGAGCAGCTCCGCAGACAGGAGACTGTCAGCCGGAGTACCCACTGCAAACACGGCAGTGGCTGCTCTCCTCTGGGACTGACCCACCACCAGACCTCCAGGCCAACCCCAGCCCCTCCCAGGCTGCAACCTGACGTCAGAACGCTGAGTCACCATGCATTCAAGGATCTGCCACTTCTGAACACTACTCTTCCTTCCTTCTAGTCCATCAGACCTCAAACACAGAAGAGAGTCTTCTGGAGCAAAGGAGGGATCCACTCCCCGAACCCAGGGCAGCTTTGTGCTTTGTCTCAAAGGGTTGCTCACAACCAAGTGGAGTCCTTTGAGAACTCGGCACCCACAGCACCTGTTCGCACACTGTCTCTGGAAAGAGGGCCGGCTTGCACGGGTCAAGCTAGAACCAAAAAACAGTTTACCCGTGTGTCAGCTTCTTGCCGCCTTGAGAATGAGATTTACAGAAATGACCACACTAAGACACAACTGAGTCACTTTTCTCAGATTTTCAGCTGTTATAAATCAATCCCTAAAAACAGCAACTGTGTCTTTCTGGCTCCTTGCTATTCAGAGTGGTCCCTGGACCAACAGCATGGGCCTCAACACAGGTAACCTGTTAGAAATGCAGGGTCTCAGGCTCCACCCAGACCTGTCCGTTCAGAACCCGCATTTTCACAAGATCCCCACATGGTGTGTGTACACATGACATTTTGAGACGTGCTGCTGTAACTCACCCAGAGTTCTTTTCTCCTGATCACATATACTGTCAGACGTTAGGGTGTACCCCACCACCCCAACGTGTCCACAGACTTCCGCAGACAGTCCTCTGCCTCCGGCTTGTGGGGAGGACCATCTCCTGAGCACCGTGGAAGGTGCTGCCCACCTGCCAAGTTTCCTGTGTTTCTTTGTCCCGCCCCTGCCTCCCCAGCCCACCCCCATCCTACTCATGATGCCATATCAGCCTTCAGATCAGTGACAACCTCTGTGCCACCTTAACAATCAGCTTCACTCCACCCGCACTGCGTATTAAATGATGTCCAGTCTCCCTGACCTGAGATTTCTGGGTGGATTTATCATGCCCTCTACATCTCACTGTACCCCCCTCCCATGCGCTGAACTCCTCTGCCCCTCTTTGCAGACTCCTGCTCACACACTTTGCCTGCCTTCAACGCCTGCACCATACTGCTGCTAACTCAAAGCCTCGGTGTCCTTCACACTGGCTGAAACACTTCCTCAGGTTGGCCTTTCTAGGCAAGCACAATCTTCTCTGGGCAGCCTGGTCAGTTCCTTCTCACACCTGTCGCTCTCCACCTTCTAGGACAGTTACTCACATACACGCCTCCCATCCTCGGCTACGTGTGAACGGTTTAAAGCAAGATCTTGCCTTATTCATCTCTGCTTCTAACAAAGACATTAATACAGCTGAGGTGTTCAGACAGTCAAACTTCGAACATGGAACACATAATTTGACACCTTCTTGTCTTCCTAATCTGTGTGTTTATCAGAACCCGGTGGCTCAGATGGTAAAGAATCTACCCGCAATGCAGGAGATCTGGATTATGATCCTCTGGCGAAGGGAATGGCTACCCACTCCAGTGTTCTTGCTTGGAGAGTGAATGCAATGGACAGTGGAGCCTGGCGGGCTACAGTTCATGCGGTTGCAAAGAGTTGGGACATGACTGAGCAATTGACACTTTCCCTTTCAAATATTACACCATAATTAAGATATAGTTAACAAGTTGCTTTTATGGAAAGTATAAAAATTTCTTTACATGAGGCTATCTTGGAAAATCTAGACTGTCTGATCCCAGATGAGACATTCAGTAAATGGTTGCTGAATAATGAGAGAATGAGAACAAATTATTTGCCATCAGTATAGTAAGACATTCATCCTTAGTTCTCCATTCTAAGTGAAATAGTGAATTTTGAGAAGAAACAAGTATGTAGTTACAGACTAATGGCCTGATGAAAGCAGGAATTGAGAACTTTCTCCCTCAAGGATCCAAATGACATCACAATGAAGTAACGAGGCTCTTCCCCGTGTGGCTGCTAGAATCTCCTCGTCACCGTGTGGTCACACACATTCCCATTGGACCTCAGAAGTGAATGTGCTCACTGCAGGCTCCTGTTCCCAGACTAATTAAAGAGCGGCCAACATCTAAGCGTTTCTCATGGTGTACTCTGCATATAAGTTAAATAAGCAGGGTGACAATATACAGCCTTGATGTACTCCTTTTCCAATTTGAACCAGTCTGTTGTTCCATGTCCAGTTCTAACTGTTGCTTCCGGACCTGTACATAGGTTTCTCAAGAGGCAGGTCAGGTGGTCTGGTATTCCCATCTCTTGAAGAATGAATGAAGCACAAGCTGGAATCAAGATTGCCGGGAGAAATATCAATAACCTCAGACATGCAGATGACACTATCCTTACGGCAGAAAGTGAAGAAGAACTAAAGAGCCTCTTGATGAAAGTGAAAGAGGAGAGTGAAAAAGTTGGCTTAAAGCTCAACATTCAGAAAACTAAGATCATGGCATCTGGTCCATGCCAGTGGAAACAGTGGCTGACTTTATTTTTCTGGGCTCCAAAATCACTGCAGATGGTGACTGCAGCTACGAAATTAAAAGACACCTGCTCCTTGGAAGGAAAGTTATGACCAACCTAGACAGCATATTAAAAAGCAAAGACATTACTTTGTCAACAAAGGTCCGTCTAGTCAAGGCTATGGTTTTTCCAGTAGTCATGTATGGATGTGAGAGTTGTACTGTGAAGAAAGCTGAACGTCGAAGAATTGATGCTTTTGAACTGTGGTGTTGGAGAAGACTCTGAGAGTCCCTTGGACTGCAAGGAGATCCAACCAGTCCATTCTAAAGGAGATCAGTCCTGTGTGTTCATTGGAAGGACTGATGTTGAAGCTGAAACTCCAATACTTTGGCCACCTGATGTGAAGAGCTGACTCATGTGAAAAGACCCTGATGCTGGGAAAGATTGAGGGAAGAAGAAGGGGATGACAGAGGATGAGATGGTTGGATGGCATCACTGACTCAATGGACATGGGTTTGGGTGGACTCCGGGAGTTGGTGATGGACATGGAGGCCTGGCGCGCTGTGGTTCATGGGGTCGCAAAGAGTCAGACACAACTGAGCGACTGAACTGAACTGAACTGGAACATCTAAGCGGCCACTGAAAACCAAGGCAAGTTACAAGCAGTGAAGTGTGTTCTTCAGGATGAAGGAGGAACACTTCCCAGGTTCAGCTCCCAGGTAAGTGGGGATGGAGAAGATGCAGAGAAGACAGCCTCGGAGTTCTCTCATTCTGGCGACACTTGCTTTTGCAACTTTAATAATATTCTGGGGACTTCCCTGGTGGCCCAGTGGCTAAGACTGAGCTTCCAGTGCAGGGGCCAGGTTTGCTCCCTGGTCAGGGAACCTACGGGCTGCAACTAAGACACAGCACAGACAAATAAACAATTTTTTTTTAATCTTTTTGAAAATCTTTTAAAAATTATTACTTTACCATGACCCTGTAGAAGAAAGTTTGGTTTTAGAGTTCCATGGCACAGAGTCATCTATAGAAGGGGGAAAGAAGCACCTAGATGTGCCCAAAGCAGGAACAGCTGGGGTTCAGGTCTCTTCCCTCAGAACTGGGCTGAGGTTGGTTCCTGATCTGGAGAAATGACTGAGATGGATCGCTGTTCCTGTCTTGTAAAGGTTTCAGAGCAGGGGGCTGCCTGATCAGCTTGAACCTTCCTGCAGAAAACTTAGAAAACCACAATCAGTCCACAAGAGTGAGCACACAATATCAGATTTGAAGTCTTATTAAAATAATGAAGTGGAAAGTATTGACTTTTTTTTTTAAAGACATTTTCTTCAGATGCTAATTTCTCCTTTTAAACAAAGTTATAAAGCTTTAACCTTATCTGAGCAGCAGATCTCCTGGGAAGAGCCAATAAACAAAACATTTTCAATATTCTGTCACTGGAAATTCATCGAGAAAAACGAAACCTAGCCGTTTTAGTGTTTGGTCACTGAACAGACTCTGGTTTTGATTACAAACACCAGAGTTTTTAGATGCCAAATGTATTCGGAGCTGGGGCTGAGTGTCTTTGCAGAGCTTGCTTTAAGAAGCATGGAAGAGTGAATTCTGTGCACATCCTACCTGTAATCAGCTACCAGCAGATGGACGTTCTGCTTAATTAGCCAGGAATTGTTTCCATTAAAATCTTAATGGCATTCAAATCAGCTAAATTAACAGCTAGAGAAACAACCATAACTAAATTACATTCCACTGTTTCCAATTAAGTGGGGAGCCTTGGGTGCGGTAACCACCAACATTACAAATGAGGAGTCTTTGCCAAAAATGAACTCCTTCAGTTTTTCTTAGACCATCAACAGCCTGGGCTAATAGAATTAGCTCACTGAATGTGTGCAGAAAAGCAGAGTTAAGCAAGCCACTTAAAAGCATTCATTTATTCATAGAAGCACTTCATGCCAAAGGCTGTGCTAGGTATAGGTAGGACTTGAAATGTGAGGCTCAGATGGAAGACCACAATGTCAGAGAAAAGCAGCATCTCTTGTTTACGATCTCCATTCCCAACACACTTAAAGAATCACTGGTCTTTTGAAATCAAAGAGAAAAACTCTCAGACTGGCCAGTCACATTGAACCCTCAGGTTCCTCTGCCATTGCTGGTAGTTTAGGGTTACTGGGGTCAAAATAACTATGATGTCAATATTTATACAGCAGTTTTCAAAGATTCATATATCCTCCAATCTCTAAGAGAAGCATGACCTCCAGGGAAGAGTGTAGAATCTCTGCAGTAAGTATAGCTTGGACATCCATTAGGAGGCTGTCAGCAGATTCTACTACAGACCTAATTTGTGATTTTAGGGGCTCTAGGAAGTCTCTGATGCTCCCAAACCTATTCCCTTCCTTCTGGTATGCATCAAAAACTGTGCTATTATAGAATCATGGCTTTGCACTGAGATTTCAATTTAAGATCCCCTGGAGGCGGATAATAATAAATAATAAATTGGCCATTTATTATCTGCAAAGGACCTAAGCAAGCCTGGTAATGTGGAGACTTAAACAGTGAATGAGGTAAGTTTTGGGCTCTGATCTTGCCACCCAGCCTGTTTACCCACCCTTCCATAAAGTTCCTTTCCTCCCACTTTGAGTCCTAAGGCTTTGAAATATGTCTTTTTGTCAAATTATTAAAGACCACCTAATGCAAGTCTCTGGTTAGTTGCTGCTAAGTTAATTCAGTCGTGTCTGACTCTGTGTGACACCATAGATGGCAGCCCACCAGGCTCCCCCGTGTCTGGGATTCTCCCGGCAAGAACACTGGAGTGGGTTGCCATTTCCTTCTCCAATGCATGAAAGTGAAAAGGGAAAGTGAAGTCGCTCAGTTGTGTCCTACTCTTAGCAACCCCATGGACTGCAGCCTACCAGGCTCCTCCATCCATGGTATATTCCAGGCAAGAGTACTGGAGTGGGGTGCCATTGCCTTCTCCGAAGTCTCTGGTTAGTACTAAGGTGTGAATGACTGATATAAATGGAGTGTGACTTCTTCAAGGGACTATTGCACTTACTGAGATTCAAAGCCTGCACACGGAAATGGTTCAGCTAAAGGACCTGCCAGAAGCAGTCAGCTACATGCCAAAAACTATCTGCCCTTATGATCTACAGGGCTTCCCTGGTAGCTAACACAGTAAAGAATCTGCCTACAATGCAGCAGGAGTCCTGGGTTCGATTCCTGGGTAGGGAAGATCCCTTGGAGAAGGGAATGGAAACCCACTCCAGTGTTCTTGCCTGGAAAATTCTATGAACAGAGGAGCCTGGTGGGCTATCGCCCATGGGGTCACTAAGAGTTGGGCACAACTGAGTGACTAACACATTCACTTATGGTCTACATGCAGATTTTGTAAAAAGCAGCTTTTGGTAGCTATGTTGTGTTTTCATTTTCATTCATCTCAAAGTATTCTCTCATTTCTCTTGTGATTGCTTTTTGACCCACTGGTTATTTGGGAGTGCGTTAATTTCCTTACATTTGTGAATTTCCCAAATTCCTTTCTGTTATTGACTTCTAGATCCATTCCATTGTTGTTGCATGATTTCAATCCTTTTGAACTTATTGTTTTATGGTTTAGCATGTTCTCTATTCAATCTAATAAATTTATAGTATAGTTCAAATTTTCTTTAACCACACTGGGCTTCTATTTGTTCTGGCCCATGGTTTGATTTAGTCAATGGAAGCTGTGATGGTTAGGTTTATAAAACAACTGGACTAGGCCACAGGGTGCCCAGATACTTGGTCAAACATTATTCTGGGTGTGTCTTTGAGGGTGTTTTTGAATGAGATTAATATTTGAATTGGTAGATAAAGTAATTTCCTCCCAAATGAGCCTCATACACTCAATAGAAGACCTGAATGGAACAAAAAGGCTGAACAAAAAGAGGGAATTCCTTCTGCCTGACTGAGCTACAGCATCGGTCTTTTTCTGTCTTTGGACTCAAATAGAAATATTGGCTCTTTCCAGGTCTCACTCCTGCCAACTTTTGGACTGGAACATACAGGACTAGCTCCTTCTGGTTCTCAGACTAGAACTATTAATACATCATCAGCTCTCCTGGGTTGCCAGCTTGTTGGTTACAGATCTTGGGACTTCTCAGGTCCATAGTCACATAAACCAATACATTTCTTTAAATATACATACACCACATTTCTCTGGAGAACCTTGACTAACACGGAAATTACTTTTTCAATCAAATATTAAGATGGCCTGGAAGTTTTCCCTCTTGCTCTTTTAGGAGTCCTGAGATACCATATAAGAAATCTGGCAGACTTCCCTATGGTACAGTGGTTGAGAATCCTCCTGCCAACACAGGGGACATAAGTTAGATAGCTGGTCTGGGAAGACGCCACATGACTGGGTAACTGAGCCCGTGCATCACAACTACTGACACCCATGTGCCCAGAACCCACATTCTGCAAGAAGAGAAGCTACTGCAACAAGAAGCCCGTGCCCTGCAACTAGAGTAGGCCCTGCTTGCCACAAGTAGAGAAAAAACAAACAGTGTTTGCAACAAAGACCCACTGCACCCAAAAGTAACAATAAATAAAATTACCTTTAAAAAAGAAATCTGGCTAACTTGCTGGAGAGAACAGAAGGGAAGAAGAGGCCCTGACACCAAGTAGAGGATGAGAGAGGCCTAGATATGATGGTGTGCCCGTTGAGCCTCTGGATGAGTGGCCATAGGTAACATCTAACGTTGTGAGACATTCCGAGTGAAACTAGCAGAAACTGCCAAGTCCAGTCAACACAGGATCATGAGAGATAACGAACAATGGACAACCAAAACACCCATCACAAATGACCGTTATAATTGTTATTATAGTCACCTTTACCAAACTTTTTGCTATTTACTGCTTATATCTAAGACTTTCCATTTAGAATAATTTTCCTTTCCTGTTGGCAGCAAATTACTCTTCTTGTTTGCTAAAAATGTCTTTGTTTAACCAACATTCTTAAAGGATATTTTCACTGGGTACAGAATTCTAGGATGGCAGTTGTTTCTTTCAATACATTTTAGATATCATTTTACCGTTTCTCCTTCCATTGTTTCCACTGAAGTTAAATGTCACTCATTAATAAGTAACTTGTCTTTTTTCTCTAGCTTTTTTTAAACTCCCCATTTGTTTTTTAATTTTCTTTAGTTGATGTGTTTGGTATGAATTGATTGTTACTGTTTTCTCTTGCTTCTTTGTGTACTCATTACTTACATTGTTATTAATATTTATCTATTCATCTTATTTGGGATTTATTTGCTTTTTGAATCTCCTTTCTTTTTAGAACTTTCTTCTATCTGTTAAACCTTCTCACTTTTCCCTGTATAAAAATGCAAACAGTGTGGTATTGGCACAGAAATAAATAGACCTGTGGAACATAATAGAAAGCCAGAAATAAACTTGCAATTATATGAACAGGTGAAATGTAATTGAAGTGACAGAGTTGAACAGTAGGGAAAGGATGAACTTTCCAATAAATAGTTCCAGGGAAATTGCATATCCTTATAGGAAAAGAAATAAATTTGGAGTTTCATGTCACAACACAATTCCAGATAGTCCCAAGGAAACTTTTCAAGGATAATAAAGGAGAATATCTTCTCATTGTGTTCAAGTAGGAAGCATAAGATTTGTTTCAGTTGAGGTGATGCTAATTTTTTTCACTTGGATGTATCTGGTGTCACGCAGGTCATTTCATTATAAAGGTATCAATTTTTAAAAAGATTTTTAAAGCTATTGCTAAACTATGGTGTGTCCTGTGTATAAGTTTTTTAAAAATATGAATCAAGAGGACATTTGTCATTTTCCTGCCCAGCACCTATTCCCTATTCTCCTTCACCTGGTAACAGATGTCTGAATGCTTTTGGAGAATCTCCTACCTCAGACAGTATATTTTGGTGGCACTAACTCTACCTTCACTTACAGGGTGGATAAGCTTGACATCATTTCAGTCTGGTCCTCATTCATAAATTTAGAGGTGGGAATGTGCTCCAAGTCAACTTACCTGTGTATTTTTTTAAAATTTTAACAAACTCTTATGTAGTGTTTATAATATGTTTAGCACAACCCATTTTGCGTGTGTAATCCCATGGAAAAGGACAGGCCATTGTCAATCACTGTGCAGATAAAGGATCTATGATACAAAGGGATAAGTAATTCAGCCTTGGTCATACAGCGGGTAAGGGACAGAGCTGGGTGTGAGCCTGGGTGCTCTGCGGGGAGAGTCCATGTTCTTAACCACTAAACCACACACCTATTTGAGCATCTAGAAAGGAGTTGTTCTCTCTTCTACTGGACATGAGCTGCAGGGCTGAAATCATGGTGTAGACACTGCAGGTAATGGCAGCCATCTTACCACCAGGTGGCTAAAGACTCTGAGAATGGGGTCAATGCAGAGAAAGGAGGAGGAGAGAGACGAGGTCCTGCTGAACACACCAAGAAGTTCCTGGTTCCAACGTGCTTACATGTCTACCTCTGGACTTCAGTTTCACGAACTCTCCCCATCAACAACGTGATTACACAGATACACTTTTCCTCTCCTTAAACAATCTTAATGGGGCTTTCTACCCTGCAGAAGGAAATGGCAACCCACTCCAGTACTCTTGCCTGGAGAATTCCATGGACTGAGGAGCCTGGTGGGCTACAGTCCACAGAGTCGCAAAGAGTCGGACACGACTGAGTGACTTCAGTAGTAGTAGGAGTAGTAGTGGTAGTGGGGATTTCTATAGCTTGCAACCAACACCTTTCTCCGAATGGTATCAGTAAAGCACTTGAGTTATTTTGACATTATTCTGATTGTATAAACTGTATTCTATCTAACTCTGGCACTGAACCACGTCACTCAGTCATGTTTAATTCTTTGCAACCCCATGGACTGTAGCCCACCAGGCTCCTCTGTCCATAGGGATTCTCCAGGCAAGAATACTAGAGTGGGTTTCCATGGATCTTTCTAACCGAGGGATCGAACTCAGATCTCCCACATTGCAGGCAGATTCCTTACTGTCTGAGCCACAAGTGATACCCAAGAATACTGGAGTGGGTAGCCTATCCCTTCTCCAGAGGATCTTCTTGACCCAGGAATCAAACTGGGGTCTCCTGCACTACAGGCAGATTCTTTTCCAGCTGAGCTACACCTGCTCTAGACATACATTGGCTTTAACTCCAATGGAAAATGTCATGCAAGGTAAATGTCTGTCTTAGATGCTGAGATGTACATTTGCATGTAGGAAATTATTGGGGAGTGCTCTCTGAAGTAACAGTAGTTAGGGAGTGAGGAGTTAGGAGAAGGCAGACGGAGAGGCTGAACACTGAAGCAGTCACAAAAAGGGCCACAGCAGATCCCATGGGAGTTACAGAGCTGGGATACATTAAAAACTGCCTTTGACTGAGGTAAGAGCACTGGGCCTCTGAGAGAGATGTAACTTTGGTCCCTTAGCCATGACAACATCCAGGAAGAAGGGACTCAGCAATGAGGGATCAGCCCCCAGTACTCCCAGCAGCTGGGGAATGAGCTTTAGCTGGGAAAGGGTGATCTGGATGCTGGGCTACATTCTCCATTACAGCTCTGATTCAGTCAGTCCTTAGTCACTATTGTCCTTGTGTTACAACCTGGAGTCAAGTCCTAGTCTTTGCGGCTCTAATGCCAGGTCATCTCCACTGCACATCCCTGTTATGCCAGGCTGGCGTTCCATTCTGGGATCGTTAAGATCCTGCTTCCATGTCCAGTTTCAGGGGTAAACATGCTTCCGTTGTACAGCTAGAGTTCACCACTGGAAGATAAATTCTACCAAGTAAAAAGTGCAGCTACTGATGAATATTGCTACCTCTCACCTTTTGCTGGGAAAAGGTGAGGGCAGGAAGAGAAGGAGGCAACGGAGGATGAGATGGTTGGATGGCATTACCGACTCAATGACATGAGTTTGAGCCAACTCTAGGAGATAGCGAAGGACAGGGAAATCTGGCATGCTGCAGTCCGCTGGGTCTCAAAGAGTCAGACACGACTTTGTGACTGAACACCAACACATTTCCCAGGTAGCCTATTAAGAAAGGTTCATGTTGGGCAGAAATTTATAAACAAAATGATGAGGGCAAAAAGCTTCATGGAAATCTAACTATACCAAACACAAACAGAAAATGCTTTTACACTATGCCAACTAGCTCAGACAGAGTTTAAAGATGAAAAGTTATTAGTTGAGGTTGAAAGGAAATTGGCAAGAAATGTATATGGCCTGAGGCATCTTTGTTCAAGAGTAGAACTGAATGTCCTTCCAATTACCATGCTTATGCTACAGAATGACCCTTTCCTTCACAATTCCCAGCTCTCCCAGACATTTTTTCCTATGTCTCTCTCTTTCCTCCCCACCAATCATTAGAATCTGGCATCTTGCTTGGTACCATGCTTGCTGTCTATGGCGTGTCTGCTCAGCCCTTCTTCCTGGGATCTGCTTCTCCCTTCACTCCAACCCGTGAGGGGTGGGCTGCCTGCCTTCAGAGGTGTGTACTTGAACTTGCCTTTCTCTAGAACATTTTGGTCTGGAACCAGAGAAAGAGAGGCAGCTCCTTTTTAACACTGAAGAGTCAGACACAAATCCAGGCTTCTCGGTGACTATGATGTTTGCTGTGAGAAAGGATGTGGTGTGAAATAGAGTGTTGGTGGCATACCACTCCCTGGTTCCGGGGGTCCCCAGGCCATTCACAAACGTGCCCCATTGGAGACTGGTTATGAGCCCTATGTCTGTCCCTCTGTCCACGCTAGCCAGACTGGGGTTTCCATTCTCACAGTCCTAATATATCACAGCCTCTTAAAAACAGGTGGACTTTGGAGAGGAGAACTGACACAACCCTCTGTCTCCAGGCAAGAGCATCCTTAAAATAACAAATGTGGCTACCACACTTAAGACTCTCCATGGAAAGAAATTCCACTTTTTATTTCATAGCATTTAAATTATGTGTTTCCTTATTTGTTTCTTATCCACCATGTCTTTCAAACTTCGTGTCTAGAATGGAGCCCTGATTCTATATCACCTGCGGTCACCAGGTAGGCCCAGGAAGCACCACTGAAACCTGACAGGCCCTTGTTTGCATGGATCATGGAGGGTGAATCTGTTTCTCGGTTCCAATCCACAGAACTCTCAGGGTTTTCCCTTAGAAAATGCTCTTACTCAGTGCCTACACTGCCCAAGATAGAACCCCATGGGAGTCGGGCAATAAAATCATCTCATTGGCTGACAATAGAAAACAAGCACTGTTTGCATCATCAACCTTCTTTTACTTAAACACGCCGATTTCATTGTCCTATGGCTTTCCTCCCAGTACATTTAAACATTCTGCGTAAGACCTAATCCTTCCTCTCTTTTCATGCTGGTTTTCTTCCATCTTCTTGGAATCTCTTTGGATACTTTAATCTTTCTCAAAATGTAGAGTCCAAATCCCAAAATGATGTGTGGTGAGGGTTTGGGCAGTGGCAAGGGGAGTGGGAAGGTATTTTTCAACTTCTGAATGTCAGGCCATTAATACATCCAAGGATCAAGTTTGAGTTTAAAATAACATGGTGACCTTTCCCTCTATTCCCCTAGGACTTTCTGAGTCAAAGCATGTGCCTCTGCAACCCCTGATAATCTCCCAGGAGAATAAGTCCCAACCTGTTCTCAGCCATGATTTCTTATCCAACATAGCACTCAGGTCTATTGCTATGACAAGGGATTGGGCTAGGACATTCCACTGGAGTCCCGCTTAAAGCCCAGGGCTCCTCTGGGGCTTTTGATTTTTGAGGAGATGTTCTGGGAACTTCTGACAGATTCCTCATTCTTTGGGGACTAGCTAGAGTTGGAATAGAGCTGTTCATGTAGCTATGATCTCAGGAACATTAATTCATAATTTCCATTCTGCAGAGCACTTTTGATCCATCTTTGAGTATCCTTTCTGTGCCAAGATCAGGCCCTTTCCTGCTTCAGGGAAGGAAGGTGTGGGCACATGAAAGAGAGGCAGGTCTCCACAATCTTCCCATCAGCTGCACCCCTCCTGGTTTCTTCCACCCATGGGAGTGAGGAGGTGCTCAGCTGTCTAGAAGCTAAAGATGGTTCAGCCACGAAGGCTGGAAGTAGCCTTTGGTGTAGGCAGCAACCTGATAATTATAGGACCTACTTTTGGTAAATTCGGTCAGCTGAGAATCAGGGATAGTTTGTTTGGTCCAACAAGCTACTAGCAGGTTAAAAACGCCTGGGGCATGTGTGTATTTGACAGCCTTTAACAACCCTACAACAACAAACCCTTTTAGGGACAGGAAAGAAAAGAATCATGTGAACAGTGACACTCTCAAACTCCCCAAACATTTCTAGTCTAGAAAGACTAGAAGAAATGCAGTTTATTTTAAGGACTTTGTCAATGACTGTTTAAAAAAAAGTAATCCATTGATTTCCCACTTGGATTATTTATCTAAAGAGCCCTTGGGTAGGATGGGTGTGAGACCATCAGCAGCACAGTAGCCGGGAAGACTGTGTGGGATGCCGAGCCCTGGGAATTGAGAAATCCTTCTCCTTCCTCGCTCTGACCTCTGCTACTGCTGCTGCCAAGGTCTAGGAAACTTCATCATTTATTATGTGAGTTTTCTGTAGGTGGAAACACTTTGGAGGAAAATTTTCCACACCTAGAAAGTCATTAACCTTGAGTCTCTAACATGGCACATTCTCCTGCCCTTACTTTATGCACTGAAAGCCTATTGTCAAGGGTGTTCATTTTGGATACAGTGGGACCAAGGAGGCACAGGGAGTCCCCCCACCCTCCCCGTGGCTCTGGTCCCTGGGGTGGGGAAGATGCTAACATGCAAACTTAAGAGTTTCTTAAGTGCGGCTGCAAGTGGCAGGCTCTGCGTCTCTTGAGGGGTGGGACGGAGGTGAGGGGTGGGATGGAGGTGAGGGGTGGGACGGAGGTGAGGGGTGGGACGGAGGTGAGGGATGGGCTCCCTTTTTGGTGTCCTCTGTGCTTCCACAGGCAGGAGTTTGGCTCAGGCTCCGAAAGGTTTCTACCCTTCTCTCCGTCATGCTGACAATGAGTCACTTACATAAGCAAATCAAGAGGGATTTTTAAAAATGAAAATTTCTTAGTTCTCATGACAAAAGCTAGAGCATGTTTATCTCGGGAAAATTCAAATAAAAAGCAGACACCCAGAATTCCCTCATCTTAAAGAAATCACCATTCACACCTACTGAGGCATATCCTTCCCACACTTCACCTATGGAAGGATAATGATACAAGTAATAACTCACCAAGGGTGCTGGTATTGGGCTACGTGGTTTACACCATCAGGCCACATAATCTGCACAAGTCTACCGGGCACTCCACTGTGTCCCAGCATGAGGCATGGGCAGGGGGGCACTCCGGAGCCAGACCACCCAGATGCTGAACCCACTCTACCACCCACAAGCTGTGTGACCTCTAGCAAGTTGGTTAGCACTCTGTGCCTCCAGGCCCTCACGTGTAGAATGTGGGCAATAATGGTGGGCATTGGATGGGTTGTCCAGAGGATTAAGTGAGTCAACACATGTGAAGCATGTCAACATATGTTATTGCTTGCTACCTGCGAGTGCCCAGCATCCCCTTTTTAGAGATATGGGAACATGTTCAGAGCAGTCAGGGACTTGGTGAAGGTTCCACAAAGATCAGGTGACAAAGTCAAGCACCCAACTGAAATCTCTTCTGAGTCTGGGTTCTTGATGATACAATATACTTGCATGTGTGTGAGAGAGAGAGAAGAGATCTCTCTTACTGAACTCTCTACTGTGAATGTTTTTGGAGTATAATAAATACTCTGGCGCCTGCATGTGCCCTGAACCTCATCTTGGTCAGCAGATAGAATCATGGGGAGCTGGCAAAGGCCTGCCTTCATGCAGAGCTGAGCTGCTCAAGCTGGAACTGCATGGGAATGCCCTGGGCTCTTGTTAACACACAGGCTCTGAGTCAGGCAGGTGGGGTGGGGTCTGCGACTGCATTCCTAACATTCCAAGTAAGACCAGTGCAGCCGGGAACCACAATGCCGCATTGACCAGTGAATCTGCTTTCTCTTGCCCCTTCCTGCAGCTGCCTCTTTTGTTTACACAAGCTGCCTCCAGTCTGCCCTCACATCCCTAGTCTGAAATTCTGGTTCCATCTACATCGCTCTGCACAGCACCAGAGCTCCCGAGGCCAGTTCCTTGGCTGGGCCCACTGGGGAGGGCTGAGTCCCAGAATCCCCATCAACAGCCTCAGCCTGAGGGGGTACTCTACAGACACTGCTGGGACTGCTGCTGACCCCGGAGGTCTGAAACACTTCCCGGGTACCCTCATGTTTATGGATTCCAAAGAAAACACATTTTCACCATGGAGCCAAGCACTGGGGGTGGCAGGGGGCACGGGGGCTGTGGGAGGCACCTGGTGAAGGGGTCAGCTACCTGCAGGCCAGGCCTGTCCATTTGAGAACTCTGCAGCCTGGAAGCCCTCTCATGCCCATAGTAATATGAATCATGACCCTTCCAAGTTTAACATCCAGGGCCACCCAGAAGTCCATCCCTCGGACAGGACTATCAGGACATAAAGAGGAAGTGACATCTGACACCCTCTGTGGAACTTCCAGTCATGGTCAGCGAGTGAGAGCCATGCTGAGAAGCATGTGGCGATCCAGAGTGTTTGCTCACGTGAGTGGAACAACCCCAGGTGCCCAAACACCGGACAGAAAGGAAAATTCTGTGTTGAAAAGGTCTCGCTCTATGATTTTTCCATGACGTCACCAGCTTTTCATTCAGTTGTTTTTTGCAGCAGGGACCAGGTAGGCGTCCACAAAACCAGAAGTGTGCAAAGTGAAGCCCTAGGCATTAGGACTTTTTCTTCCTCAGGACACATTCTGTTTCCACAGCAGGCAGTACCTGTGGGGCTGGTTGAGTCTGCCACTGTTTTCACCAGTTCAGAACTAGCTCCCTCTCTACTGGGGATTTTTCCATGGTGACATAATCTCTAGGCTTCCCACTAGCACAGTATACTCACAGCTACCTCAGTTAGAAAAAGTGAACTGTGGAAATTCCCATGGCCTTGGCCAAGACCTGAATGGAGCAGGTTTTTTAAACTTCCGGATTCTCTTCTTTCCATGCCAGCCATAGGCAGGCTTCCCTGGCACAACATGACATTCCCTTCAAAATATAATGCCCCAGACTGGAGCCCCCGTCAGTCTGCCTACTTAGGCCCTGAACCTAGCAGGAGGTGGCACCATGTACAAAAATAAGCAGGGCAAGAAGGTCACTGGTCACCCTGCAGGGTTGGCAAGGCCTGCCAGTGTTGGGAAGCTTCCTGTTATCAGATATCTGAGAACAGGGTCAGGTCTGGTACCCCCCGCCCCTGTGGTCAGGACACTGACTCAGAACCAGACTCTGAATGCTCTAAACGCTGGGCAGTGCCAGCCAGAGCAGGGACAGCACAGTCAGGAATCTAAAGTGGACTCCATGTCAGGTACGGCCCTCTGGGCCATGTGGCCTCTCAGAGCCACCGTTTCTTTAAAATGGAGATAATGCTCCTGCCCTACCTACTCTCCTGGGATTATATGGATAGGAGGGTAACATATTTAAAAGTGACTTGAAAGCTATAAAGTATTATTCCATGCATAAAATCTGAGTTTATTGTGAAGATTAAATGGGAACATTACACACACACACACACACACACACACACACAAACACTGGTGTTTAACAACTGGCTTTCTAGAAAGGGAAATACCAGTTACTTTTTACCATTTACCTATTTCCATGGTGTAAATAATGCCTCCGTGGCTGACTTCAAAGTATCAATGTGATGTCACTGCACATCAAGGGTCAAGAAACGCGCATAACTGGTTCTTGTAAGCCGAGCTGCGCCAGCACATCACTGTTTACTTATTTTACCTTTTCTTATGTGAGGCCCTTAGTGCTGGGGCCTGCAAAAAAGGGGCCCTGACCTCCTGCTCATTCTTCATTCACTTGGTGGCAGCCCTGCCCTGTCTGCTGGGTCAGAAATGCTCCGAAGTTCCGGGGAGACTGATTTGACTGGGAAGCCGGCTGCCACACCTCAGGAGCTGGGATCACGTCCCAGTTTTGTTCATATCCCCAGTTCCAGAGAATGAGATGGTGGGATGGCATCACCAACTCAATGGACATGAGTTTGGGCAAACTCCGGGAGATAGTGAAGGACAGCGAAGCCTGGCATGCTGCGGTCCATGGGGTCGCTAAGAGTTGGGACATGACTGAGCGACTGAACAACCACCACCAGTTCCAGGACAGGGACGGACCCACTGGATGCTTCCCCAAGGTAGAAGCTCATAATGAATTATAACTAAAACAATCCAGAAAGGGGTCAGACCCACAGAGCTGTGAGAGGAGCAGACCCTTGCCGGCTGCGTCTTCACCGCTGGGTTTCCTCTGTGTGGGTCCCTGCTGATCCATGCTTCTTTAGGTGCCACCCACAAGCCCCCAAACCCACCCCTCATCTCACTTCTGCTGCTTCCCCTGCAGGCTTCAGGTGCCTGCATCCATTCTCTCTTCTCCTGGAGTCCTGGGGTCCCCCTGTTTCTCCCTGTACTGAGAGCCATAAGGCCAGACGCTTCACACTCAGACAAGGAATGGAGGCAGGCCTGCCCGTCTTGACTGCCTTCTGCCCAGCCACTCAGTCCCTCAGCCCCTGAAGGGAATAAGGGGACCCCCTCCTTCTTGTACATGTACCACTTCCTTCTCTTGTGTACATAAACCCCAAAACTTCCTTCTCTCTCAAAAAAAAGTAAGTATTAGCTAAATAAAGAGAAACAAGTCATGGGGACAGGATGAAAGGAAGGGAGGAGCTGAAGGCATTCCAGGTGAATTAATTACTTCAGGAAAGACCTGAAGTAGTTGGTGCTTCCTTGGCCTGAGAACAATAGCAAAAGAAGACTGATGTGTAAGCCAGAACTATTCACATCTCCATCCGTCACTAAAGATACGTCCCACCCATTTTTATGTTCTCCTTCAATCCCGTGTGCCAACATAAACTACCATCTCCTCTGGCTGTCTCAAGGTAACCTGGAGAAAAACGGGATGGTGGAATTCTCCAAGAACAGAACAAAAGTTTCCACATCACCTGTTTTAGATACAAATAAAATGGCTAAATTGTCTCAATTCCAACAGAAGAGGGATAACTCTTGCACTTACCAAGAAAAGGGAGTAGCCTGCCTGTAACCACGGTCACTGTAGAAAAATCCAGCCTTCAACGCTACATCAATGATCCTGATGTCTGAGTTCCTGAGCTGAAAGTTAACTGTTCTTCTTAATACACTCTGAACACATGTGACTCCCTGCTTTAAGGCAAATGAGGGAGAGAATTAGCATTAATTAAGCACCCAATAGAGCCTTCATGAAGACTCTGTGCTCAGCACAGAATACCATCTGTGCACACGCCATGAAGTATACTTTTTACTCCATTTTAGAGATGACATAAACACACAATGGAACTTAGGAAAGGGGCCCAGGGACACACAATAACTAAGCAACAGACTCAAAAGTACCCCCCGACTGCAGCCCTGGACACATGTTCCAGATTTAGTTACTGTTGTCGCCTTACTGTAGGTTGTCCAGAATGAATCCCAGGTGCGGTGTCATCAAGACCACGAAAGGAGGCAAGCCCCGCTCCTTTTCCTTCCCTGCAACTACTCTTCATGGAAGCCAAGCACGAGGAGAGAGAGGATGAGGAGGAGACTTAAGGTGGGGGGTATCAGAGACCAGATAGAAATTCTGAAGCTCACAGCTATCAGGTCTTCCGGTTTATGGGCTCAAGACACTGAGAGGAATGATGTTAGCTCTTTTTTTAAAGAGTAGAGGCAAGAAATGATTGTCTAAATGAAAATGGAAGGTTCCTCTACTGGCAATTCATCACACAGTCCTTGGATTGCATGTGCCCATTAATCAGCCCCTCACCTGACCCCCATTATGAGTGTCACCTGACCTCTGCCCCCACCACCCCCAGTTAAGGTCCTGGACGGAAGGGAGTGTGTCTCATTCATCTTAGAACCCTTAGGACCTGGCAGACAGGGTTGTTGGCATAGAGTGAGTGTTAAAAAAACAAGTCTGTTGAATTGGACTTGTTTTTTCCACCTTTGTTCCCAGAGTAACCTTTTGGCATCTTTTAACTGCCTTCTCTAGACCGTGTCCCCTCCTCCACTCTTGCTTGTGACCCCGTGCATATCAGGATTTCAGCGCTCACAGAATTGCAGGAGGAGAATCTGTCATGTTCTGAGTCAGGCTGTACATCCTTTAAGAACAGTTTATTACTGAGTTTTGTACCCTCAGCACCTAGCATGATGCCTGACACACAGGAAATGCTTATTAAACATCCATTAAGTCAGATTGACTTTGGCAAAGGTTGGTGAAAAGGTGAGTCTCTAACATCTGAAATCTTTAAATATGGTCTCTGGAACCTTGAGCAGATAATCCAAGGAGGACAGGGTCAGGTCAAACTAGTTATCAAACACAGTTTGAACACAGTGTGGAGAGCTTTGTTCCTAACAGTAGGATTTGTGTATTTTTAGGAGTTGAGAATCCTTTCAGAGCATCATGAATTTAAACCATTCTGGAATCGCCTGTGAATAAACCAGGGGAATGAATGGCTATTTAGCTTGATAAACACAGCCTGACCATGAGAAAAGCAATCCAAATGGGCAGTGGCGTTGTAGACACATGACTAGGCTGCTTCCAGTTCTCCTGCCCAAATCCCAGCATGACACAAAACCGATGTTGGGGTGTCCATTTCTTTACTGCAGCACTTCTTAGAAACTTGAATCATCTAATATCCATGGGGATACTTCCTGAGGGACAGTACACACCTTGGTTTCCAAACTCCTCTGGCCATAGAGTACTTCTTTAGTAGAAACTTTTTCCCCACCCTCTGGATGTCTGCACCCCCATATGGATCTGCCCTTCATTACATTCAGTTCCACAAACACCAGTAAGCCCTCCTCACTGAGCCTGAGGTGGTATTGCAGGTGTGGGAAGGGCTACACAGAGAATGCCCTTGGGGAGCATTTGGTCTCATGTGGGAGAGAGAAGGCAGAATCAGAGAAGAGGCAGAGCTCAAGCCAGGAAGAAGGTCAGCACAGGACAGGTTTCCAAGCAAGGCCAAAAGTTGTGTGGGGGCAGAAAGCGGGAGACAGAGCAATTGGTTTGGGGTGGTCATGGGATCCGGGAGACACTCTATGGAAGAGGTGGGCTTTCCCCTGGCAGACAGGAGATGGTGAGGGGAGGGAAGTGTGCCACCGAGGGCAGGAGAGAAGACATACATGGGGAGGCAGGGCAGGGAGTGGTGTAATGGGGAGAAAGCCTGGAAAGGTGGTTTGAGTCACATGACAAATGCCACACCAGGAGTCTGTATTTCATGGGGAACTATGGAAGGTCTTTACATGGGGGGATGACATAACTAGAGCCACATTTTAGACCACAGAGGCTGGGTGATGTTTAGCTTATACCATCCGTTAGTCCACATACAACTCTCTAGGAGCTGACTGATTCCAACGTAGGATGAGACACGGTGAGAACACACCGAGCTTCATGTGTGTGTCAGTCTTCGATCTTGGAAGTGGCGGTGGAAAGGTTTTCCAAAGAAGATCTATTTTGTAATTATTAGCGAATATTAAAGATTCATGTATGGCTCTTTCCCATCTTGCAAGATGGCGGGTGAAAAGGCTGAGAAGCCAGATACTAAGAAGCCAAGAAGGCCAATGCTGGTGACAAGGCTAAAAAGGTGAAGAAGGTTAAGAAGGGGAAGCCCCACTGCAGCCGAACCCCTGTCCTGGTCAGAGGAATTGGCAGATATTCCCAATCAGCTATGTACTCCAACAGGCCTGGTACACGAGGAAGTATTCAGCAGCTAAATCCAAGGTCGAAAAGAAAAAGGTTAGGGTTCTTGCTACTGTCACAAAACCAGTTGGTGGCAACAAGAATGGAGGTACCTGCGTGGTCAAACTTTGCCAAATGCCTAGGTGTTACCCTACTGAAGACGTGCCTTGAAAGCTGTTGAGTCACGGCGAAAAACCCTTCAGTAAGCATGTGAGGAAGCTGCTGCCAGCAGCACTCGCGGGACCATTCTGATCATCCTCACTGGGCACTGGGGGCAAGAGGGTCGTTTTCCTGAAGCAGCTGGGCCATGGCTTGCTACCTGTGACTGGGCCTATGTCCCTCAATTGAGTTCCTCTGCATAGAACACACCAGTAATTTGTCATTGCCACCTCCACCAAAATCAGTATCAGTGGTGTGAAAACCCCAGAACGTCTCCCTGACGCTTACTTCAAGAAGCAGCAGCTGCATAAGCCCAGACGCCAGAAGGCTGAGATCTTTGACACAGAGAGATACGAGATCACAGAGCAGCACAAGGCTGATCAGAAAGCTGGGGACTCAAATTCTGCAAAGAAGCAAAGCTGTCCCTCGGCTCCAGGGTGACATCTGCTCTGTGCTTGCTCTCACAAATGCAATTTATCCTCACAAAGTAGTGTTCTGAACTTCTTGCAGAGAACCTAATTAAGTAACTTGTCCATTAAAAAAAAAAAAAGATTCATGTATGGAAAGAAAGATTGACAGGTGAAGTCTACTATTCATCATCTGTTGCTATTTAACAGACTCCTAGGATAAACTTAGCAACTTAAAGCCCACATTTACCATCTCACAGTTTTTGTGAGATAGGCGTCCAGGGCCAGCTGAGCCAGATCCTGGACTTCAGGGTCTCTCACCAAACTGATACCAAGGCATCAGCCAACACTTGGGTTTCATCTGAAGGCTCAGCTGAGGAAGGACCTGCTTCCAAGAGCCAGTGTTTGTTGGCAGTATTCAGTGTCTTGAAGGTTGGTGGACTGAAGGGCCACCTCACGTCCTTGCCTCCCTCAGGGCCTGGCTTTTCACAAGACCCGAGGCCACCCTCAGTCCTTGGCCTGAGTCTCTCCCACACGCAGGCCTATTGTGTCAAAGCTAGCAAGGGAGAAAGTCAGCTTGTAAGACTTAACCTAATCAGGGAAGTGACATGGAGCTGTCTATACCTCACCAACTTCCAAGAACAGGCTAAACTTATAGGAAACTCAGAATTTTTTTTTTTTTAAGAGTTCATTTTAAAAAATTCTTCTCTAGCTTCTTTTTAAAGAATGTTTATTTATTTATTGTATCAGGTCTTTTTCTTTTATTTTTAATTGAAGGATAATTGCTTTATGATATTGTGTTGGTTTCTGCCATACAATCACATGTTTTAATAATTATATTCCAAATGATCCTACAGAACTTGGAATCAGTGTGGGAAGCAATGTCTTTTGGGGGAATGGTTCAGCCAAGGATAAATAACTCTGTGTCAATCACTTTTCCACCATTTTTGCAAGTTAGAACCCTATTGTAAGAAGAGTCTTGGAGCAGGGCAAGTGGTCCGCCTTACCTCAGTGAGCCCCTCTCCCCTGCCAGCTGTGACTCTGTCCTTATGATGAAGCTCAGCCAGTCTGCTTTCATTCAAGTCAGACTCACACAAGTGCTGGGAAAGAACTCTTTTGTTCTGTGCAGATGAAATAAGATACTCTTCCTTCTGTCTGGTCTGGTTCATACCCCTTCCTAGGATGGCCTCCTTCTCTTAAAGGTACCAGCCACATTCCTGAAGATGAGAAACCAAATGTTGTTAGGCCTGATTTGTGATTCTTAGAGGAAGAAGGAAAGACAGGGAGGGTTTTTCTGAATGCACATAACAGAGAAGGACCATAGCATTGGCTGGGTCAGGAGATGGCCAATAAAATCGTGTCTTTGACCTGTAGGTCACAAGTTTATTTAAGGTTGACCCTGAGAAATTCCTTTGAAATAAGTATTTTTGGAATTCTTCAGAAAAGCTTCAAATCTTGGGGTTATCTTTTTCTTTCTGTTTTGGTAGTGCACTAAGTTTTGATTTATTATTCCCAATAAACTTATGGGTAAGATTTCACCTTAATTTGTTCAAAAACCATCCAGCCACACATAAATGCTCTCCCTACAAGTGGTAGCATGGGGATCCTGCCAAATATGACCATCAGGATTCCTATTACAACTTCAAGGGAAATGGCTACCCCTCCCAGAGCGGTGGAGTGGAGGGTCTCAAGGTCTTGCTATTCAACTTGGCCATTATAGACATCAACAGGGGCTTTTTCCATCAGACTATAGAACCCAGAGGAAATGCCACAGGATATTAAACATGTCAACACCATGCTTTTCAAGAAGAAATGTGAGAAGCTGGCTTTGGTCACCAAGATGGTCACACTCTATCAATGAGTCAAAGCTGGTCAGAGTCCCTCAGGTTAGTTCCCCGCTGTTGATCCAGACAGCAATGTGGAAAGCACAGCATGTAAACCATGTTAAACAAAAGAAAAACAGAGAATTTAGAGTATACTGTCAAATTATCCACATTTTAGTGTTAGGGAAAAACCACCTGAGAGCTGTAAAATGTTTTCTTTTAAGGTGTTTAATGGGCTGGAGAGAGTGGATGGAGAGTTAAAGTTATATGGGGTTAAGTTTGGGCTTGTGATGCTAAATTTCACCTCAAAAAGAAGCATGCTTTCTCAGAAGTCAATTTTATGATTTCCAAGGAAAAGAAAATCAGGTCTCCGTAAAAAGAAGGAAAAGCCAAAGAAGTAGAAAAGCGCAAAGTTCTGGAGGGGAAAGTGGACACTCAGATTCACATTCAGCATAGAAACTATAGTTTCTAATATTTCAAAGCTTTTTACTATGAATAATAACACACATTCAGAAAAAAAGGATAAAACAAAAGTGGGTAATTCAATGATTTGGCAAAAGAACCATGTTAACCATGACCTAAGTTAATACTGCCAACTCCCCAGCTCTTCATACCCCTCCCAGCCATCACCCTGTGCACCCAGAGAATAACCACGGTCCACTCTTTTGTGCTAATCACTTCCTCAATTTCCTTTAAAGTTCTGACACTCATGCATGCATGAAGAAGTATAATTTCAGCTACTTTTTGAACTTCATATATATGGAAACAGGCAGCATGAATTTTTTTTCATGTCTGGCTTCCTTTGCTCAATATAATGTTTGAAAGAGTAGCTCATGTTGTTGGAATTTTTTTTTGATGTTGTATTTTGGATAATAACCCCTTATTAGATATATCATTTGCAAATCTGCATTTTTGAGTTTTTATTGTGAATTCATATTCCTTAGAACCTTATTGGAATAATGCATTGAGGTCTGTGTTTAAAGTGAAAGTCGCTCAGTCATGTCCGACTCTTTGCAGCCCATGAAATTCTCTAGGGCTCTAGAATACTGGAATGGGTGGCCTTTCCCTTCTCCAGGGGATCTTCCCAACCCAGGGGTCAAACCCAGGTCTCCCACACTGCAGGTGGATTCTGTACCAGCTGAGCCCTCCAAAGAGGTTTATTTTATTTATTTATCTGGTGGCACATCAACTTGGGTGGGCCAGATATAATTTCTGTCTTTAGGCCACACAGCGGGTATAAATATCAATATAAAAGCAGCCTTACTGTTGGGAATTTTCGGAGAAGGGATTTTTCATTTCCCCCGTAACCAAGAGTCAAGTCTGAGGTAGTTAAGTACCCCATCAATGTTCCTCTATATAGTGGGTTTTATTGTAGCAGTTGTTACACTTTTCATGGAGGATGGTCCTGGATACAGAGGTTCCCTGAGCCAACCTTACTCTGATGGATCCTAGGTTTTACCTCATGTCTCCAAGCATGCTCCGCCCAGTAATACTTAAGTTTACCCCATAGGAATTAGTAGATACTTTCCACGCACATAGCACCTTTAGCATTTATTGACCTGATTCATGCTGTATAACCAGCAAGAATTTACCTATTTTCCCACCAATTCAGCTGTCCCTTTAAAAGGTAATTTTCTTTCTTTCTTCTTTTAGCCATGCTGCATAGCATGTGGGATCTTAGTTCCCCAACTCAGGGATCAAACCCACACCCCTTGTAATGGAAATGCAGAGTCTCAACCACTGGACCACCAGGGAGGTCCCTAAAAGAAAATTTTTAATAAATGTCTTATCCAGTATATTTAGTTCTTTTAAAAATGGGTTTCTCTGGAAAGCCTTCCTCAATGATCAGTGCAAAGAAATAGAGGAAAACAATAGAATGGGAAAGACTAGGGATCTCTTCAAGAAAATTAGATACCAAGGGAACATTTCATGCAAAGATGGGCTCAATGAAGGACAGAAATGGCAGGGACCTAACAGAAACAGAAGATATTAAGGAAAGGTGGCAAGAATACACAGAACTGTACAAAAAAAGATCTTCATGACCCAGATGATCATGATGGTGTGATCACTCACCTAAAGCCAGACATCCTGGAACGTAAAGTCAAGTGGGCCTTAGAAAGCATCACTACAAACAAAGCCAGTGGAGGCGACAGAGTTCCAGCTGAGCTATTTCAAATCCTAAAAGATGATGCTGTGAAAGTGCTGCACTCAATATGCCAGCACATTTGGAAAACTCTGCTGTGGCCACAGGACTGGAAAAGGTCCGTTTTCATTCCAATCCCTAAAAAAGGCAATGCCAAAGAATGCTCAAACTACCGCACAATTGCACTCATCTCACATGCTAGTAAAGTAATGCTCAAAATTCTCCAAGCCAGGTTTCAACAATACGTGAACTGTGAACTTGCAGATGTTCAAGCTGGTTTTAGAAAAGGCAGAGGAACCAGAGATCAAATTGCCAACATTCGCTGGATCATTGAAAAAGCAAGAGAGTTCCAGAAAAACATCTATTTCTGCTTTACTGACTATACCAAAACCTTCAACTGTGTAGATCAC
The DNA here is from genome assembly GCF_029378745.1 of Bos indicus. Lineage (NCBI taxonomy): Eukaryota > Metazoa > Chordata > Mammalia > Artiodactyla > Bovidae > Bos > Bos indicus. The sequence goes on along the minus strand of NC_091770.1, from coordinate 15,310,816 downwards.
AATAAACTGGAAACTTCTTCAAGAGATGGGAATACTAGACCACCTTGACCTGCCTCTTGAGAAATCTGTATGCAGGTCAGGAAGCAACAATTAGAACTGGACATGGAACAACAGACTGGTTCCAAATAAGAAAAGGAGTATGTCAAGGTTGTATATTATCACCCTGCTTATTTAACTTATATGCAGAGTACATCATGAGAAATGCTGGGCTGGATGAAGCACAAGCTGGAATCAAGACTGTCAGGAGAAATATCAATAACCTCAGATTTGCAGATGACACCACCCTTATGGCAGAAATTGAAGAAGAACTAAAGAGGCTCTTGATGAAAGTGAAAGAGGAGAGTGAAAAAGTTGGCTTAAAACTTAACATTCACAAAACCAAGATAATGGCATCCTGTCCCATCACTTCATGGCACATAGATGGGGAAACAGTGGAAACAGTGACAGACTTTCTTTTTTTGCGCTCCAAAATCACTGCAGATGGTGACTGCAGCCATGAAATTAAAAGATACTTACTCCTTGGAAGGAAAGTTATGATCAACCTAAACAGCATATTAAAAAGCAGAGATAATACTTTGCCAACAAAGGTCCGTCTAGTCAAGGCTATGGTTTTTCCAGTGGTCATGTATGGATGAGAGCTGGACTATAAAGAAAGCTGAGAGCCAAAGAATTGATGCTTTTGAATTGTGGTGTTGGAGAAGACTCTGAGAGTCCCTTGGACTACAAGGAGATCCAATCAGTCCATCCTAAAGGAGATCAGTCCTGAATATTCATTGGAAGGACTGATATTGAAGCTGAAACTCCAATACTTCGGCCCACCTGATGCAAAGAACTGACTCATTTGAAAAGACCCTGATGCTGGGAAAGATTGAAAGCAGGAGGAGAAGGGGATGATAGAGGATGAGATGGTTGGATGGCATCACCAACTCAATGGACATGAGTTTGGGTAAACTCTGGGAGTTGGTGATGGACAGGGAAGTCTGGTGTGCTGCAGTCCATGGGGTTGCAAAGAGTCGGACACAACTGAGCAACTGAACTGAACTGGATGTCTAATCAATGAGACTGTTAGCAATTGACATTGATATTTATTTTACTGTACTTTGTTCCAAATGTACTTTACTGTTATAGTAATGAATAATGCTGCTGCTGCTGCTGCTAAGTCGCTTCAGTCATGTCCGACTCTGTGGGATCCCAGAGACGGCTGCCCACCAGGCTTCCCCATCCCTGGGATTCTCCAGGCAAGAACACTGGAGTGGGTTGCCATTTCCTTCTCCAATGCCTGAAAGTGAAAAGTGAAAGTGAAGTCACTCAGTCATGTCTGACTCTTAGCAACCTTATGGACTGCAGCCTACCAGGCTCCTCCCTCTGTCCATGGGATTTTCCAGGTAAGAACAGTAGATAATTATTAATACTAGTAATACTAAATAATTATTCATAATAGAAGTAACAATATTTTATACAGAGAAAGACCTTTACCATTCAGTGGTTTGCAATTAATCTTTATCAGCAGTCTGTTACAAACCAATATAGGAATTCTTTTCATTTTCTAAAGATTAATTATGTTCAGCAATTTCCAAATACAGGTATCAGAATCACCTTTGGAGCTTTTTAAAAAAAAAAAAAAAAAAAAACAACATTTGCTCCAGCCTAGGGGATCTAAATCTCCAAGATTTGAATCTAGGATTTTTGTTTTCTGTAAAATTCTTTAGATGGTTCTGATTCACAGCCCTGGTTAAAAATTCATCATGGTTTTAACAAACCCACTAGACAACTCACTGAACACAGCTAGGGCTTGAATCCAAGAATTCTGACTCTAATATTTCTCCCTTCCCCTCTCTGAACTGATTTTGAAACTAATTGAGAGACTGATGCCAGACTCAGACAGATGGAAATCAAAATCTCAACTTTATTATTTCTATGTGTCATCACATTTGGGCCTCCTGATATTTCTCCTGAATTTTAGCTCTTGGAGAAGAAGATTTTAGAACTACAGACCAGATCCATTCTCACCATCCTTTTAGGGAGGGGAGTGCTATCTCTCAGACAAGCCTGGGCCTTGACTTTTTGTGTCTCCATTGAGAGTAGAGGTGGGAAGAGAACGTACCCTCTCTTTTGGAAGAAAAGTAAGAAAGGGAAGGGGCGAGAGGCAGAAGGACGGCTGAACTTGTCTAGTTCCTTAAGTCATTACTGCACTGAAATAAATGCGGAGTGCAGAGATACTAAATTATGCCTCCTATTCTTTTCCTTCCGAGCACGTGGAACAGAAATTCTCTTTCTTCTAAGGAAAACTAAGGACATGTGAATAAGTGTTCCTTCCAACAGCTCCTACATCTGACGCCATTTACCCCGTCAGTATCTCCCTCAAAACCAACCAAGAGGGGCCTCTGCCCTGGCCTTTCACTTTGATGGGCCCTTCTCCATTGCTCCCACATACACCCCTCACTCATGGGACCAAGGAGACATGTCCATCCAGAGCCTGTACTACCCCCCACCTTCTAGGACATGCTCAGATACCTGAGACCCCAAAGTCTCCTGCCCAAACGCACAAAGCCTGCATCACAGGGCTGTGTAGACCTCTTGTCCAGGCCCATATTCCTAAGGGTAGGGCAGCCTCTGGTCTGTGCACCCCTAGGTCTGTGTAGATCGCAACAAACTGTGGAAAATTCTTAAAGAGATGGGAATAAGACCACTTAACCTGCCTCCTGAGAAACCTGTATGCAAGTCAAGAAGCAACAGTTTGAACTGGACGTGGAACAGCAGACTGGTTCAAAATCGGGAAAGGAGTATATCAAGGCTGTATATTGTCACCCTGCTTATTTATCTTATACACAGAGTACATCATGTGAAATGCTGGGCTGGATGAATCACAAGCTGGAATCAAGACTGAAGGAGAAATATCAACAACCTCAGATATGCAGATGATACCACTCTAACGGCAGAAAGTGAAGAAGAACTAAAGAGCCTCTTGATGAAGGTGAAAGAGGAGAGTGAAAAAGCTGGTTGAAAACTTAACATTCAAAAAACTAAGATAATGGCATCCAGCCCCATCACTTCATGGCAAATAGATGGGGGAAAAGTGGAAAAGGTATCAGATTTTATTTTCTTGGGCTCCAAAATTATCGCAGTGACTACAGCCACAAAATTAAAAGATGCTTGCTCTTTGGAAGAAAAGCTATTACAAAACTAGACAGCGTTTTAAAAAGCAGAAACATCACTTTGTTGACAAAGGTCTATATAGTCAAAGCTATGGTGTTTTCCAGTAGTCATGTACAGATGTGAGAGGTGGACCATGAGGAAGGCTGAGTGCTAAAGAATTGATACTTTCAAACTGTGGTGCTGGATAAGATTCTTGAGAGTCCCTTGGATGCCAAGGCAATCAAACCAGTCAATTCTAAAGAAAATCAACCCTCATTGGAAGAATTGATGCTGAAGCTCCAATACTTTGGCCACAGAGCTGACTCATTGGAAAAGATCCTTGCTGGGAAAGACCGAAGGCAGAGGAGAAGGGGGCAACAGAGGATGAGATGGTTGGATGGTATCACCGACTCAATGGACATGAGTTTGAGCAAACTCCAGGAGATAGTGAAGGGAAGCCTGGCATGCTGCAGGTCAGGCACTTGCAAAGAGTCAGACACAACTTAGCAACTGAACAACAACTTCTGAAGTGTAGCACTGTAAGGCTTTGTGATAGATCTCAGAGTTGTGCTGGGGTGAGCACACCTATGCACATAAGGGCCTTGCAGAGCAGGGAGCACTGAGGGAGGGCGAGCTCTCCCATGCGCCACCCTCTTCTGGCCTGGAATTCTGAGGTTCTGAATATTCTAAGTTAAAATATACCCTGACATTGTAAGTCAAACTAGTCTTCAATTTTTAAAAATGTTCTTACAGAATTAATATTAAAATGACTATGCTACCTAAGGCAATTTACAGATTCAATACTACCCCTATCAAATTACCAGTGGCATTTTTCACAGAATTAGAACAAATCATTTTTTTTTTTGTTTCATACATGATATTATACATGTTTCAATGCCATTCTCCCAAATCTTCCCACCCTCTCCCTCTCCCACAGAGTCCATAAGACTGTTCTATACATCAGTGTCTCTTTTGCTGTCTCGTACACAGGGTTATTGTTACCATCTTTCTAAATTCTATATATATGCATTAGTATACTGTATTGGTGTTTTTCTTTCTGGCTTACTTCACTCTGTATAATAGGCTCCAGTTTCATCCATCTCATTAGAACTGATTCAAATGTATTCTTTTTAACAGCTGAGTAATACTCCATTGTGTATATGTACCACAGCTTTCTTATCCATTCATCTGCTGATGGGCATCTAGGTTGCTTCCATGTCCTGGCTATTATAAACAGTGCTGCGATGAACATTGGGGTACACGTGTCTCTTTCATTTCTGGTTTCCTCAGTGTGTATGCCCAGCAGTGGGATTGCTGGATCATAAGGCAGTTCTATTTCCAGTTTTTTAAGGAATCTCCACACTGTTCTCCATAGTGGCTGTACTAGTTTGCATTCCCACCAACAGTGTAAGAGGGTTCCCTTTTCTCCACACCCTCTCCAGCATTTATTGCTTGTAGACTTTTGGATCGCAGCCATTTTGACTGGCGTGAAATAGTACCTCATAGTGGTTTTAATTTGCATTTCTCTGATAATGAGTGATGTTGAGCATCTTTTCATGTGTTTGTTAGCCAACTGTATGTCTTCTTTGCAGAAATGTCTGTTTAGTTCTTTGGCCCATTTTTTGATTGGGTCATTTATTTTTCTGGAGTTGAGCTGTAGGAGTTGCTTGTATATTTTGAGATTAGTTGTTTGTCAGTTGCTTCATTTGCTATTATTTTCTCCCATTCTGAAGGCTGCCTTTTCACCTTGCTAATAGTTTCCTTTGTTGTGCAGAAGCTTTTAAGTTTAATTAGGTCCCATTTGTTTATTTTTGCTTTTATTTCCAATATTCTGGGAGGTGGGTCATAGAGGATCCTGCTTTGATGTATGTCGGAGAGTGTTTTGCCTATGTTCTCCTCTAGGAGTTTTATAGTTTCTGGTCTTACGTTTAGATCTTTAATCCATTTTGAGTTTATTTTTGTGTATGGTGTTAGAAAGTGTTCTAGTTTCATTCTTTTACAAGTGGTTGTCCAGTTTTCCCAGCACCACTTGTTAAAGAGATTGTCTTTTCTCCATTGTATATTCTTGCCTCCTTTGTCAAAGATAAGGTGTCCATAGGTGCGTGGATTTATCTCTGGGCTTTCTATTTTGTTCCATTGATCTATATTTCTGTCTTTGTGACAGTACCATACTGTCTTGATGACTGTGGCTTTGTAGTAGAGCCTGAAGTCAGGTAGGTTGATTCTTTCAGGTCTATTCTTCTTTCTCAAGATAACTTTGGCTATTCGAGGTTTTTTGTATTTCCATACAAATTGTGAAATTATTTGTTCTAGCTCTGTGAAGAATACCGTTGGTAGCTTGATAGGGATTGCATTGAATCTGTAAATTGCTTTGGGTAGTATACTCATTTCCACTATATTGATTCTTCTGATCCATGAACATGGTATATTTCTCCATCTATTAGTGTCCTCTTTGATTTCTTTCACCAGTGTTTTATAGTTTTCTATATATAGGTCTTTGGTTTCTTTAGGTAGATATATTCCTAAGTATTTTATTCTTTTCGTTGCAATGGTGAATGGAATTGTTTCCTTAATTTCTCTATTTTCTCATTATTAGTGTATAGGAATGCAAGGGATTTCTGTGTGATTTTATATCCTGCAACTTTACTATATTCATTGATTAGTTCTAGTAATTTTCTGGTGGAGTCCTTAGGGTTTTCTATGTAGAGGATCATGTCATCTGCAAATAGTGAGTTTTACTTCTTCTTTTCCAATTTGGATTCCTTTTATTTCTTTTTCTGCTCTGATTGCTGTGGCCAGAACTTCCAAAACTATGTTGAATAGTAATGGTGAGAGTGGGAACCCTTGTCTTGTTCCTGACTTTAGAGGAAATGCTTTCAATTTTTCACCATTGAGGATAATGTTTGCTGTGGGCTTGTCATATATAGCTTTTATTATGTTGAGGTATTTTCCTTCTCTTCCTGCTTTCTGGAGAGTTTTTATCATAAATGGATGTTGAATTTTGTCAAAGGCTTTCTCTGCATCTATAGAGATAATCATATGGTTTTTATTTTTCAATTTGTTAATGTGGTATATTACATTGATTGATTTGCAGATATTGAGGAATCCTTGCATCCCTGGGATAAAGCCCACTTGGTCATGATGTATGATCTTTTTAATGTGTTGTTGGATTCTGATTGCTAGAATTTTGTTAAGGATTTTTGCATCTATGTTCATCAGTGATATTGGCCTGTAGTTTTCTTTTTTTGTGGGATCTTTGTCAGGTTTTGGTATTGGGGTGATGATGGCCTTATAGAATGAGTTTGGAAGTTTATCTTCCTCTGCAATTTTCTGGAAGAGTTTGAGCAGGATAGGTGTTAGCTCTTTTCTAAATTTTTGGTAGAATTCAGCTGTGAAGCCGTCTGGACCTGGGCTTTTGTTTGCTGGAAGATTTTTGATTACAGTTTCAATTTCCATGCTTGTGATGGGTCTGTTAAGATTTTCTATTTCTTCCTGGTCCAGTTTTGGAAAGTTGTACTTTTCTAAGAATTTGTCCATTTCTTCCACATTGTCTATTTTATTGGCATATAATTGTTGATAGTAGTCTCTTATGATCCTTTGTATTTCCATGTTGTCTGTTGTGATCTCTCCATTTTCATTTCTAATTTTATTGATTTGATTTTTCTCCCTTTGTTTCTTGATGAGTTTGGCTAATGGTTTGTCAATTTTATTTATCCTTTCAAAGAACCAGCTTTTGGCTTTGTTGATTTTTGCTATGGACTCTTTTTTCTTTTGCATTTATTTCTGCCCTAATTTTTAAGATTTCTTTCCTTCTACTAACCCTGGGGTTCTTCATTTCTTCCTTTTCTAGTTGCTTTAGGTGTAGAGTTAGGGTATTTATTTGACTTTTTTCTTGTTTCTTGAGGTATGCCTGTATTGCTATGAACTTTCCCCTTAGGACGGCTTTTACAGTGTCCCACAGGTTTTGGGTTGTTGTGTTTTCATTTTCATTCATTTCTATGCAAATTTTGATTTCTTTTTTGATTTCTTCTGTGATTTGTTGGTTATTCAGCAGCGTGTTGTTCAGCCTCCATATGTTGGAATTTTTAATAGTTTTTCCTCCTGTAATTGAGATCTAATCTTACCGCATTGTGGTCAGAAAAGATGCTTGGAATGATTTCAATTTTTTTGAATTTACCAAGGCTAGATTTATGGCCCAGGATGTGATCTATCCTGGAGAAGGTTCCACGTGCGCTTGAGAAAAAGGTGAAATTCATTGTTTCAGGATGAAATGTCCTATAGATATCAATTAGGTCTAACTGGTCTATTGTATCGTTTAACGTTTGTGTTTCCTTGTTAATTTTCTGTTTAGTTGATCTATCCATAGGTGTGAGTGGGGTATTAAAGTCTCCCGCTATTATTGTGTTATTCTTAATTTCTCCTTTCATACTTGTTAGCATTTGTCTTACATATTGCGGTGCTCCCGTGTTGGGTGCATATATATTTATGATTGTTACATCTTCTTCTTGGATTGAACCTTTGATCATTATGTAGTGACCGTCTTTGTCTCTTTTCACAGCCTTTGTTTTAAAGTCTATTTTATCTGATATGAGTATTGCTACTCCTGCTTTCTTTTGGTCCCTATTTGCATGGAAAATCTTTTTCCAGCCCTTCACTTTCAGTCTGTATGTGTCCCCTGTTTTGAGGTGGGTCTCTTGTAGACAACATATGTAGGGGTCTTGTTTTTGTATCCATTCAGCCAGTCTTTGTCTTTTGGTTGGGGCATTCAACCCGTTTACATTTAAGGTAATTACTGATAAGTATGATCCCGTTGCCATTTACTTTATTGTTTTGGGTTCGAATGTATACACCGTTTTTGTGTTTCCTGTCTAGAGAAGATCCTTTAGTATTTGTTGGAGAGCTGGTTTGGTGGTGCTAAATTCTCTCAGCTTTTGCTTGTCTGAGAAGCTTTTGATTTCTCCTTCATACTTGAATGAGATCTTTGCTGGGTACAATAATCTGGGCTGTAGGTTATTTTCTTTCATCACTTTAAGTATGTCTTGCCATTCCCTCCTGGCTTGAAGAGTTTCTATTGAAATATCAGCTGTTATCCTTATGGGAATTCCCTTGTGTGTTATTTGTTGTTTTTCCCTTGCTGCTTTTAATATTTGTTGTGTTTGATTTGTGTTAATTTGATTAATATGTGTCTTGGGATGTTTCACCTTGGGTTTATCCTGTTTGGAACTCTCTGGGTTTCTTGGACTTGGGTGATTATTTCCTTCCCCATTTTAGGGAAGTTTTCAACTATTATCTCCTCAAGTATTTTCTCATGGTCTTTCTTTTTGTCTTCTTCTTCTGGGAGCCCTATGATTCGAATGTTGTAGCGTTTAATATTGTCCTGGAGGTCTCTGAGATTGTTCTCATTTCTTTTGTTTTTCTTTTATCCTCTCTGATTCATTTATTTCTAACATTCTATCTTCTAATTCGCTAATCCTATCTTCTGCCTCTGTTATTCTACTATTTGTTGCCTCCAGAGTGTTTTTAATTTAATTTATTGCATTATTCATTATATATTGACTCGTTTTTATTTCTTCTAGGTCCTTGTTAAACCTTTCTTGCATCTTCTCAATCCTTGTCTCCAGGCTATTTATCTGTGATTCCATTTTGATTTCAAGATTTTAGATCAATTTCACTATCATTATTCAGAATTCTTTATCAGGTAGATTCCCTATCTCTTCCTCTTTTGTTTGGTTTGGTGGGCATTTATCCTGTTCCTTTATCTGCTGGATATTCCTCTGTCTCTTCATCTTGTTTAAATTGCTGAGTTTGGGGTGTCCTCTCTGTATTCTGGCAGTTTGTGGAGTTCTCTTTATTGTGGCGTTTCCTCACTGTGTGTGGGTTTGTACAGGTGGCTTGTCAAGGTTTCCTGGTTAGGGAAGCTTGTGTCGGTGTTCTGGTGGGTGGAGCTGGATTTCTTTTCTCTGGAGTGCAATGAAGTGTCCAGTAATGAGTTATGAGATGTCTATGGTTTGGGGGTGACTTTGGGTAGCCTGTATCTTGGAGCTCAGGGCTGTGTTCCTTTGTTGCTGGAGAATTTGCTTGGTATGTCTTGCCCTGGAACTTGTTGGCCCTTGTGTGGTGCTTGGTTTCAGTGTAGGTATACAGGAGTTTGATGAGCTCCTGTCAATTAATGTTCCTTGGAGTCAGGAGTTCCCTGGAGTCAGGGTTTGGACTTAAGCCTCCTGCTTCCAGTTATCGGTCTTATTTTTACAGTAGTTTCAAAACTTCTCCTTCTATACAGCACCATTGATAAAACATCTACATTAAAGATGAAAAGTTTCTCTACCGTGAGGGTCACCGGGAGAGGTTCACAGCGTTACATGGACAAGAGAAGAGGGAGGAGGGAGTTAGAGGTGACCCGAATGAGATAAGGTGGAATCAAGAGGAGGGAGTGGGCTAGCCAGTAATCACTTCCTTATGTGCACTCCACAACTGGATCGCTCAGAGATGTTCACAGAGTTATACAGAGAAGAGAAGAAGGCAGAAGGTGACAGAGGTGGCCAGGAGGATAAAAGGGGGGAATGAAAAGGAGGGAGACAGATCCAGCCAGTAATCAGTTCCCTAAGTGTTCTCCACCGTCTGGAACACACAGAAGTTCACAGAGTTGGGTAGAGTAGAGAGGGGTTAGGGAGGAGACACAGGCGACCTGGTGGAGAAAAAGGAGAGTTCAAAGGGAGAGAGAGCAGTCAAGCCAGTAATCTCGCTCCCTAGTGAAAAATGGGTACTGAAGATTGGGTTCTTAAAGGTACAATATTGGTAACAAATACATAAAAGCAAAAATTAAAAATCTAGAGTAGAGTTTGGAATTTCAAAAATACAATGTTAAAAAAAAGAAGAAGAAAAAGAAAGAGAAAAACAAACAAACAAAAACAAAGTTGCAAAAATTATAAAGAAAATACAGGTACAAAATTGATAACAAATACCAAAAAGCATAAATTAAAAATCTAGAGTAGAGTTTGGAATTTCAGATATACAATGTTATATTAAAGAAGAAGAGAAAGAAACAGAGAGAAAAAAAAAAGTCACAGAAATTATAAAAAAAAACTATAGGTGCAAAATTGATAACAAATACCAAAAAGCTAAAATTAAAAATCTAGAGTAGAGTTTGGAATTTCAAAAATACAATGTTAAAGAAAAGAAAAAAAAAAAAAAAAAAAAAAACCAAGGTCAAAAAAAATTATAAAAAATATATATATGAAGTTTGCTTAAAAAAAAAGGGTCTTTTTTTTTGCAAAGTAATAGGTTATAAAAGTGAAAATTAAAGGAATAATAGAGGAGCTAAAATTAAAAAAAAAAGAAAGAAAGAAAGAATGATCGTAAAAATATATCTAGGACTTTCTCTGGTTTTGTTGTGAGTATTGTGGATTCAGTTCATTTTCGGCTAGTTCCTTGGTCCGACTTATATTGCTCAAGATCTATAGGCCCCTTTCTATGCAGTTGGTACTAACCACAGGGTTTTAATCTATTGCCTGTAGCTTCCAAGGCAGTTCCCTCTGTTACAGCTTCTTCTGTTTGCTGGTCTCTTCCATGTCTGGTTTCCACTGACACAAAGGGGACGGTGGAGGACACTTTTTTTTTTTTTTTTTGTAGGCTCACTTGTTCAGTCGCGCTGTGGGGAGGGAGGGAGGGAGGGAGGGATGCTGCAAACAAATAACACTGGCGTCTGCCCCCGCTCAGGGCGCATGTAGCCTCCCTGCCCACACTGCTCAGGTTCTAGGTTGCTCCGCTGGGACCCATCCGTGGCCGGCCCTGGGCTGCCTGCATCTCCCAGGTCCAAGCTGCTCAGGTTCAGGCACTCGGGTAGTCCTCAGAGGCCCAGACTCGGTTGGGCCTGCGTTTGGTGCCCTTCCCAGGTCCGAGCAGCTCAGGTGATGAGGTGTTTGGCGAGCGCGATTGCTGCGACTTATCGCCTCCCCGCCGCTCGGTTATCTAGGTGTACAACCGGTGCACCTTCTCAGGCAGATGTTGACCGTCCAGACCCCCAAGAACTTTTAGTTAGCAAAGAAGCCTGCTTACAGTTTTATAGATAATGTCTCTCTGGGGCCAAGATTGCCCCCTTCTGGCTCTGGCTGCCTGTCACCGGAGGGGGATAGTCTGCAGCCGGCTATCTCTGTTCAGTTCTTTGTTCTGTGCACGGGCCTGGCGGTGTCTTAGGTTAGGGCTGGCTTTTTGCGTGGTAGATATCCCACAGTCTGGTTTGCTAGCCCAAATTATTTCGCTCAGATAGCGCTCAGGGTATTCAGGCCAGTTCCTTACTCTATGCGATGCAGCCCGTGCTGTGCCTCCCTGCCCAGCCCCCGCTTGCTAGTGGCGTGTGCAGGTGTCTGCGCTGCTTCTCCGCTGGGGGAGTTACTGTAGGGCTCGCAATCTGCGGGTTTTAATTGTTTATTTATTTTTCTTCCCTGTTACGTTGCCCTCTGTGCTTCCAAGGCTCGGCACAGATTCGGCAGTGAGAAGGTTTCCTGGTGTTAGGAAACTTCTCTCTTTTTAAGACTCCATCCCTCCCTCTTGTCTCTTTTTTTGTCTTTTATATTTTTTCCTACCTCCTTTCGAAGACTTGGGTTGCTTTTCTGGGTGCCTGATGTCCTCTGCCAGTATTCAGAAGTTGTTTTGTGGAATTTACTCGGCGTTTAAATATTCTTTTGATCAATTTGTGGGGGAGAAAGTGTTCTCCCCGTCCTACTCCTCCGCCATCTTAGCTCCTCCCCTCTAGAACAAATCATTTTAATAATTCCATGGAAGCATAAAATACCCCATATAGCCAAAATAATTGAGAAAGAAGAACAGAGCTGGAGGAATCACTCTCCCTGACTTCAGACTATATTACAAAGCTATAGTCATCAAAACAATATAATACTGGCACACAAAAAAAGGACACATATACAAAAATAAATTCACAATGGATTTAAGACCTAAATGGAAGACTGAATATTATAAAAGTACTAGAGGAATACATATGCAAAACACTCTTTGACAAACTGCAGCAATATTTTTTAAAATCCATCTCCTACACCAAAGGAAACAAAAGCAAAAACAAACAAACGGGACCTAATTAACCTTAAAAGTGGTTGCAAAGGAAAAAAAAAACCTACTGAATGGGAGAAGATATTTGCAAATAATATAACCCATAAAGGGTTAATATCCAACGGTAAAGCGTCTGTCTACAATGTTAGAGACCTGGGTTCGATCCCTGGGTTGGGAAGATTCCCTGGAGAAGGAAATGGCAACCCACTCCAGTACTTCTTGCCTTGAAAATCCCATGGACGGAGAAGCATGGTGCAGGCTACTATCCATGGGGTCGCAAAGAGTCGGGCACGACTGAGTGACTTCACTTCACTTCATCAAACATATATAAACAGTTTATATATTAAAAAATTTTTTTTAAATAGGCAGATCTATATAGACATTTTTCCAAAGAGGACATGCAGATGGCCAGTAGCTCTTCAGATGTTGAGCACATGAAAAATGCTCAGCATTGCTAATCATCAGGGAAATGCAAATCAAAACAAGATATCAACTTACACCTGTCAGAATGGCTATCATTGGAAAGACCACAAATAACAAATGCTGGCAAGAATGTGAAGAGGGGACCCTTGCACATTGTTGGAGGAAATGTAAATTGGTGCAGCCATTGTAGAAAATAGTATGGAAGTTCCTCAAAAAACTGAAAATAGAGCTACCATATGACCCAGGAATTCCACTCCTGGGTACATACTTGAAAAAAACAAAAACAAAAACCACCAATTCAAAAAGAGACATTTCCCCCACCACCATCATGTTCATCAGATCAGTTCAGTCGCTCAGTCGTGTCCGACTCTTTGCGGCCCATGAATCACAGCACGCCAGTCCTCCCTGTCCATCACTAACTCCCGGAGTTCACTCAGACTCAAGTCCATCGAGTCAGTGATGCCATCCAGCCATCTTATCCTCTGTCGTCCCCTTCTCCTGCCCCCAATAGCAGCATTATTTACAATAGCCAAGGAATGAAACAACCTATGTGTCCATCAGCAGATAAATTGATAAAGAAGAATGGTATATGTATACAATGGGATACTACTCAGCCATAAAAAAGAATGAAATCTTGCCATATGTAGGAACATGAATGGATTTGGAGGGTATTATACTAAGTGAAATAAGTTAGAGAAAAACAAATATTGCATAATATCCACTCATATGTAGAATCTAAAAAATAAAACAAATTAGTGAATAAGACAAAGAAGAAGCAGACTCACAGATACAGAGAACAAACTAGTGGTTACCAGTAGGGAGAATGAAGTGGAGAGGGGCAATATACAGGTAGGGGGAACAAAGGGTTATTATGGGATTATATGAAATCATGTGTTTGAAACATCTGAAAACTCTAAAGCACCTTAGAATTTAAATAATCTGTCATTCAACAAAAAATCTTAATAATAAAAAAATTTTAAGTGTCCTCCCAAATCAGCATGAAGGAATATCTGTCAATATCAAAAGACAAAACAAATTTTATTTAACCATTTCTTAGCTTGATTTATAACTTTTAAATAATTTAGATAAATGGTATGTGGACCTCCATTTATACTTTGGCTTGAAGCTTCACCATGTCAAAGGCAGGCCTACTTCCATGTACTTAATTATAAAGCTTAATTATATTTTTTAAAAAGCCTATCTCTTCCTCTCTCTCAGATGTATATGTGCATAGTCATATAGGAAATAGTCTAGAAGAATATGCAGGAAAATGTTAATATGGTTATCTCCTACAGGGGTGGGATTTGGGGTGATTTAATATTTTTCTTCTAGTTTATTTGTCTTTGTTAATTTTTGGACAGGGAACATGGAAGGAACATGTGTATAACTTATTAAAGGGGAGAGGTGAACATCAGGTGTGCCTACTCCCACCCTGCCACCAAACAGATAACCTGTTTCTACTGGTTAGGAAGCCAGTTGGGGGAACCACTGAGCATGTGAAGTACGTTCCAGTTCTGCTGCTGATACATTTTTTGTGTGTGTGAAAAAGAACCGTGGGGGCATAAACAGGTTTTCTGGCCAGATGGTTGTAAAAATACCAAGACAGTTTTGATCAACCCTGGCACCAGACATCATATAGACCCAACTGACTTCAGTAAGTAGTGATGAAGGGCGCATAGAAGACTGAAAAACATTCTGCAGCGTTATTTCTCAAGCTCCAGGTCATGACCCCAAAGGATTATGGAAATTGGAGCCAAGTTGCTGGACGCCCCACCCAGGGACTCCACCAGTCCCTGGGACTCGAAAGACCATCCACAATGCCTCTTTCTCTTGACTGTAACAAGAACTAATTGTGCTCAGTTGCTCACAAAACACTGTGCACACATCAACTGATATGACCCCAACAGCAATTCTGTCTGGTCTGTAGGCTGTTCACATTTTATAGCTCAGAATATAATAGAGGCCCAAAGAGGTTCAGATGCTCAAATGTGGTCACAACTGGGAAGCAGGTGAAGTTGGGACTTAAATCCAGGTCACTTCACCCCAAGTTCATCCTAGGGAGTCAGTTTCCCATTTCACCATTGTTTTACCTATTCTCTACCTAGTCTGCCTACTTATCCTCCCTTGTCACTGTTTCTTTCCTTTTCCTAGCACCAACCCAAGAAATCCCAATGATAAGAACTTAATTTTCTCTTTCATTTCATAAAAGCCTACCAGTCTTTCCTTCTTCCCTTCCCCTATTTGCACTTGCAGCCCAGAAATGTGGAAAGTTTGCAATGAAAATTGCTGAGAATCAACGACACTTTTGCATCATGGTCCCACAGCACTAAACGTCATTAAGCTCCAAACTGGAGACCAGGAAAGGTTATATCAGTGCTTATTACAAAGTGGTTTCTAAGACACTTATTTGTATATATATATTTTTTACTTTCAAAGCACTTCTATATGCATCTTCTCAACTTATCTTGCAATAACATCTCTGTCACATGGATCCCTGACAGGCTACAGAGAGGCCAAGGTCTTCCTCAAGTCCCACAGTAATAGTCTTCAAGATTCTCTCTGAGCAGCATTGTGTAATAATGTCTGTATGCCTATAGATGCTCACGTTCATTTGTACCCTCAGTCTGGAAAAAGTTAACAATGCATGGGTCAGCTCCTTAACAACATTAACATTACCTCCTCACCCCTTTCTGGCAACACCACCAAAAAAAGATTCAAAAAAGGCTGATACTTACTGTTTGGAGGACCACTTTCATAATCTCAGCTTTCTGCTTCACGGTCCTTGGCAGGGGTCCCTCTTCATAGATACAATGTTGGTGCAGGGCCAAGAGATGGTGTGATTGACTCACAGGTCACTGCAGTTTATAAGAAGTCAGAATAATAGACAGGAAAGCAGATGTGACATCACTGGCAAGGGAAAATTTGAATGTTGTGCAAAGTGAACTAATTACAGCTAGCTCTGAATAGTGTGGGAGGAGTGAAGACCTTGTTGGACAAGGCCAAACGTGAAAAGGTCCGCATATTAAGTCTAACCACTCTAAAAGTTTGCAAATCTCCTCAAAATTGACATAAACTTGTTATTTATCCTAAAGTCAAGGGGAAAAATAAGATCTGCTCAAACGAACTCTTTATTAACCACTTTATTGACCAGGGTGGAAGAGAAGGAGCTTTATAATAAAGTAACAAGAACATGCACACACAATCGGTTTCTAAATTGGCTTTGCTGTTAGCTGCATATCCTGAGTAAAAAGTACCTCTTTGTCCACTGAGCTACTGCAATGTGAAAAAGGAAACGAAAAAATTTCAAGATAAGCTCAGCTTTTATAGTTCACTTGTTGAAAACCTAGTGCAGCTACAATTATTATTAGGCCTTGGTCTGTGAAAGACTCGCCAAGAGTTAAAAGCAAGCCAGCACTACCTTTACCCCATAAGGGATTACTCTTTTATTGGCATAGTCTTGGGATTAGTGGAAATGTCTATCTAATGAATGCAGCTACTATATTTGAGCACATGCCTGAATAAGCTGCCTGTTGATTGAAACCTATCTATTTATAAGCACTTGTGCATGTTGTGAAAAATCCATCTGTACCACCACAGCATGGCGCCCACCGTCTGAATAAAGGCTCTTTGCCATTTCACTATAGAGCCCGTTGAATGAACAGGCAGAGAGGAAGTGTGCTACGTCCACTTAGCAGGTTTTATTCCTCACTCTTGGCCAGTAAAGCAGAGTTACCTTATCTAAACAGCAATTTAGATGAATGGGGATGTTATACAAACAGAAGTGGGGAAAAAAAGAATACTTTCCACGAGACTCACCTAGGGTTTTAACCTAGGAGACTTATCATAATTTGGATAAATGGTAACAAATAGCCCAAACTAGCCAAACTTCTTATGTCACAATGTTTGAATGTAGTCTGGAAAGTAGGTAGATTTACTACACATACTCGGTACCATTTCTTCTTTACATTTCTGCTATAGATGTCAACAGAAACAAGTACAGCATGAAGAGCCTTGATACACAAATAAGTCAAAGCAAGCTTTTGATGTTTGGGGTCTTCATTACTGTACTGAGGCTCCACTTGATGTAAGGCAAAGCTCTTCACCTCCACATGGGAACCCCAAAGTGCACTCTGGGATTCTGTAGTTCCAAATCTACTACTCTATTTCCCATCCCTCATCACACACCCCGTGGCTCTACACCCAAGACGTACCAACTCTCCAAGCTTCCTGAGTTTTGGGTTTGGGTGTAAAGAAGAGATTTCTTATTCCATTGGGGTTTACTTAACTCTTCTGCAATTAGGGCCCCCATTTACTATGCTTCTCTCATGGCTCAGAATCTGGTAAAGAATCTGCTTGCAATACAGGAGACCCAGGATCAATCCCTGGGTTGGGAAGCTCCTCTGGAGAAGGAAAAGGCAACCACTCCAATATTCTTGCCTAGAGAATCCCATGGACGGAGGAACCTGTTGGGCTACAGTCCGTGAGGTTGCAAAGAATCTGATACAACTGAGTCACTAACACACTTTTCACTTTACTATGCTGTCTTTTTGGAAAAAGGCTAACAAAAGATTTATTAAAATAAAGACCAAAGAACCGTAAATAATCTTAATAGACCACAGGCGATTGTTAACTAAGACTTCACAGAATTTCTCTCCTTGAAAAACTTTATAAACAATGACAAGCAAACCTTCCAGGTGTTGCACTATTGGAAACAGAAAACTGAAATCAGCTGACTGCTGCTACTGCTAAGTCGCTTCAGTCATGTCCGACTCTGTGCAACCCCATGGACGGCAGCCCACCAGGCTCCCCCGTCCCTGGGATTCTCCAGGCAAGAACACTGGAGTGGGTTGCCATTTCCTTCTCCAATGCATGAAAGTGGAAAGTGAAAGTGAAGTCGCTCAGTTGTGTCTGACTCTTAGTGACCCCATGAACTGCAGCCTACCAGGCTCCTCCGTCCATGGGATTTTCCGGGCAACAGTACTGGAGTGGGGTGCCATTGCCTTCTCCAATCAGCTGACTACTGGAAGCCTTTTTCTGGCCTCAACATAGTAAGAGAATGTAGAATTTAGAAGTTTTTGAATTCTAGCTATTTCTCTTTCTAGAGTTTGTGACCTTTAGTTTCCTGGTGATATCAGAAACCTTCAGAGTACTTAACTGGGAACTCAATAAGTATTATTCATACTGTGGGAATTCAATAAAGATCAGAGGATAATATCTATTATATATTTTAGTTGACAAAACAAAAAAGTAATTCTGAAGACAAATGTATTAAGACTAAAAAACCAAAGCTGAAATTTATCATTTCATTTGGAAACAGCAAATATTTAAATCATAACATAGCAATACAGAGCACCAAAGACCCTGTAGGAAATGAAATATAGCTGTTTAAAGAGATACTGTGTTACTGACTCTGCAGCTAGGTTAAAGTGCTGTAAGTGATATTAAGAACGTGATAAGAGGTACTATTATCACAACACTTATTCTACAGATGGAAGAATCAAGTACCAGAGTGTCAAGTATCAAGGAGGTGGTAGAGACAAGGTTTTGTTAAAACCCAAGCTTTTCCTTCTTTGCCGTAGTCACCCTCCCACCACCACCACATTTTCTTTAACTATGTTAAACATTCACTTAACATTCACTCACCTAGTAAGATGACTAAACAACTAAAAGGTCTGTATCTTTAAAAGAAGGTACCTAAGAGCTCTTTTGTGAAACCAATCCAAGAAAAAAGAGATGTAGGGCAGCTTCTGGAGATTCTGGTCCACTACAGCATCTGAGAGCAGACGGGGAGGAAATAATCCTTTAGTGACTCGGTTAGTGACAACTCACATTTACCAGCACCATTCTACCTTGAACCCGAAGAAAGCAAACTGAGAACTAAAAATCTGGAAATTCCTCTTCACTCTTCTACTCAATTCCTAAAATCTTTACCCTTTTCAGTTCTAGTCTTCTATCGGGATTCATAGCTAGACACTACTAAAAAGGTTTTACTCTTAAAATCTCACTCCTCCTATCCAACCATCCATCTATCCACTTAATCCTCAATGGCTTCCATAAAAGGTACAAGTGGACATTTAACTTTAACCCATGCTACTGCATCACTTTATTGTTCTTTTTCATAGTTACCACGTCTCCTGTAAGAGAAATTGCTTTGAGACATATATCAAGTTTTGTTTTGTTTTTAACGCCAATACGATACCAGAAAAGAGAAGCATGTGGTTAAGGAAAAGAAGCACTGCTAAGCATTTATTCACTGACAAAAGTTTCTTCAAGTTTTTGTTTTAATGTTCAGAATACTTACATTCTGTATTTTTACATTTCCAAAGGCAGCAGAAAGTCACAAAGCAGTAAGGAATAGAAATTATTCACATTTTATAAATAAGAACATGGAAAATAGCAAGGGTCAATGACTTATGCATAGGACCGAACAGTCAGCAACCAAAGCCAGGACTACAAATTCCTACTATGACTTTTGAAGTAAGATTATTAAATTCAGCTGCTGACTTCAATATTTGTTTCCATAGACATTACTATGAAAACATTTTACTTTGGCATTTTTGTAATATGGCACCACTTATAGCTGTCTTCACTCATCATAACCTTATTAAATAACCATCTTTAAGGCTGGCAGTATACACAATGAGGACGGTCAGTCTGGTTACTAGTGGCTAATGGTTGAGTCAAGATTTGAGTTATGTCATTTTTTTCTCTCATTTTCCTGGTTTGGAAGTTAAACCATACCCATATTCCTAATTCAGCCAAGTCTGTATCTTTCTGACCTAAATGCAAAATCTCAAGAAGTGTAAAGGTTTCCATCACCGAATGTACTCTTTTATCACTTTTGGATAATATACCAGCCAATCTAATGATTCCACAAACTTGCAGTGTGTGATTTTTTTTCCCGTTTAGACTTTTTCCAGAGAATGATCTAATTCATTTTAGGCTGAGAGAGAATAAACTCTGTGCTAAAAAGAAAACTACATTTTCCCCCCTCTTTGTGCTGAAATACCTCAAGAATAATAAAAATAGTGAATTCAACTGTAATTAAGCCTAAAGAAAGAGGAAAGGAACATTTTATTTAATGTATTTCACAAAGTTCAAGCATTTGGAAAAAATCACAAAAGCAAGGATGTTAGCCATACAAGAAAAATTTATTTAAAAAAATCAGTATCTTGAGTTTGAGATACACAGATATAAAAGAAATTCTGGAAAGTGAAACACCTCTTCCAGAAACTGTTCCCAGGATGGTCAATACTGATTTCGAAATTGGTTGCTTAGGTCTTGAAGCTCTGTCACTAAGGTGTCCATAGCTGCTATTTCATCAGCTAATTCCCTGGCAATTTCTCCACTTGCCGCATCTGTAAAAAGTTGCTGCAGCATAAAGAACAAAGCAGAATTATCAAAACAGTGACCATCTCTTTAAAGAAACATAGACACAGAGTACAGAATTAAAATTCCCTTTATATAATAAAAACACAATATTATAGCAGCAATAGTCGTGTTTGTTCCATTCACCATCCTGGAAACGAACGAGCTGCAACAATGGATGAATCAAACAACATGCTTCAACTTGTAAATTCAAATGGGTCCGCCTCTTGGAAATGGTTATCTTGAGTATTGATTGTATTATTCATTTCAATGTCATAAGATGGTCTTTGGATAAATAGACATTATTCATCTAAGCAAAACAAATCTATTTGCTGTGTATACAAGCAAAACAAATACATTTTATATTCAAGTTCATATAAATCATACTCTTTATGCTATTTGAAAATTAATTATGGCTTAGGACTAAGAGGCCACAACAATCATCAAGACTGGGTAAAAATAAAAAAGTCCAGCACATTAAAACAAAAGTGAGCTCCTTCTGTAAAAGGAATTGTTTTGGGGTGGGGCAATACCACAACATCCTTCAGTAACACCACCACGGCTGGCACATTCTGGAACGCCTTTCTAGGAGCTGCCTGCTGAGCCAGTACAGGCGCGCAGGAAAACCAGCTTCAGGGTTTTATGACCACATTGTGTGTGTGTTTTTTAATCAGATATGTAATTTACTCAGCTTACCATCTATCCTTTTCATCACACTTAAGACTATTTGTTTACAAAAATCAAACTTATCATTAAAATATGACTATTTGCCACCACCACCACCACAGATGACAGCAATCATTCTGACAGCTATTCTAAAAAGGGAATCCTGAAGATGTTCTGAGTGAAGGCGTCATCACATGATAAGCTTAGAGTTTCCCACAGTGATTTATGGAGCAAAGAGCTGTTTTGTAACGCTTTGCCACGTAACTGTGTAGTCACGTCTTACACAGCATTTCACAACAGACCGACATACCAACTGCTGCGATGTGCAGTAGAAAAAACACCTCTGAGCAAAGTAACTTGGACTTACATGGCATATTTATTTTTACTAAGAATTACAGAGCTTATAAATCATCACAAATCTGCCTCACTTCCCTATAAAGTAAGGAGGAAGCAGAAAGAGACAGAGGCTTAGGCAGAAAAGAACAATTTGCTGAGGGTCCCATGGAGCGTAAGTGTTATATCTGCTCTGTCTCTAGGCTCTCTGGCATTCTCACCAACTGCTCTCAGGCCACCTACCCCCCAACCCCCACCACCCTGGCAGCCAATCTGTACAAGGACGGGGTGCTGAGGGTTGAGGAATTACTCTGTCCTGGCCGAACAAGAACTGGATGACTTTAGGTGAGTTTCTAGGTTCTATCTAGGAGTTTATGTTCATGACGTGCCAGGCCTGGCAGGAAAGGACCAGAGATTTGTGTGAACTGAGCCTATTACTTAACACAGTTATCCTCAGTCATTTTCACTTTTTAAAGTGTTCTAGAAAAGGCAATTCTTTTTCAGCAAATCCAATTTGTTATAAAGCAGAAAAGTAAAAATGATTTACTATAAAATCAGGGGCTCCCAAACATTATATGCAAAAAGGTGCTTTCAAAGGAGGTGTTGGGAAGCAATTTTTCCCATTTTTGGATAATCCAGTTGAGATCCAATGAGAACAAAATCTATACACAGATGATGTTCTGAAGCCTCATTTTCAATGTCTGGAATTCCACAATATGAATGGATTTGACAGTACATACAAGACTGTTTAAGTCAGGCTTCTCTGGTGGCTCAGGGGTAAAGAATTCGCCTGCCAATGCAGGAGACACAGGTTCCATCCCTCGTCCAGGAGGACCCCACATGCCGCAGAGCAATTAAGCTGGTGCACTACAGCTACTGAGCCTGTGCTCTAGAGCCTGGGAACCACAACTACTGAAGCCCACATGCCCTGGAGCCCATGCTTTGCAACAAGAAAAACCACTGCAGTAAGAAGCTGAGCAGCGCACCTAGAGAGTGGTCCCCTGCTCATTGCAACCAGAGGAAGCGTGTGCATCAATGAAGACCCAGCGCAGCCAAAAATAAATAAGTAAAATTACATTAGAAAAAGACTATTTAAGTCATATATAAGTGTAGGTTTATGTAAAATTAATATATTATAAGCTTTGCACAGAGAAGAGAAACTTGTGGAGTACATCCTGAAGAAATAAACAATCATGGGTAAGTTGATGACCTCACTGAAACTAGGAAACTGAGCTCCTAACTTGGGAATAAGAGTCACAAAAAAAGTTTGCTACCTTGACCTTTAAGAGAGCTCCTGCAGCTTTCTGAGACACACACAATCTGAAGCTGTGCTGTCAAGCTGGGAGAAAATACAGTTCTCCCAGATTACAGAAAACTGGTTCCAGCAGGCACACTCATTAAGATAGCAAATGAGTTAATAATCTACATAGAGACAAAAATGCTGCTCTAATCTGAAAAGATCATGCAATTAATAAAAATGCACCCTCTGGAAAGGTTTTTACCTGTGTCCAAAAGTGACCTTCACATGCCATGAATTTGGCTCTCAGAAGTGAGTTAAAATTAGCTGAGACCCAAGATTAAAAAGGGAAGGCAAATAAAGATTAGAAAAGAAAGTGCTAATTTGTACTAGAAGTTATACTACTTCAAACTTTGTTCCCAGTGGTATACTCCAAGCCTAGTTTACATGTTAGAACTACCTGAGAAACTGAACACAGATTTCCCAGGCTCTGCCCCAGACCTGCTCCGTCACAGGTGGAGATGTGGAGTCCAATCTACTCAAGAGCCCCCTCGATGACTCTCAGCTGTCCCCCTCCTAGCACCGGTTCACAGGGTGGTACTTGTAAACTGACAGCATACGTTTTACGTGTCAAACCTGAGTTTGACATCTACCGTAACATTTTTGTCAAATCCATACATCACCTGCTTAATATCTGTCTCTAAATAAATTTTTTTATTCAAATAAAAGTATTTTTTAAGGAAAACATTAGAACACTACTGTAAATAGAAAATAAGCAATAATATTCATGAAATTATAGATTTCATTGCTACTTACACTTTTTCTAATATGCACTGAAATAAATATATATTAAAATAACAACATTTACCCAAGTGCTACTAGTAGTATATATGCCACATTTGGGGGAAAAGTGATGTAAGTAGAAGAGCACTGTTTAAAGAAAGCATCAAGAGCTGGATTATACATATTAATTTCAAAGATTCCTAAGTTACCCATGAGTAGGGTGGTTTAGTCAGTAGGTCAATGATCTCCTCACCAGCACAACCACCTGGGGGCTAATATCTAAAACATAATGGGAGGGACTCCCCCGGTGGTCCAGTGGGTAAGAATCCCCCTGCTATTTCAGAGGACACAGGTTCAAACCCTGGTCTGGGAAAATTCCACGTGCCTCAGGGCAACAAAGCCTGTGTACCACTGCAGAGCTTGTGCTCCAGAGCCTGGAGCCGCAGCCAACGAGGCCTAGGCACCGAGAATCCAGGCTCCGCGACAAGGGAAGGCACCGTAAGGAGAAGCCGGCACACCACAATGAAGCACAGCACCCACTCGCTGCAAAGGGAAGCCGGCACACCACAACGAAGCACAGCGCCCACTCGCTGCAAAGAGAAGCCGGCACACCACAACGAAGCACAGCGCCCACTCGCTGCAATGAGAAGCTGGCACACCACAATGAAGCACAGAGCCCACTCGCTGCAATGAGAAGCCGGCACACCACAATGAAGCACAGAGCCCACTCGCTGCAAAGAGAAGCCGGCACACCACAATGAAGCACAGAGCCCACTCGCTGCAATGAGAAGCCGGCACACCACAATGAAGCACAGCGCCCACTCGCTGCAAAGAGAAGCCGGCACACCACAATGAAGCACAGCGCCCACTCGCTGCAATGAGAAGCCGGCACACCACAACGAAGCACAGCGCCCACTCGCTGCAAAGAGAAGCCGGCACACCACAATGAAGCACAGCGCCCACTCGCTGCAAGCAGAGAAGGCCCGTGCAAAGTAACGAAGACCCAGCCAGCCAAAAACAAATACACAAAATTTAAAGGTAAAATCAAATGTGGGCCTAAAGTTATCCCTCATGTAAAGAAAACTTAAGAGCAGCTGGCTGACACCAAAAACTTTTTTTTCCTATGATAATTCTAAATACTTCACATTTCACTCTCACCTTTGCTTTAGATAATAAGCCCCGTAAATTGAGTCGAACTGAAGACAGCACTTGTATAGCCTCCTGGGGACTGGATTTGTTTTTACTGCACTTAATAGCCACTGGAAGATAAATACACGGAAAACATCCATTAAAAATTGATAATGATGATAATTTAAAGGCACAAAATCCAATTATTTCATTAGCACTTTATACTAACAGACTTTAGAAATGCTTCTACATGGAAAGTTTTTATTTTGGTAAAAGGAAAATAAGTTATGTGCATAATTTCCCCTTTTATCCCTTAAAAAGGATAATTTATTGCTCAAAGGAGACTTTTGAGGAAAATGAGTGTTTTCTGGTGAGTTACAGACTGTTGGGAATAGACTCTAAAAAAACACAGAAGCAAAGATTATTGAAATTAGGCAGAAACAAGATGCTCACAGAGAACAAAAACAGACGCAGTTCATCTTGATATGGCTTCCCAAAGTACTGAGTCCCTGGTGGGGACTCACAATTGCCAACGACACCAGCCCAAGGAAGCGACATGCCAGATATTCACAGCTCAATTCTCACTGTATTTTCATACCTGGGGCTTGTATCACCACTCTGAAGAAGTGATGTCAACAACCCAGGTGCCTGCATTTAGAGAAGGTGAGCATGACCAGGCTGAGCCACGCCTGGTAACCATTAGCACCAAGCAGGGGAGAAGATGGTCACTCATGCCAACAACTCTGCCTCTGCATTCTGAGGAGCCCATTTTCCCTAAACTTGAAATTATGAACAGAGGCTATAACCCTTTCTAGCAGAAGGCCTGGCTATTAAGGCTTTTTAAGAACAAGTGAAGGAGAAGGCAATGGCACCCCACTCCAGTATTCTTGCCTGGAAAATCCCATGGATGGAGGAGCCGGGTAGGCTGCAGTCCATGAGGTCGCTAAGAGTCGGACACAACTGAGCAACTTCACTTTCACTTTTCACTTTCATGCATTGGAAGAGGAAATGGCAACCCACTCCAGTGTTCTTGCCTGGAGAATCCCAGGGACGGGGGAGCCTGGTGGGCTGCCATCTCTGGGGTCGCAAAGAGTTGGAAACGACTGAAGCGACTTAGTAGCAGCAGCAGCAGCAGCAGCAGCAGCAGCAGCAAGAACAAGTGAAGAGCTTTGTAAAAATATAATGCTTCAGATTTCTCCACTGACTCCTTCTTGTTTCTGTTCCTACAACCTATTCTAAAACTCCACTAAACAGTGCAGCAACTGAAGTCTACTCAGTACCCTGTATCTTAGAACAGGGATAGACAACAGATTCCTTCCTGTATGTAAACTAGCAGAGGTCATGTGCCTGGTAAACCAGGTTTGTCATTCATTAATACCTTCTATGGCATGAGAGCTACATCTGGCATTCCTACTACAAAATAATAACTAGATTTTGAAAGGATGCAAGGGAGTCGACAATGTCACACTCATTTTTAAAGGGCATAGGTTAACCTGGAGATATTGAGGATTATGATGTCTGTGTCCCATAATAGAGGAAGGTTGTAACTACCATGAGTCAGATACTTGGGTTGTTTAGTACCTAGTGATATAGCAAAAACAGCTGTGATTCTGTTTTCAATCCTTGTCATTTTGAGAAAAACAAAATAGAGAGCAAAGAGACAAACACTCTATTAGTTCCCTTCCTCAATCCTATTTTCAAGAGGCATTAGAGACGGAGAGACACAGAGAGAGAAACAGAGAGAAATAACCTGCTGTTTCAAATCATCAGGAAATCCAAGACAGCTATGCTTCCTCCAGGCAGACTGTAGTTAAAATGCATAACTATGATTTTAAAAGTTCCTGGATGGCAAAGAAGGAATGAACTTTTGCCCACCCTTTCCCAGAAAACAGAACAACACAGACTGTAAATGAACACCCTCCAGACAGAACAACGGGTACATAATGACAACACTGTTATAGAAGGGTCTCCAAGCCTATGTGGAAACCCTTACCAAGCTTTCTGGAGCATGTGTCTATGCTTCAAAACAGCAACCCAAAATGGAATAAATCATATAGAGATTGTTTTTTTTTTAATGTCGTATTTCCTTTTCCAGAATTGGATGAGGTGGAGCACAGTGATGGGGAGAAAGATAAAAAAAGAGAACAGAAATAACAGAGAAACTCAGCTTATTCTTCCATGGAGCATGGCTACACAAAAGCAACACAGACAAGGTTAAGATTTATCTTTTTAAATCTAAAATGTCACTAGAAACTAACGCTGAGCATCTACTCAGGTATGCTTAAAATGCCATAAGGAGAACGAACACATAATTCATTCAAGTCAAAGGGAAACTTAAAAGAAAAGACACTTGTTTTTCTCTAAGTATTTCTCAGAAGGAGAAAAAAGTGTACCAGAAATAGTTTGAAATCAATTTTAAGGTGCAAAATGAAGATTTTTTTTTTTTTCCTGGAGTACTTCTTTAACCTGCCTATTTATATTTGACAGGTTTAATACTACCACTTGGTGATTACAGAAAATATCTTGGCATTGACTGATACAGAACCCGCTGTTCACAGAAATGTTTAGGGTTGGCAAGCGGAAATAGCTCGGGTAAGTTCTTCAAAGCAAACTGCACCCTGCTATAACTGTGTAGATAATATACCTTAGCATGGGTTCCTCCAGAAGTAGTCCCGTATCCACAGAGGCCAAAGGCCTTTGAACTTTTAAAGAATGAACTCCACCTAAGCTCACCTACCCTGAGGCCAGCACAAGCTTTGTAAATTCCAGCCACCCTCGACCCTCCTTCCACTGGCCTGTCAGAAAGTATGTGAACCTCTTCCACACTGAGTTTCAGCTACACAGAGTCTAACTTCTACCTTATCTGTCAAGGGGTGGGTGGCCCAGGAAATTGGATATTTATATCTTTTTGTCAATGACAAGTAGAATTATTAACTACTAAGCCCATTTCTAAACTGAACATTCTGTGATTTTTTTCAAGGCAAAGTTAAGCTTTATTCTTATTCATTTTTTCCTTTTTAGTTTTGAGTCCCTTATCACCCAACTCAGATCCTCTACTACAGAAAGAACAGGGTGGGGGTGAGGAGGTACGGGATTAACATTTACACCATGCATAAGATACTGTTAAGTGCTTCAATATGCTTTTACTCATTTTTCGTAACAACCATTGGTATTATCTCCGTTTTCATGACAAGGGAACTAAGGGTCAGAGAAGGTAAGTAATGGTGACCCCAAGTCGCCGAGTTAGCATGTGGCAGAGCTGGTCCTGGAGCACAGGCCCCCTGAGCCCAAAGGTCTGCCCTGTATAATCGCCACTTGTCGGCGCCCTACTTGCGGCAACTGTTGCAAAAGTTACAGGAGGACTTTAGCATAGATTCACGGTCCTTGGGATTCAGTCCTTGAATCCTAAGTGTGGCTTCACTATTTTATTTGAATTGCATTCCCTGGGCATCACATGCCTATGTTCAAACATAAATATAAAAGTGCATTACTGCCTGTAACTGGTATACTTTTCATTAATGCAAATAATTAAAAGCAGCCTTTATCTGGAATATCTTTCCCCAATAGGCATACAATTTTCTAGGTGAGGTTATTTCTCCCCTAAATACCACACATTAAAATATACTGGTATGCACTCCAGAAATCTATGTACTCTAAATATTTTCATTTATGAAAGAAGAATATGAGTCAAGAAAAGTTCAGATTTTCTTACTACTAGATCATCAATGCAGGAGGTTACTTCTGTGTGAAGATTAAACACAGTTGTAAAGGTATTTCCTATCCATCAGTCACTTATTCAAACACTATTTAAGCCTCTAGCCTATTTTTTCTCATTGTTCTAGGGTGCCTACTGCTGCCGCTGCTGCTAAGTCACTTCAGTCGTGTCCGACTCTGTGCGACCCCATAGACGGCCTCCTACCAGGCTCCCCCGTCCCTGGGATTCTTCAGGCAAGAACACTGGAGTGGGTTGCCATTTCCTTCTCCAATGCATGGAAGTGAAAAGTGAAAGGGAAGTCGCTCAGTCGTGTCCGTTTCTTAGTGACCTCATGGACTGCAGCCCACCAGGCTCCTCCGTCCATGGGATTTTCCAGGCAAGAGTACTGGAGTGGGGTGCCACTGTCTTCTCTGAGGGTGCCTACTACATAATAGTTAATCTATAAATGTTTGCTGAATTAACTACAAAAATTCTAATACAATGAAATAATCTGAAATTATCTGAAATGGAATTTCGCTTTTGACTAATATGTTTTCCTATCAGTAGAAATACATTAAAATATACCATGGATATTAAATGTTACATCAAATACCATGTGCGAGTCCTAAGGCTCTTTGAACCACTTCCTTAAATGACGTAATATTTTTCTCCCAACAACTGGACTGTGTGTCACACTTGTATGCCTTAGAGAGATACTGGAACGCCTGAGGAAAGAAAAAGAACAGCATTTAGAACAAGCAGAATTCACATTTCAAACTCTGCTTCCTGGAAGTCATATGGAACTAATTCCAGCTGAAAAGCCAGCCTCTGCGTTATGCAGCACACTCTCTGCATTATTCTCATCAAAGACAACAGCAACAAGCAGTTAAATCAAATGGGCATGTCTGAATGGAGACACTTCCCTCCAAAAATTAAAAGGCAGGGTTTACAAATCTATAAGAAGTATACACATTTCCCTGGCATTTGTAAACATCAGCTTAAGAGACCAGTTTAGAGAACGAGGTGTGAACTTGGTGAAAACTGTGGGATTACTGGCAGGTGAGCAACAACACAGATGCTTAAAACAACTTTCTTTTACAACCTCCCCACCCTTGAGGGAGAAATCACAGATCAGAGAATTCAGAGTATCCTTAATGCCACATATGCCAGAGAGGACAGAATTCAAGAAGAAGGGAAGGACAGAAAGCAGGAGTGTGTGCACACATGTGTGTGAGTGTGTATTCTCCAGGCTGACAAGGCTTTGCTGGAAGCCAGCTGGGTGGACTGAAGTGGGGGAGAGAATGGCTAAGAATCCCACAGATTAGCTGTACTGTGGCAAATTCCAAACTTATACAAGTACATTTGATTTGTTGTGGATGTTTTGAAAAGAACACAAAACATTTAGTATTCCAACCCTGGGAACTCTGGAGGCCCCTTTTACATTCTAAGATAAGAAGCTGAAGGCATAACTTGAACGCAACTGGTGCTCCACTGCACTTGCAAGAAAGGGGCAGGGCAACCTTTGCACAACATTCATGTTTAGACTTTAAAAGCTTCTCTCCCATAGTCTTATCGAGCTCCTTTTTCTTTCTCCTTTTCATAGTCTCCACCTCAGATTTAAACACTCCTTTGTCCTTGTACCGTCTACCTTAGTCTTCAGCAAGGAGCCTGCAGAAAGGGGTGTGGAGTAAATAACGAGAACCAGCTGTTCACGGCTTGCAAGGAAAGCAGATTAAAGAGATCCTTTTTGGGGAACAGAGAACAATTATTTAAGAAAAACTCATGGAAAGAAAAAAGATGAATGTTTACACATCCTAACCTGTCCACAATTCAGGGTGCTTATGTTAAAAAACTCTGCATCATAAGTGAAAATATGAGCATATTAATCTTATCTTTCTAATTATTAGTCTCCCTCCAACCATCAAAAAGGCAGATTCACCGTCTGTGTTCAAATAGAAGGTAAGAGCCCCAGAGGACTGGGAAGGACTCACCTTTTCATTTTCGTCAGGCTTGTCACTCTGCCCGTTTCCATACACTTGAGCATACAGCCTCCAGATTTCTCCATCATTCGTCACTCTTGAAGTCACTCTGCCAAATAACTCCTGCAGCTTTCCTCTGAGGCCAGTTGCAACATCGCCACTACGATCGGCCATCCCATCCATCACTGCCCTGACCAGGATTTTAAGGACCTTAACAAATGCACAGAAGAAACCGGTGAGCTAGAAACAACCAAACAATACCAAAAAAACAAAGGGCCACCCTCACCATCAATGACGACGACAGTGACAAACCATGTCAGGCCTGTAGGAATATCACTCTGCCACTTTTAAAGAGTAAAAAACAAGATGAACCCATCTGGAACCACTGTCTGGGATCGCAGACAGTGATCTGACCTCTCCCGGTGTCCCCTTTTCAGGCTCCTCGGAGGGCTCTGCTTCACAGGGCCCTAGGCTCCACGTGCCTCTCTTCTCACTCTGAGGGTCCTCTCTGAATGATCTGATCCACACCTATAGCTGCAAACCCTCCATGACCAAGTATCTACCCAATACTGTGGGTGCAGCACGAGCCTGACCACCTTCCAGACAGAGCCCCCGGACTGTGTGCCTCAATACCTACCAGACATGTCCCATCAACCTCTCACCCTCCATCTATCCTAGATCCCAGATCCCTCTTCCTCCTGTACTCTCAGAACTGGCCCCCTGAGCACCAACCTAGATTCTCTTCTCTGCTGGTTGGGCCACACGTAACCAATTTGACTCAGCACTCCTCAGTTCAGTTCAGTTGCATCCGACTCTTTTCGACCCCATGGACTGCAGCACACCACGCTTCCCTGTCCATCACCAACTTCCGGAGCTTGCTCAAACTCATGTCCATTGAGTCGGTGATGCCATCCGTAAGTCCTAAATCCAGCTTCTCCTCCTTTACGTTGGCCTCACTATTTTCCACCCAGATCACAGCAATAATGCTCAGAACCAGAATTCGGCTTAAAGTGGTCCTGGCCCTTCCTCACTGTTGAATGATAAACTACCAATGCATTTGCCTCAGGCACGCAGGCTTCCCAGAAAGTATCTCTTGTCCTTCCAACTACCCCAGTTCCACTCACCATTTGGCAACTTCTTGGCCATCTCGCTTTCATCAGTCTTTACACATTCTACCCCAGATACTCTGAATGCTGACAGATGAACTAAGTTGAGCCCCACTGCAGGTTACACTGCTATGACAAGGTACAGCTATACTGGGCCATGTATCTCAAGGGCTCCTGGAGGCACACAAAGTGCATCCTCAATGACCCACCCTTGTGATAGGAGGCCAGCAAAGACACATGGATCTACCTAAAGAACCAGCTCAGGCAGAGCACCCTCAGACCTTGCTACTCAGCGTGGCCCCTGGACTGACAGCAGCGGCCTCCCCCAGGAGCCTGCTGTAAGTACAGAATCCTGGATGAGATGCTGCTCCATCTCGGAATGAGAGTCTGCATTTCTAACGTGCTCCCAGGCGGTGCTGATGCTGACGGTCCACAGATCACACACTCTTCTGAGTGGCAAGGTTCCATGAGACAGGGTGCCACATCTTTATTCTTACTCTGAACTTTAAGGAGAGGACCACATCATCAACGCGTGTCCCTGATTCTAACATTGTGCCTGGCACACAGTACTGATGCAATAAGCGACTCGTGCCTGAAAGACAGACTGCACGAACACACCTCTTTCAGAAAGAGTTGCTAAGAGAAATGCAACCGACACCTTGCTCTGTCTCCCCGCAGGGTGTTCTGATCCAGACGTGAGATGCAGCCAAGGAATCAAGGCCCTTCTGGCCTGTGAACACTGTTAGGAATGTGAGCTCAGACTCATGGCCCTAATTACATCCAGGGATACAAGTGGACGGGAGAACATTCAATTGTGCTTTTTTTTTCTTTTGTGACAGACAAGGTAAATTATCTCTGCCCATAAATTCACATTATAATTCAACATGTACAGTTTTAAATCTGAAAGTAATGAAATTGATATTACAGCCCCACTCCTGATTTTAAGCCTGGAAGTCACAATGCAGGAGAAATGGTATGAATGTGCACTACCTGCTTCAAGTAATTGTTCTGTAAACATTTCAAGGATTAACACACTTCGAAAGAGATGGTCTAGTGAAACAGTTACTAAGGTGGACAAGTAACGCGTACTAAAGTAGTAAAATTCTTTGCTTTTTCTGGGCTCTCACAGTTGGCCCAACATCCTATCTACTCATTTTAGCCATGAGTAGCAGCCAAGGGGGAAAAGAAATCTTTTATTCTTCTTGCCAATTAAGATGGAGAGCTGTAGTGCTGGTGTCTGAGAGGGGAAAAGTTGGTAAAGTGTGTGTGTATATTTGTGGGTGCAAAAAGGGAACTGTAAAACGACAAGGAGGTGCAGTCCCTCTGTTGGGGTCAGGGTGCAGACACCAAACACACCTCTACCCAATTCACATGCAGATACCATCAGGAGAGAGGTCCTGAAGAGAGGCGAGACAATACCAAATTTGTTTGTATGCTCTCTGTTTGATGTTCAGTGATTAAATAGCTGGATCTGGGCCTGAGGAGAGAGTTCCATATGGAGGAATAGATAGCAGTCACACGTGGCCCTGGCAGATACTGCTTAAAGAGACTGTGTGGGGTAAGAATCACACCGAGGACGGAGTCTTTCAGGAAAACACCGTTTAAGAGGAGGAGAGATGATGGAGGTCTGTGCACTAAGGAAGGATGGCAGCAAGTGATGTCATGGAAACCAGCGAAGGAAAGTAACAAGGAGAGTACATCCACAAAAGATCAGGACTGGAAGACTGCTGGATCGCAAGTTCGAGGGTTAGTGACAGCATCCAGAGCTAAAGCCAGAAAAGGGAGGGCAGGAGAGATGAGGATTTTAGACAAGAGGCTCACAGACAAGCATGTGAAAAGCAACACAAGCATTAATGCCATTAAAAAACAAAAGGCAAACAATACGCCTCAATCATAGTATTATGTAATATCCATTTTGAATATAATTTGCACAGACATATAATGTTAATAGAAAATATTCACGTAACCAAACTTTTTAGTGTAAACATATTGGGAAGAAATGGAAGTAACAGAAATGCCAGTACAAGATAATTAAGTCCTTATTTACTATAAGAGGAGGTCAACTGATAATACCTAAAATTGGGTTAATAAAAATAGCCATATATAGTTATCATTATTATGAAATATGGAAATGTGTGAATGGCAAAAGAATTCTAAAGGGTTTCTCCCCTTTGGCAAGAAGTATCTTGAGAAGGGGGAGCAGTGGAGCAGGAAATTGCTACGACTTAACTTGTAAAAACTGTGTTATTTTTAAAATACAAACATTTTATTTAAAAAGAGAGAAAAAGAATACATATATTCAAAAACTGGCAAACAGGAAACAGAGAATGACAGCACACAAAAGCATCCCTTTCCAAGGGGGCCGCGTGGGTTCGCGATGCAGCGTCGCCGAACTCTCTCTCTGGGCGGGGCACACAGGCATGTTCCCTTTGTGAAAACTCGCGTTTACTTATGATCTGTATACTTTTCTACATTTTCACTGTATTTGAATAAACGTTAATTAAAAAGGTATTTCCTCCAATTAAGGAAGTCCCATAAACTGAAGGAAAAAAGTGAGTTATTAAAATACATTAACAAATGGAGCTACTACATAATCTTAAAAAGTGCGATAAACTTTTTTTAAAAAACACAATTGATGTTATAATTTACTGGTTAATATCACCATTTTCCTCTCTTTAACTGTTAAGTGAGAAAATTATCACCCTCTAGTTATCCAGATTGACTACAAAAATAGTAACATATATTTAACCCTTCTTTAGAAAATAGGTATTTTTAACTCAAAAAAGCAAAAGATCTTGCCTCGGATTTCTCTGATAAAATGAATCACCAAATATTATGGTTTTCTCCTGGGCAGGCCATAAAGTTTACTTGCATTACAGTCCTTTGCATCAAAAGAGAAAAGAAAATCTTTTTAAACAGATAAAATGTTTTTATCTATTGTAAACTGGGTAAAAATTTGATTACTGAACCCATCAGTTACAGTTAAAATTATACATTACTAAGTATGTAGTAACAGGCTGAAGGGTAGAACGGTGTAAGAATTTAGAGTAATTCTCAGGGAAACAGGATCCAAGACACGGGCACATAGATGGGTCGCACATACGGAGTAAGATGAGGGCAAACAAGGGGAAGTGCAAAGCAATGGACATGCATCTGCCTAAAACCAGGTTCAGGAACAGCTAGATCCAGAGTGGAGAGGAAGACAGACACTGCCAGTCGCTGAAGTCCAGCACGAACATGGGGGAATGGCTAGAAGTCTGTAAACAGCTGTAATGAGTGCAGGTCTTCTGTTAACCAGGGCAGGTGAACTGTTTTATCAGGGAGTCAACATACATGTAGAGAGCTCTGAAAGCTGTAAAGCAGTATAAACCTATAAACTGTCATGATTATCACTGACCCTCAACGTCCTCACTCTGTCAAAAGGGGACAGCAAGGCCCTCATCGCTGCCCACTCATTACGTGTCCCCATACTTCCTGAGGGTTTAAAACAGACCTAAAGGAAAACAAACTACCACCTCTTTACCAGCCCTCCATACCTCCCAACACCTCTGCTCTGAGCACTCACTGTGGGCTGAGCCCATGCTAAGCATGTGACCAACTTGATTTCATTTGGTTCTGTTACCCTAGGAAGCAGGGACTTTATTATCCCCACTTCACACAGAAACTGAAAGGCAAAGTGAGCTTCTCAAGGGCCCAGAGCAAGTGAGTCATGCAGCTGGGTTTTAAACACCAGAGATTTTTGGAATCATGAGCTTCGATGAGAATAAAGAGAAGACAACAATGACAGTAGACAATGTTCATATATATATATATATATTTCCTTTACATTGTAAAGATTTGTCCTTTTATGAAATATATATATTATCTACTATCACTGTTGTCTTCTCTTATATGTATATATTCATATATATATGACCCTTCCTGTGAGCCAGGAGCTCTATGAACACAATCCTCCTAACAACTCTAGGGGGTAGGTGCGCTTGTTATTTGTATTCTGCACATAAAGAAACTGGAGCACAAAGAACTCAGGTAACTTGTCCAAGGTCACACAGCTAAGGGAAGGCAGAGTTGGATTTGAACCTGCAGCTTGCGTCCCAGCTCTTGCTCTCAAGCACCTGCTGTATTAAGTTATAAAGGAGAGTTCCTTACTCGTCTGCTGTTCCTTCCTTTCTAATAGGTTCTTTTACATTGGAAAGATTTGCTCTTTTATGAAATATGCATGCCAATAACTTTGATCATTTCATTATCCTTTCTTTGCCAAACCTTGAATCAACCAAAACCAGACAGGTTTTTGTATCTTTTTAACTTAAAAATTTCTCCAAGACATTGGAGCTAATAAAAAATAAAAAGAGAAAATAAAATTCCCAAACACAAGCACTACTAATGTTGTCATTAATTTCTCTCTAGTTTCTTTGCTATGCATAAAATTTTTAATACTAATACTATATAAACTGTTTTATCTTTCTTTTTCACTTAACGTTATGTCATAGAATTTTTTCACGTTTTCATATATTCTTTAGATAGATCATTTTAATAGATTCAAAGCCTCCCATTGGGAGGCACGAATCGTAAAGAATCCATCTGCCAATGCAGGAGATGCAAGAGACATGGATTCAATCTCTGGGCTGGGAAGATCTCCTGAAGTAGGAAATGGCAACCCACTCCAATATGCTTGCCTGGAAAATTCCATGGGCAGAGGAGCAAGCTGGGCTATAGTCCATGGAGTCGCAAATTGTCAAACACGACTGCACACTCACAACAACAAAAAATACCTGCAGTTAGGCTGTTTCTCTGTGCTGCCACTGTCATTATTACTACAAATAACATTTCACTGCATACCTCTGTGCCTAAAGGTTTTTCTCATACTGGTTTCTCTAGGTTAGAATTCCAGGAACAGAACGATAGAGTGAAGGGAGTAAACAATTTAAGACTACAGATAAGCTGGATACTTTCAAAAAGGACTAAATCAAATTTAGATGTCCATTAGTAGTATATGAAAATGTGTCATTTCATTGCATATCACCAGTACTGGGTTTGTGTGTATGATATTTTGTTCCACTAAAGATATATGCAGCTATTATTCTAGTTTTACTTTTATTATATGAATTTAAATCTCTTTCCAAATGTTTGTTGAGTAAATATATTTACTTTTTAAGATATTTAAATTACTTCTTAATTTGTATGGAACTCATTTTCCAATGTGAAAACAGTTTTACTATTCATCTTCATATGGAGATTACACAGACTACAAGCTGATGCACGAACACGTTGCTAGCCTCTTTTTCTAAACCCCAATTCTGTACACTGCTGGGAAAAAAGAGAAAGTTGATGAATCTGAAAAAGTAACAGCAAACATACGGGAAATCCTGGAGAGAGAGAGATTGGCTGGGTCCTGGTTGGTGGAGAAGTGCAATCCAGGGTGAAAAAGTACGAGATGCCAAGGCTCACAGATGGCCTGGGAGCCTGGGAAAAGCGTTTTGGTTATGCTTTCTTTTCCTTCCACACACTACTCTATGTGCCACTTGCCACCAATATGGAGAGACCAAAATACAACAGCGCCAGCCCAGTGCAAGCCAGGGACCAGGCAGGTGTAGAAGGTCAGCCCCCAACCTGTTGAGGCTGGATGGCAACTCAGGAAGATGGGCACTGGAAGAAAGCAGAGATCAGAAAGGTTTCCTGAGGAGCCAGGCCACTCGGGTGGTGGTGGTGGTGGTGGTCTGTTGAGAGGGGGCAGTGGCAAAGTATTTCTAGGAGAGAAGTTCCCCTTACCAGGAGAGGCACAGTTTGGTCCTGGGCTTGTTTTAGGCCCTCCCACCAAGTACACATTACCAGTCGAAGAGCCAATATCCCCAAGGGAGGATGAGCCAATAGGGACAAAATTAGACATCTAAAAAGTGCAGCCAAAATGAAATAAACACACTAAACAGCCTATGTGAAAAAGAAGTAAAGGGGCATAGGGAGGAAAACTTGTTTTCATAATACATACCCTCAGGAAGATGAGAGGGAAAAACCAAGGAAGATCCCCTGGGCAGCAGTATAAATAGGGAAGGAAAAGAGTATGAGGACTGAGCCTGGGGTTGTTCACAGGGAAGGAAAGGCGAGAACAATTCTGCAAAGGGGATGAGCAAGCTGCAGCTGGTGGCGTAAGAGCGGTGACATTCTGGAAGCCAGCTAAAGAAAGTGTCGGAAGGAAGAGGGATCAACTGAGCTAAGTGCCACAGACAGGCTGAGACACCGGAGGGCTGAGGGAAGGGACGTGGAGACTGCAGCAAGATGCTTCTCCCAAGGGGTCAGTCCTGAAGAACAGCAGAACAGCAGAGACGTGGGGTGCGGATTAGGGGTGGGGGAGGGCGCATAAATTATTTGTACACAGCTTGGAAACACTGAGAACTTTCAAAAACAAGTGCAATGATAAATGCATTTGTAATATAACACCGGAGAAGGCGATGGCACCCCACTCCAGTACTCCTGCCTGGAAAATCCCATGGACGGAAGAGCCTGGAGGGCTGCAGTTCATGGGGTCGCTGAGGGTCTGACACGACTGGGCGACTTAACTTTCACTTTTCACCTTCATGCACTGGAGAAGGAAATGGCAACCCACTCCAGTGTTCTGCCTGGAGAATCCCAGGGACGGGGGAGCCTGGTGGGCAGCCGTCTATGGGGTCACGACATGACTGAAGTGACTTAGCAGCAGCATACAGGTACAATTTAACCCATAGTGATCATAAGAGAAGGTCCACTTGCCTTGTTATCTGAAAACTGAAAACTAATCTTAACACTCTACCCCAAGGATCACTCTTTATTTAGTCTGTGGTTTTTTCGAGGGGTTCTGGACACCCTTATGGATCTGACTGAGAGTTTTGAATCCTCTACCCAGAAGAGGTAGTTACATAGCCACATACACAATTTTTTCCCCATGATATTTCGGGTAATCTCACAATCTTCTGAAGCCTAATAATAGATCCTTCTTAGAAATTCTAATTCGCCCAAGATGGCCTGGGGTTTCAGTCTTATCTCTCAGTACAGCATATGACTCAATAAGTGCATTCCTCTGAAGAGCTTTCTTAAGTTTTCTATCAACTCCCTCCTCCTTTTTATCCCTTCCGTCACTTTCCGATGTTCGCATCCCTAGTGCTGTGTTAGGTGAGGCCTTCATGAGATTAGCTGAGGCGTCTCTGGCCTTCTCTAGAGGGTGCCTCTGTGCGTGCTGCCTCTCCTTCCACCAAAGCTCCCAGTGAGGTGTGTGCTGGACACATCCCTTTACCTTTACCAGCCCCACTGTTCTCAAAGCCACTGCTCTCCCTCTGAAAAGGAATGAGAAAGTTGTGGGGGGTTGAATACTTGCCCCAAATTCAGGTCGTAACAGAACCTCGGAATGTGAGCTCATTTGGAAATAGTTAATAACAACTAGTTAGGATTAAGTCATCCTAGATTAGAGTGGGCCCTAAATCCAGTGACTAGTGTTCTGGTAAGAAAAGGAGTTGACACACAGAGACACAGGGAAGGAGATGAAGCAGGTGAAGAGGGAAACAGAGGTTAGAATCATGCTGCCACAAGCCAAGGAAGGCCAGGAACCCCCAGAAGCTGGAAGAGGCAAGGAAGGTTCTTCCCTGGAGCCTTTAGAGGGAGCATGGCTCAGCCAACACCTTGATTTCAATCATCTAGCTCTAGAACTAAAGAGAATAGATTTCTATCGTTTGAAGAAACTAAGTTTGTAGCAATTGGACATAGCTGCCCCAGGTAACGAATCCAGCAGTCTTACCTAGAAAGACCAAGGCAACGTTGAGAACACTCAGACAAACACGCCTCCTGGACACTTACCTGGCTTCTACTAATCCTCTTCCCATTTCAGTTCAGGAAGCACTAAATGAACAGTTGTCATGTCTCAGCCTGTCTCCACTCAGTATGGTGACATCCAGCCTTCTCATTGTTTCTGTCCAGTCAGTAAGTCATGTCCAATTCTTTGTGATCTATGGACTGCAGCACACCAGGCTTCCCCGCCTTCGCTATCTCCCAGAGTTTGCTCACACTCACGTCCATTGATTCGGTGATGCCATCCAATCATCTCATTCTCTGTTGCCCCCTTCTCCTTGCCTCATATGTAGAAGTTTTCAATTCAAATCTCTCTATATTTGCCTTAATGGGGTATGGCTTGTGTGTCATGATAAAGAACATTTTCTCTACCCCCAAGTTTATAAAAATATTTTCCATCAAGTGCTTTTATGGTTTACATCTTCCATACAGTAATGATGATAAGGATGATGATGGCAGCTATACTTAAACAGCACTTGTATGTGCCAGGTGATATTCTCTGCCCTTTTCATACAGCTACTTACTTAATCCTCACAGCAGTCCCATGAGGTACTAACATCATCCCTATTTCATGAAAGTGAAGAACCAAGTGGTTTGTAACTTGCTCAGGTCATACAGCTGGTGGCTGGTGGAGGCAGCCTGGAAGCCCAGGCTGTCTAACCCCAGAGTCTATGCTCTTACCTACAACATCATCCTGCTTCTCAAGGCATTTCAATTTAAATATTTTAACCAACTACTTGAATTTATTTTGGTTTAAGGAGTGAAGCAGAGCTTTCATTCTGAGTCCCAAATGCTTGGCCAACTATTTCAATGCATATTGAATATTTATATCCCAAAGATTTAAAATGCCATCCTTATCATGAACTAAATTCTTATACTTACTTGAGTGTTTCTGAACCCTCTCTCCTGTTTCATTTCATTCCTGTAGCATATGTTAACTCTTTATATAATAAGGATATTATTAGCTTTTTATCTTTCCTACTTGTTACAAATATTTTGTCACATATTTTTTTCATGAAGTCATAAAAATTCCTTCAAGTTTTCTTTTCTTGCTTCAAAGTTCAGGAAATTTGGTAGGTATTCACTTGTATTCCTAGTTTTTCTAGGAGATGAAAAAATATTTAGCATATATTTAGCCCATTTGGAATTAATTTGGTGTATCATAAAATAATCTAAGTATATTTTTTGAGCCTGAATGTTTAGAGGGATTTCACTTTAACCAGTATAAATAGCCCTGCAGTCCCTCACTTCCTAACTAAACCAATGCCGTGCCCCCAACTCTATGTTGTGACTTCTAAATCCCTAACCCCACCTCCAGTCATTTCAGTGATGTGGCACTGCTGTTGCACTCTCTGTCCTAAACCTATTTCTCACATCATGTACCACGGAATGCAGCAAGCAGTGGGTGACTGTGGGGAACCACCACCAGCCCCTAAGGAGGGTGAAGTTTTCTCACCTGGAGGAGCAACAATCCTAATCTCCACAAAGAGGAAAGCTTAACTATTCTCTTCCCCAACACTAACCTTGAGGTCCTTGGCCAAGTCTCCCTAAAACTTTGGCCAAAAGCACAAGGCGTTGGCCCTTTGAATTCTGGACGTCTTCACAGCAGGAAGGAACAGGATTGCCTCGGGTCCAGTTACAAACACTTCCAGGAGGGCTGGAGGCCAGGAATGAAGCCATTTCCGCCTCCTGGCTTGGCCACGTCCCCGTTCCACTTGGAGCTCTCTAAAGAACTTGCTCTGCTTCCTGGCCTGATAACCCTGACCCTTGGCTTCCTCACACCTCAGTTATCACAGAAAGGTAGGCAGCTTAACATTGTCTTTTTCACTCAGCAAACGAAGAAAAAAATTCTTTGCATAAGGAAATGGCATGCACAAGCTTTAGGTTAAACAGGCCAAACTTCAGACTTCACATCTTGGCTTGACTAGTTGTGAGCTGTGAAAGATCAGCTTTATTAGTTTCTCTGGCGAGCCACAGATACTTCAGCAGTAAAACAGAGATAATATCTACCTCACAGAGATAGAATCCATATGGAATACATCCACTCCCTCCACTCTTCTCCCTCAGGTAAGCCCTGCCACCACTTGCTCTAGGACTTCAATCGAGTTGGCAATCTTTCCCAACACCCATCAACACCACCTCCCTCCTTCCCCAAAGAGAAATCCACACAAAGAACAACATCCATAAGAAAGAATACATATTGTATGATTCTGTTTATACAACAATCAAGAGAAAGCAAAATTGAACTGTGGGGACGGAAATCAGAAAGCAGTTGCCTGGTAGAAGGGAAAGGGTGGTGGTTCAGTTGACTGGGAAGGGGAATAATAGAACTTTCTGTGGTGATGAAATGTTCCACACCTGTTTTGGGAAGTGGTTCTATAAGAATACACAATGTCAAAACATATCAAAATTACATTTAAGACAAAATTGCATTTTCTTATATGTAAATTATACCCCAATTTGGGGAAAAAAAAAAAAAAACACCTTTGTCAGATATAATTCAAATGCACAGTAACATGATGGGGGAAATATGCTGTTTAATATAAATATTTTGACAAACTTCAAGGCTTGATTCACTCAAAAAGACACGCCTAAATGTGATTCCTATCTTTGGTCCCAACTAGCTATATAACCGGCCAAGTTACACATTCTCTCTGGGTCTCGTATTCATACACTGTAAATGAGGACTCTTCGGTACCCACCTCAAATACTGTATGCCCTGTAAAAGATCTCTAGTCTTTCCCATTCTATTGTTTTCCTCTACTTCTTTGCATTGATCGGTGAGGAAGGCTTTCTTATCTCTCCTTGCTATTCTTTGGAACTCTACATTCAGATGCTTATATCTTTCCTTTTCGCCTTTGCTTTTCACTTCTCTTTTTTTCACAGCTATTTATAAGGCCTCCTCAGAAAGCCATTTTGCTTTTTTCAATTTTTCTTGGGGATGGTCTTGCTCCCTGTTTCCTGTATAATGTCACGAACCTCCGTCCATAGTTCATCAGGCACTCTATCAGATCTAGGCCCTTAAATCTATTTCTCACTTCCACTGTATAGTCATAAGGAATTTGATTTAGGTCATACCTGAATGGTCTAGTGGTTTTCCCTACTTTCTTCAATTTAAGTCTGAATTTGGCAATAAGGAGTTCATGATCTGAGCCACAGTCCACTCCCGGTCTTGTTTTTGCTGACCGTATAGAGCTTCTCCATCTTTGGCTGCAAAAGATATAATCAGTCTGATTTCAGTGTTGACCATCTGGTGATGTCCATGTGTAGTGTCTTCTCTTGTGTTGCTGGAAGAGGGTGTTTGCTACGACCAGTGCGTTTTCTTGGCAAAACTCTGTTAGACTTTGCCCTGCTTCATTTTTACTGCAAGGTCAAATTTGCCTGTTACTTCAGGTGTTTCTTGACTTCCTGCTTTTGCATTCCAGTCCCCTATAATGAAGAGACATCTTTTTTGGGTGTTAGTTCTAGAAGCTCTTGTAGGTCCTCAAAGAACCGTTCAACTTCAGCTTCTTCAGCGTTACTGGTCAGGGCACAGACTTGGATTACCGTGATACTGAATGGTTGGCCTTGAAAACGAACAGAGATCATTCTGTCGTTTTTGAGATCGCATCCAAGTACTGCATGTCGGACGCCTGTTGACTATGATGGCTACTCCATTTCTTCTAAGGGATTCCTGCCCACAGTAGTAGACATAACGGTCATCTGAGTTAAATTCACCCATTTCAGTCCATCTTAGTTTGCTGATTCCTAGAATGTCGATGTTGACTCTTGCCATCTCCTGTTTGACCACTTCCAATTTGCTAGATTCATGGACCTGACATTCCAGGTTCCTATGCAGTACTGCTCTTTACAGCACTGAACCTTGCTTCTATCACCAGTCCCATCCAAAACTGGGTGTTGTTTTTGCTTTGGCTCCATCCCTTCATTCTTTCTGGAGTTATTTCTCCACTGATCTCCAGTAGCATATTGGGCACCTACTGACCTGGGGAGTTCATCTTTCAATGTCCTATCTTTTTGCCTTTTCATACTCTTCATGGGGTTCTCGAGGCAAGAATACTGTAGTAGTTTGCCATTCCCTTCTCCAGTGGACCATATTCTGTCAGATCTCTCAATAGAATGGGAAAACAATAGAATGGGAAAGACTAGAGATCTCTTCAAGAAAATTAGAGAAACCAAGGGAACATTTCATGCAAAGATGGGCTTGATAAAGGACAGAAATGGTAGGGACCTAACAGAAGCAGAAGATATTAAGAAGAGATAGCAAGAATACACAGAAGAACTGTACAAAAAAGATCTTCACGACCCAGATAATCAGGAAGGTGTGATCACTCACACTCACCTAGAGCCAGACATCCTGGAATGTGAAGTCAAGTGGGCCTTAGGAAGCATCACTACGAACAAAGCAAGTGAAGGTGATGGAATTCCAGTTGAGGTATTTCAAATACTAAAAGATTGATGCTGTGAAAGTGCTGCACTCAATATGCCAGCAAATTTGGAAAACTCAGCAGTGGCCACAGGACTGGAAAAGGTCAGTTTTCATTCCAATCCCAAAGAAAGGTAATACCAAAGAATGCTCAAACTACCACACAATTGCACTCATGTCACACGCTAGTAAAGTAATGGTCAAAATTCTCCAAGCCACGCTTCAGCAATAAGTGAAACGTGAACTTCCAGATGTTCAAGCTGGTTTTAGAAAAGGCAGAGGAACCAGAGATCAAATTGCCAATATCCACTGGATCATTGAAAAAGCAAGAGAGTTCCAGAAAAAACATCTATTTCTCCTTAGACTATGCCAAAGCCTTTGATTGTGTGGATCACAATAAACTGTGGAAAATTCTGAAAGAGATGGGAATATCAGACCACCTGATCTGCCTTTTGAGAAACCTGTATGCAGGTCAGGAAGCAATAGTTAGAACTGGACATGGAACAACAGACTGGTTCCAAATAGGAAAAGGAGTACATCAAGGCTGTATATTATCACCCTGCTTATTTAACTTCTATGCAGAGTACATCATGAGAAATGCTGGGCTGGATGAAGCACAAGCTGGAATCAAGATTGCCGGGAGAAATATCAATAACCTCAGATATGCAGATAACACCACCCTTATGGCAGAAAGTGAAGAAGAACTAAAGAGCCTCTTGATGAAAGTAAAAGAGGAGAGTGAAAAAGTTGGCTTAAAACTCAACATTCAGAAAACGAAGATCATGGCATCTATTTTTCCAAGATAAATTTTGGAATAGTTGGAGTGTATATATATATAGTAAGTCATGAGAGTAGTGAGATATTATCATATATGGGGAAACAGTGGAAACAGTGTCAGACTTGATTTTTTTGGGCTCCAAAATCACTACAGATGGTGACTGCAGCCATGAAATTAAAAGACGCTTACTCCTTGGAAGGAAAGTTATGACCAACCTAGATAGCCTATTCAAAAGCAGAGACATTACTTTGCCAACAAAGGTTCGTCTAGTCAAGGCTATGGTTTTTCCTGTAGTCATGTATGGATGTGAGAGTTGGACTGTGAAGAAGGCTGAGTGCCGAAGAATTGATGCTTTTGAACTGTGGTGCTGGAGAAGAC
Organism: Bos indicus; assembly: GCF_029378745.1. Classification (NCBI taxonomy): domain Eukaryota; kingdom Metazoa; phylum Chordata; class Mammalia; order Artiodactyla; family Bovidae; genus Bos; species Bos indicus. Next base: position 15,266,510 of record NC_091770.1, on the reverse strand, counting down.
TCTTGAGAGTCCCTTGGACTGGAAGGAGATCCAACCAGTCCATTCTGAAGGAGATCAGCCCTGGGATTTCTTTGGAAGGAATGATGCTAAAGCTGAAACGCCAGTACTATGGCCACCCCATGCGAAGAGTTGACTCATTGGAAAAGACTCTGATGCTGGGAGGGACTGGGGGCAGGAGGAGAAGGGGATGACAGAGGATGAGATGGCTGGATGGCATCACTGACTCGATGGACGTGAGTCTGAGTGAACTCCGGGAGTTGGTGATGGACAGGGAGGCCTGGCGTGCTGTGGTTCATGGGGTCGCAAAGAGTCGGACACAACTGAGCGACTGAACTGAACTGAACTGTAAAAGATAAACCGTGATAGTGTCAAGAACTTAGTAAGCACTTGATATGTGTTCATCATTTTCCCTTCTTCTTCCATTTATAAACAGCAAATGGGATGCAATAGCACAATACTTATATTTTTTTCCCAAAATGACTGTAAGTTATCGAAGAGGAGAAAGGGGAGGGGATATGAGGGGAACAGGGAAGAGCAGAAAAAGAAAAAAATGAACAAAATAACATTAGAACTCATCCTGAGGAAAGAAGCATATACATATGGGTTTATCTATAAGGATATTCATGGCACTATTAATAGTAGTAAATTAACAGTAGAAAACTGGAAAATGGAACAGGGACTAATTACACAAAAACACAAAACTAAGTTTTATGATAGATTAATAAAAGTATGTATAATCCAGACATTTATATAAATATCTACTATTACAGAAAAGCATTCTTGAGCTATACTAATCTACGCATTAGTCAAAATTAGGACAGACAGAAAAGGCAGGAAATGATAAAGCTAGTGTAACTACCCACACATTCTCTTATTACAAATAGTGAGAAAAACAATTTATAGCTGATTTATCCTGTGTCTGTATTAAAATGAGTATGAATTTACACACACACAATAGAAAAAAATTTAAATGAAAGTAATCATATCTATAAAGTAAAAAGAGAATTTTAAAGCAAGTTAAAATAGAATGAGGTCAGGTAGTGTCAAACATAAGAATATCAGAGTTTTTTTTAAAGACACCTGTTGCCAAACTTGCATAGTCAAATTGAGTAAAATTATTTTAGTCAAGATAAAAATATTCCAGACAATCTGTCAATTGTCTCTGTCCATGCTGACGAGTGGTGAGAAAGCATGATGACAGACACAAGCATGTCACAAAGCTAAATATGACTAAGCCCACACTAGCCTTGAGAACCTTCCTTCAATGATGACTTAACCACTATGGAGCGAGTTTAACCACACCTGCCAGAGACCAAACATTGCCATCAGCATTCTGTGACACTTCTGGAGAGGGCTATTCACAGGGCCTTATATAAACTAGCAAATTATCTCACTGCAGCTATTTCTCCATCTAAATACCCAAAAGTTCTCTATTATAAATTGCTAGAGATGATCCTTTGACCTGAACATGTCACTGGTTATCTAGCCCTTATGTTCTCAGTATTATTTCCCCAAATCCAAATATAAAAATTAAGCAAAGAGCCATAACATCTGGCATTATTACGCCACCGTATGCTTCTCTAAGCGCTTTGTTTACAAGCAGTATTTTTTTCTAACAGGAACGATTCTCACTGCTCCTGTGTATGTCAGCAGTGCTGTGAGAAGGAAGTCTAACGAATCTGCATGCCACCCTTAACTGTTTCTAAAACTACTGAACTTTTATAAAAACCAATTTCAAACTCATCAAAAGGAGGTTTGGTTCATATTATGAATTTGAAGAACAGAAGAATTATAGGAAAAAAAGAAACTAAAATATTAGCTGGCCATGAATTTAAACTAAATCCTAATAATTTTCTTTAGGTAGGAAACTACTAAATTTTCACTTAAATTAGAAATCATATAAGTTAAATAATCTGCTAAAACAGGTACAGGATTAGAAAATTTTCAATGGGAATCAGAATACAATTTTACTATGGGTGAAAATTCTTATAATTAGATTTGCTAGAAGGAGTAAAAAAACTGAACATGATCACTAAAATACATTTGGAAAATCTACTTAAAATAAAAATTAAATGAAAGCACCTCAATTTATGCTGGGAGAAGGTTTTGTTCTTTTACTTTTTTTTCCTTTTCTGAAAACTGCTCAAAATGTATCTTTGTGCATTCTGAACAAGCTTTGTGAAAGGAAAGGAAAAAAAAGAATTTACTTCAGGTGTAAAATGGAATATACCAGCAATGCAGCTTATTTACCTTTTCTCTGAGGCTTCCCTGGTGGCTCAGATGGTAAAGTGTCTGCCTGCAATGCAGGAGACCTGGGTTCGATCCCTGGGTCGGGAAGATTCCCCTGGAGAAGGAAATGGCGACCCACTCCAGTATTCTTGCCTGGAGAATTCCATGGATGGAGAAGCCTGGAGGGCTACAGTCCACGGGGTCGCAAAGAGTTGGACACAATTGAGCGACTTCACTTTCTTTTCATTTTCCTTCACTGAGATTTCAGATGGAGAAGGAAATGGCAACCCACTCCAGTATTCTTTCTTGCCTGGGAAATCCCATGGACAGAGGAGCCTGGCAGGCTACAGCACATAGGGTCACAAAGAGTCAGACATGACCGAAGCAACTAAGCAAGCATGAGATTTTAGAACCGCCTTCATGAAGCTTCCTCAGTAAATAAGGGCCTTTAAAAAAATTACAATTGAGGTAAACAAGAAACAGGCACTTTGGAATCTCTGTTCCAGCCTCAGTGGTTTGGCAACATACCGAGACCTGCTCAGAGCCTAGGGGCTGAGTGCAGAAGAAGAGCCATCACAACAGTGAACAGGACAAGTGCAAGATGATGGGGGATGGGGGGGAAGGAGCATGCAAAGAGACCAGCGAGGGTTCCTATCCTCTCTAGGATGAAAAATTCTGCTATGCTTCCAAACATGTTTTAAGTGATCTTCACTCAAAGCTCAAGTCCCTTCTTTCTATACTCGATGGTCAATATATAATACTTAAAAAGGCCAAAATAAAATAAAACAAGGAAAAGACAAGTAATTGAAGGGGTCAACATAGCTCCTGTAAGTAGGTATATGGTTCTACTTAGAAAGTCACAAAACTGGCTTCCCATGTGGCTCAGCTGGTAAAGAATCCACCTGTAATGAGGGAGACCTGAGTTCAACCCCTGGGTTGGGAAGATCCCCTGGAGAAGGGAAAGGCTACCCACTCCAGTATTCTGGCCTGGACAATTCCATGGACTGTATAGTCCATGGGGTTGCAATGAGTTGGACACAACTGAGTGACTTTCACAAAGTCGCAGATCTTTAAGTGAACTGCCCAGAACCTGAGCTTTACAACAATTTAGCTGATTATATAGCTGAATTTGCAAAAGCATGCATATAGATGGAGGGCTGCAGCTAAAAAAAACAAGGACCAGACACAAGGTAAATTTTGGAATAGTTGGAGTGTGTATATATATATATATAGTAAGTCATGAGAGTGGTGAGATATTATCATATATGGGGAAACAGTGGAAACAGTGTCAGACTTTATTTTTTTGGGCTCCAAAATCACTGCAGATGGTGACTGCAGCCATGAAATTAAAAGACGCTTATTCCTTGGAAGGAAAGTTATGACCAACCTAGATAGCCTATTCAAAAGCAGAGACATTACTTTGCCAACAAAGGTCATCTAGTCAAGGCTATGGTTTTTCCAGTGGTCATGTATGGATGTAAGAGTTGGACTGTGAAGAAGGCTGAGTGCCGAAGAATTGATGCTTTTGAACTGTGGTGTTGGAGAAGACTCTTGAGAGTCCCTTGGACTGCAAAGAGATCCAACGAGTCCATTCTGAGAGATCAGCCCTGGGATTTCTTTGGAAGGAATGATGCTAAAGCTGAAACGCCAGTACTTTGGCTCCCTCATGCGAAGAGTTGACTCACTGGAAAAGACTCTGATGCTGGGAGGGATTTGGGGCAGGAGGAGAAGGGGACGACAGAGGATGAGATGGCTGGATGGCATCACTGACTCGATGGACGTGAGTCTCAGTGAACTCCGAGAGTTGGTGATGGACAGGGAGGCCTGGTGTGCTGCGATTCATGGGGTCGCGAAGAGTCAGACACGACTGAGCGACCGAACTGAACTGAACTGATTTCTTATTTCTGTTTTTACATAATTCCAAATTCATTAATAGCATATGCTGATAATTGCAAATATAATGTTACATTTTCGAGCCCCCTAACTTTGTAACCTGTAAGCTCCTGTACACCCTATCTTTATACAGTCTCTTCACAAATTAATCCCACAAAAGGTCTTTTATATTTAATCCTATTGGATGTAAAACCCAGGGCCTTCAGGACTCCCACAGTTTCTGAAAGGATATAGTAATTTTTGTGCTGTTAAGAGTCAACCAGTTCTGACTTCATCCTTAGATGAAGACCATCTTATTAAACAGTACAAGGAAAACGTTAGTCTTCATTTCTATATTGTTCAAACAATCTGAAAGTATACAGATGACTGTTTAATGAGTGAATAAATGAGTATGGGATTTATTCCAGCTATTACACTGAGATAACCAAAGTAATAGATTAACATAAGCATAAGTTTCTGCAAGCCGACTATATACATGTAAACCACATATTACTGAGTCACAGTGATATTTAGTCTATGATTACATAAACATATTTGACATTGGAATGTCAGGATTAATACGTAACTAAGCATATTCAACTATACAAGAAAAGTACTCTTTTATATATTACTTGAGTTTAACAAAATTTTCCTGTGTAGAGTCAAGGGAACAATTTGTATTCTATAATCAAGTATTAATAGTAAACACAAACTGAAATAACAAAATATGAATACCCTACCTGAGTATCTTTGTATTTGTCTCGTAAGTCCAAGAGCCGATGATAAGCTTTAATGGCTTCAGAAAATTCTCCAACATCAGTGCTAGTGAGAATGTAGTTTTCCCAGATCTGCCAATGTTCATAGTTGCACTTGAGGGCTTCTTGTAATGTTCTAAAAGCTTTTACTCTATTGAAGGTCAAATAAACAAACAAACAAAAAAACCCAATAATGAATAGCCATAGCTAAATAAGCCACACCTAAATGTATAAAATGCTAATGTGAACTTTCTATCAGTCCTGAAACATTCATGTTAATAAACAAAATTAGAGGGCCAAACAACCCGAAACCACCCCAAATTTCCCTAACAGGGAATGGCAAACAAAACAGGTAGAAACTGGGACTTCCCTGGTGGCCCAGTGGTTTAGAATCCACCTTGCAATGCAAGGGCCATGAGTTAGATCCTGGCTGGGGTACTAAGATCCCACATGCCTCGGAGCAAATAAGCCCACGCGCTGCAAGTACTGAGCACACAGGCCGCTACCGAGAGCCCGTGTGCTGCAGTGAAAGACTGCACGGTGCAACTGAGACCCAACACAGCCAAATAAACGAATGAATAAATAAAAGTTAGAAATGAAGTAAGAATAGGGACACACGAATAAAAACCAAGTAGAAAATCTGAAACTGCAAAAGACATTAAAAACAACAAACCAAAAAACCTCAACATGTGACAAAAACTAGTTTCACACAAAGAAAGAACTGATGAACTGGGAGATAATAGTGAGAAATTCAAATGAATTCAGATTAAAAAATAAAAAGAATAATAAACACACAGAGGGAAGAATGAGAGGTAAGATTCAAGTACACATTCCATAGACATTTCAGAGTAAACACATGCAGAATATGGGAGGACACTATATTTGAAGAGACAATAACTGAGCATTTTCCAAAACTAAACAAAGATCTAAATTCTATGATCAAAAGTGTATTTTGTGTACTGAGTATTCTAAATAATGGTAAACCAACACCTAGACATATTATGTGAAACCACAGTACATAAAGGTAATCCTAAAACCTATAAAAGAATGACAGAGAACAGCAGATATTTCATAAGTAGCAAAAGATGACAGAAGACAATAAAACACTACCTATAAAGTGTTAAGTGAAAATTAATTTTATCATCAACTAAACTTAACACTTAGGAATAAATGCAATATCAAAAATTTTAACATGTACAAAAAACAGGAAACTTTACCACTGGCCCTTACTTAAAAGAACTATTCAAGGGTCTCCTCTTGCAAAAATAATAGGACTTTCAAAGAGAAGAAAAGGGATATAAGAAATATTCAATGATGACAAGAGAAACAGAGGAAGCATGTCAGTAACTTAATTACTAAGAACAAATATAATTAGGAGTTGTGTTTTTAGTAAGTAAATCTAAAAGTCTGTAGACTATATTCTTTGCAACTAAATAAAAAATCAATAGTAAGTAGAGTTAAAAAAACATATGCCTACAAACTTGAAATGCACTCTTAAAGTAAAGAAACCAATGAGGGGGCAGAAATTCATATTAGAAAGTACAAAATGTTTAGAATTTAAAGAAAGTATTATATATCACTATCTGCAAGATATAGCATTTAGAGACAAAAAGCAGTATTTAGAGAAAATTTTATAATTTTTACATGGATTGGTTATAATTATGAAAGATGGGAAATGAGTTAAAATATTCAACTTAATTTGATAGAAGAACACCAAATAATTCTAAGAAAGAAAAAATGTTAAGAAAGAAACAAATGATCAACAAAATCAAAAGTTGGCTCTTTGAAAAAAAAATAATGAAACAAATATCTAGCTGAATTCCATTCAGTTCAGTCACTCAGTCATGTCTGACTCTTGGTGACCCCGTGGACTGCAGCACGCCAGGCCTCCCAGTCCATTACCAACTCCCGGAGTTGACTCAGACGCATGTCCATTGAGTCAGTGATGCCATCCAACCATCTCATCCTCTGTTGTCCCCTTCTCTTCCCGCCTTCAATCTTTCCCAGCATCAGGGTCTTTTAAAATGAGTCAGTTCTTCACATCAGGTGGCCAAAGTACTGGAGTTTCAATTTCAGCTTCAGCATCAATCCTTCCAATGAATATTCAGGACTGATTTCCTTTAGGATGGACTGGTTGGATCTCCTTGCTGTCCAAGGGCCTCTCAGAGTCTTTTCCAACACCACAGTTCAAAAGCATCAATTCTTTGGCACTCAGCTTTCTTTATAGTCCAACTCTCACATCCATACATGACCACTGGAAAAACCATAGCCTTGACTTGATGGACCTTTGTTGACAAAGTAATGTCTCTGCTTTTTAATACGCTGTCTAGGTTGGTCATAACTTATCTTCCAAAGAGCAAGCATCTTTCAATTTTATGGCTGCAGTCACCATCTGCAGTGATTTTGGAGCCCAAAATAAAGTCTGCCACTGTTCTATTGTTTCCCCATCTACTTGCCATGAAGTGATGGGACCAGATGCCATAATCTTAATTTTCTGAATGTTGAGTTTTAAGCCAACTTTTTCACTCTCCTCTTTCACTTTCATCAAGAGGCTCTTTAGTTCTTCTTTACTTTCTGCCATAAGTGCGGTATCACCTGCATATCTGAGGTTATTGATATTTCTCCCGGCAATCTTGATTCCAGCTTGTGCTGCACTCAATATGCCAGCAAATTTGGAAAACTCAGCAGTGGCCACAGGACTGGAAAAGGTCAGTTTTCATTCCAATCCCAAAGAAAGGCAATGCCAAAGGATGCTCAAACTACTGCACAATTGCACTCATCTAACACACTAGCAAAATAATGCTCAAAATTCTCCAAGCCAGGCTTCAACAGTATGTGAATTGTGAACTTCCAGATCTTCAAGCTGGATTTAGAAAAGGCAGAGGAACCAGAGATCAAGTTGCCAGTATCCGTTGGATCACTGAAAAAGCAAGAGAGTTCCAGAAAAACATCTACTTCTGCTTTACTGACTATGCCAAAGCCTTTGACTGTGTGGATCACAACAAACTCTGGAAAATTCTGAAAGAGAAGGGAATACCAGACCACTTGACCTGCCTCCTGAGAAATCTGTATGCAGGTCAAGAAGCAACAGTTAGAACCGGACATGGAACAACAGACTGGCTACAAATCGGGAAAGGAGTTCATCAAGGCTGTGTATTGTCACCCTGCTTATTTAATTTATATTCAGAGTACATCATGAGAAATTCCATTAGAATTTAGAAAAATGGTATAAATAAAATCAGTAGTATTTTAAAAAATCATGAGAACATCACAAACAAATCATGCAAAATGATTTAACAAGTACAAAGCCAAATAAACCAATAAAAATGAAAACCAGGTTAGATGGTTTTTACAGAAAAAGTTTATCAAGCCATCGCAGAATCCTTGCCTTATCCAAGCTACTTCAGAAAATAGAAAAAGACTTAAGAACTTGATATTGACAAGGAAATCAACAAAACTTCATGTCACCTATTTTAAAAGTTAAACATCTTAACTATCAGCAAGATTCTTAATGCTTTACTCTACTGGCTGAACAAACACTATAGCTCCCTTGAAGATCAAAAATGTTTTACTGGACAACTATAGCAACCTCTTTCAAGGGTAAGCTATCTGTCCCTCTCCAACAGCCTTTTTGCATTTGCTTTGCGAACTTAAGACCACGAGGTCCACGTCTCTTCTCCTGCTGAGCCTCAAAGTGTTTCATCAAGACTTCCCTTTTGCTGACTTCAAGGCAAATTTTCAAGGTGATGATGGAGCTGCTTCTGGCCGATCCAGGCCATTGGTCTGGGAGTCATCCCCTTAAGAACTTAAATAGAAGTGTGCCCATACCATCAGTAACTTTCTCAGCTAGTCACAGAACACACAAATCATTTAATCAATGGTACTGACTGAAATGACTTCTTTACAATTAGTCTTTTAGTCTTTTCATAACAACCAATTCACTGCAGTTTAGTTTTGTATTCTCTACATTAAACAATTTACCTAAAGTTGTCATGGAATGTACTAATTCATTTACCCCCGACCTACCCTCCTTTATAGTTAAAAATGGAAGTACCCTTGCTCTAACACTTCTTCATATTCAGCCATAAATTGTTTCCATATAATTTTTTCCCCCTTTCTCCACTCCCTCTGCACACATCAGATGTGCTATCAACTGCGGACTGAGATTCCTGAGGTGGACTGAGATTCCCAAGGTCTCCCATCCACATATGGGTAGGGATGAAGTTATCCTGTTGAAAAGATGTCAACTAGCAGCATCCCACACCAGGAGGATTATCTTTTTTCCTGCGTGTCCTCCTATCCTCTAATCCTGGTTGCTTGGCCCACAAAATTTTTGCAATAAAATTCTATTTTTTTGGAAAGTATGACTTCTTTCTAGGGAGCTTCAATTCTGGATTCATTTATCAAACCATGGTGGTATGATAATGCACTATGACAATTATATAGGAAAATGGAAAACTTTCCCATGGGACTGGTAGGGCCATGATGCCTCGGGGAATCAGATGAAAAAGGGAAAACAGCACTTTAGTGAAGAACCCAGCAACAGCAGAGCGAGAGATGAGGGAGTGTAAAGGGTCACCTTAAGGCAGGGAGAGGATTCTTTTGAGAGTAGTAATGATTTGCCCCTGCAGTAACAATCTCATGAGTGAAAAATGAGCTATGTCTGGAGCAGTGGCAGCAAAGAAAGCAAAGTAAAATGGCAAGAATAAAGGAGTGATTTACCTCTGACCTTACAACCCCACTTTTACACAAAACCCTATTCAGGGAGCTGCAGGGAGACAAAACTGTGTCAAAGAGAAGCTGAGGAACAATGTGCAAGAACCACCAAGAGAGAAAGCAATTAGAATTCTTAGGGTTAATGGGCTGGAGGACAAGAGGTCTCTACATACACAATGATCAAGATTACTAGAAAAACCCACTGAGAGCACTCCACGGTTATGGCAGGGATTTTCCTTCCCCTTGCTTTACACCAAAAGAGTCTCTAGTGAGTTTTAACACAATCAGTTGCAATCAAGAACACAATATTATTTTCCACAGAGCGTGATGGAACAAACAGTGCTTTATTTATGTGTTATCATCCGAGAGCAGCAGAAGCATTTCATGATCTCGACGTAATGTGGATTTATGATATCTCCAGAAATACTCATGAATCACAAAGAAAACTAAGTTTGAAAATAAGGGCAAACAAACATGGAAATATATCTATCCTTTCATTTATTTAAAACTAGGATAACAGCCATCCTTGCCTCTTCCCTTTCTTTCTGTAGCCAGTCAGTAAGTCCAGTTGCTTGTCCCCTTTATAAACTGGCATCTGCCCCTTCTTCTTCCAGCCTAGATGTCTCCTGCCTGGACTATTACAACAGCTGTCTCCTAACTGGTTTCCCAGCCCCCAGTTTCCTCTCTAGTCTGTCTCACACACGGTCATCAGATAAATTTTCCTCTTCATGAAATCTCAAGAAATTTCTCTCTTCATGAAATTATCCCCACTGAAATCTCTGGCTTCCTATTACCAACAGGATAGTCTCAACTAGTTAGTCGAACAATCAGAACATGCTGCCATTTGACCCCAACTGACCTTCCCAATCTCATCTCTCACCTTGGCTCTCACTAGTCTCGAGCTGGACGACTTTACTTCCTGTCCCCTAAAGTGTGGCATTCGTGCCTGTCACCCTGCTTCTGGTCACCCAAATTCAGAAGGCTAAGGACAGCTATTAATGACCATTTATTTCCAAAGCCTGTCCCCTCTACCAATTCTTCAAATTATAGCTTGAGTCCAACAATCTCTCAGAAGTGTTTCTGAACCAGCATCACACATGATCTCTTCTCTGAGATCCTCAGAGGACTATACAAGTGGTAGAGAATGTAAGTGTTCTACAAATATTACCTACTATCCTAGCCCTCTTTGTACTTTTCATTGAGACTTACCACATATGACCTAGATTATTAATCAATTTTTTAAATAATATGGCATAATATTTTCTAAACCCAAACTCCCTGAAGTCATTGGTTCATACTTCTGTTTCTCAATAATGTTCAGTACACAGCAAGCAATCATGCTCTGCAACACGCTGGAGGGGTAGAATAGGGTGGGAGATGTGAGGGAGGTTCCAGAGTGAGGGGACATATGTATACCTGTGGCTGATTCATGTTGATGTATGGCAGAAACCACCACAATATTGTAAAGCATTTATCCTCCAGTAAAAAATTTAAAAAAAAAAAAAAAAGAATCTGTCTGTTGAGCTGACTAAAGGCATGCTTGCTTTTATCATGTAATGAAATTTAGGACACAAAATTTCAGTTTCAAATAAAGAGTTCAAAAAATATTTATTACATACTAAGTGATTTAAAGAAATAAACTACACTTAGAATGCAAATGGCTAAATTAAGTCATTGTAACTCAAAGATAAGGGTAGGAAAGGGGAAAAAGATAACGAGGAAAGGCACAATGTTTCACTGTTCAATTGAAGAAAATCTCATTCATTTATTTTGGAAGCAAAGTTCTTCATCTTTTTTGGTGTACTTACTTTTGTTTTAAGCGGATATAAGAAGTTGATAAATTGTTCCAAGCTTCAGCATTCTGAAATGATAGAGAATTCAGTTACAGACTATTCTCTCCTTTAGGTATAACTGCTGCCAACAAAAATATATTTTCTTGGCTCAAGATGTGCTTTTACAATCATAATTTTCAATAAGGTTAGAAGTGTATAAGAAAATTAAATTAAACATTTATAATTAAACTTAATATTTATAATTTTTTAAAAGTCACAAAAATAATCAACAGAATGATATAACTGTTAAAGCCTTAATTTGGAATTTAGAAAAGATTCTATTTTCAAATTTAGATTTACAAAATAGTTGGGCAATTTATAACAGTATTTATACAATATATAGATTAATTACAAATCTAAAGCAGTGCAGAATATTGTTTTTCCTATCATAAAAGGGTTTGCTATTTCACCATCATCCTTTATCAGAAAGGAGAATAAAGGAGTGTGTGTTCTCCAATGTTAAGGCTACGTATTTCATCAAACACATTTCTCTACCTATTTTCCTATGCAATGACAATAAATTAAAGTCGGTATAAATGTTGATTCTAACAAGAATGATATAAATTATGCTTGCTCTTATTCGTTCCACATTTTATAAAACACAGAGTATGTAGTTCTGAAGTTCCAAAGACACAATTTAAAAATTAATGGCAATGGACCTCTGCTTATGGACAGAATACAGTTAGGACCAGACTAGTCTTATTATCATAAAAAGACATCTAACTGGACAAAATTTTAGGACAACTGTTTTTGAGAAGTTGGACAGTGGGCAACACAGGACTGTGATCCCTGAGAGAAGAGCTGTTGAGGTGTCTCAAAAATCAACCTGCACTTCTAGCTAAAGGCACTTAGAGGGCCACAGCACAGAAAGAAAGAAACCAAACAAAACACAGCAAGTCTTACTGAAAGGAAGAAAAAAGTTCAGAGTTCAGAGCTGCAAAGGTGGTTGAATTTGCAAGACAAACTACCAGGGAAGAGAGATCTATTCAGAGAATAAGCTCTAGAAATCTCAATAAGCAACTCCTTGAATCCTTGGCTAAATACTAAGCTATACTGTGCAGGGAAAAACTTCTAAAGGCCAAGTAGGGAACAACTACCAGAGAGCTGTGAGCTGAATGGAGATTCCAGGGCTCAAACAAGTGCTGGGAGCTAGTCAAGTTTCAACCAATCTTAGTTAGTGGAGAATTCTTACTGATCAGCCGTGGGATTAAACTCAGCCCCCAAAATGTTATACCTCAAGAGAAGGGTGACTGCAACTCTAAAACAAGGACAACAACAGACCTACTCTAAGCTGAAAATTAAGTTGATCCATAATGAAATTAACCAAATGCCAAAAAACCCCTCTACCTTCTTCAAGGGAAGACAACAAAACTTAGAAACTCAACAACATAGCATCCACAAGTGTACTATATGATAATAATAAAAAAAAAAGGTAGACAAACAAGCAGGAAAATTCATCCATGACCAATTTAAAAATCAGTTAACAGAAATAGACACCGAAATTAAGGAGATACTGGAATACACATATAAAAACTTCAAAGCAGTTGTTATAAATATAATCAGATATTTGAAGAAAACATGAACAAAATAAGGGAATGATTAGGGAATCTCAGTAGAAACACAAGAAGTGTAAAAAGAACCAAATAAAATTCTTGAACTAAAAAAAAAGAAAGCATGTTATCTGAAAGTGTTATGTTTTGAGATGTAACTGATACACAGCATTGTACAATGCTATACACAGCACTGCAACTGACAGACAGCATATACAGTTTTAGAAGTACTACATAGTGACTTGGTACATGTATATATTTGCGAAGTGATTACCACAATAAGTTTAGTGAATATGCACCACCACACACAGTAGGGTAAGCTTAATGACTAGGTTTAACATTAGATTTGACATAAACATAAGAACTAAACCAATAAAACTCTTAGAAAAAAAGATAAGTTAATCTTCATGACCTTAGATCTGGCAATGGATTCTTAAATGTGACACCAAAGCACAAGCAACAGGTTAGACCTCATCAAAATTAAAAACATTTGTACTTCAAAGACGCTATAAGAAAGTGAAAAACAGCTTCCAAAATGGGAAAACAAATTTGTAAATCATATATCTGATATGGTGCTTATACCTAGGATACAGAAAGAATTCTTACAACTCAACAATAAAAAGACCAATAACCTAAATGGGCAAAGGATGTGAGTAAACATTTCTCTAATGATACACGAATGGCCAATAAGTACATGAAAAGATGCTCAAGATAATCAGCTGTCAAAGAAATGCAAACCGAAACCACAACAAGATACTGCCTACTAGGACAGCTATAATCAAACAGATAGTGACAAGCGTCGACAAAGACGCTGAGAAACGGAAACATGTGTCTACACAAAAACTTGTGAGTGAATGTTCACAGCAGCGTGATTCACAGTAACTGAAGAGTGGAACCATCTAAATGCCCATCAATTGATGAATGAGTAAGTTAACATGTGATATGCTCATACAATGGAATAGGATTTGACCATAAAAAGGAATGAAGTGCTGATATATGAGACAACATGGATGAACTGTGGAAACATTAATCTAAGTGAAGAAAGCCACCAAAAAGACTACTCATGGTATGATTCCATTTGTATGAAACATTTAGAACAGGCAAATGTATGGAGACAGAATATCCATCAGTGGTTGCCTAGGGGTCGGGGTGGGAGGTACGAGTGCAAAGTCTCTGGGTGAAATGGGGAATGATCGCTAACTGGTACAGGGGCTTCTTTTTACAATAATAAAAAGGTTCTAAAACGGTGGTGATGGTTGCACAATTCTGAATACACTAAAAAAGAAAAAAAAATCACTGAATTGTACACTTTAAATGGATGAACTATATGGTATGTGAGTTATTTACCATCTCAGTAAAGCTGTTAAATATTTAAAGACCATAAACTACCAAAAAAAGAACTTTCTAATAATGCAATTAACAGGTAGCCCATAGTGGGGAGTGACAAAATATATGTGACACTTTGCTGTATATTTCAGCAAAGTATATTTTTTAACTAAAAAACTATTTTATTACAATTATTTTCTAAACAAAACTATGAATACCTTAGATATTATAAGAAAACACTTATTTCTAGATTTATAAATCATATACCTTAGGGCATGACCTTCTACCAATGGTACACTTTCCTCCAGCACAAAAGGAATGATGTCCTTTTACTTGGACATAAAAATAATAGAAAGTTTGAATCTTTCTGCCTTATTTTCTCTCTCCCCTTTTACTGTGATAAGCTAGAGAGAAACTGCTGTAAAGGACAGGGAGTTTAGCTCAGTGCTCTGTGGAGACCTAGAGGGGTAGAATGGGTGGGTGGGGGTGGGAGAGAAAAGAGAGGAAGGGGATATATGTATACATACAGCTGATTCATGATGTCATACAGCAAAAATCAACACAGCATTGTACAGCAATTATATTCCAATAAAAAAAATTTTTTTAAAGCTAATAGAAAAACAAAAACAAAACAAAACTAAACCCCACTTAACATGAGATCACCCTCTTCACAAATTTTTAGGTGCACAACGGGACAGTTAACCATGGGCACAATATTTTACAACAAATCTCTACAACTTAATCATCTTGCAAAACTGAAACTACGTACTTGCAGGAATTGCTGTTCTGAACTACGGTACAGTTCAAATAATTTAGACAGTACCAAAGAGCTGTGATAAGGAAAGAAGACCAAACAAACTTACGTCGGGTTCCAGAGTCACACACCGCTGAAATGCCCTCGCTGAACCTCCGTAGTCTTCCAAGGCCAGATAGGCACAGCCCAGAGAAAACCACACTCCGAGCTGCAAGACCAAAAGACGAAGTCATTCAAACACATAGAGACATTTATAGGATTAATCTGAAAACCCCGTAAGATGCTATCAACAAACACACTACACTAGTAGTCTACAGAGCTATATCATAAATACTGCCTTACATTGTATCTTAAACTAGAAACCTTAGCTATGGAGATGATACTTTTCCATATAATTTTCAAAACTAATTCAAAAATGAAAGCATGTGCAACACTGCACATCTTTAATTGAGAAACACCCATTTGTTTTAACCAACTCCATGAACACAATGGAGAGCTCTGTTGATAAGCCCCAATATGATAAATTAACTTTACATTTTTACTGAGCATCAATGTAACTATGTAAAAAGTATACAAAGCATCAGCAGAGTCACAAGTGATGATCGTATTACAAACTTGAGAGGAAAAAGTTTTGCTTCCATCTTCAAATTGGACCACAAGTATACTTTTGCTGTTTAACCAAGAGCCAAACTGCCTTGGCATGTACCTGCCTAGGAATGCCTGAAAAAATTTAGAAAAAGTAGGCTCAGAATCTGGATTACCAAAGAGTCATTCACAGTGGAAAGCCTGACTTAAGTCAGTAAGATTTGTAAATTTAGAGATGTGGAAAACAGGTAACTATGAGGGATGGGATGGGGAGGGAGGTAAGAGGGAGGTTCAGGCTGGGGGATACATGTACATCTATGGGTGATTCATGTCCATGTATGGCAAAAACCCACTACAATATTGTAATTAACCTCCAATTAAAAAAATATATTAATTAAAAAAAAAAAAGAAAACAGGTAAGTAGGAAGTGGCTATTGAGAATTACAAAAGAATTCTTTACATCACAGGGTTTCCTTAAAATTCAATAGCCTCTATCAAAAGGAAGATAAAACTGATAAAAATTCAATGAAATTAGTCAGAAATGCAGCTATTACAACTCTGCTTTCCTCTCAGATACAGTCAGTCAGGCCAACGGTAGAAGGAATTTGCTCTCTTACTTGCTCTGACTGCCAGTATGAGGGCAGCGAGCCAGCAGACAGACGTGGTTGAACACTGCCGGGTGGGAAAGGAAACGAGCTGCTCTGTTACCCGTCCACAGCCTTCCACAGAGGCGGACAGGAGGCTGCCCGCACCCTCCCCCATTCATACAAAACTTGTTCCATACGGCTAGTTGAGGCCTCAAAGTTCTTTAAGCAGATAAAGATTTTCAGTCGATAATTAGAGATAAGGCTTAGAAAGCAAATATTCCTGGGCAATTTAACACTTTGTCCTGAATTTACAAGAGACTATAAATAACTGCTATCAGCAGCCTTTAAGAGAACAAATTTTGTTAGAAGCATAGGTAATGGCTGAAAACAGGGTTGGTGTGTGTCTGGGGGTCAGTGGGAGATGCAGAGGTTGAAATTAAGTTAGAAGTTCCCTTTTCTGAATCAAGGGACTCCAGCAACTTAAAAAGTAGCTCATTACACTTTTCTTTTGTCTGGTTATTTAAAGAATCAAATGAAAAGAGTTCCAATGCACTAAACCACATTCACTGAAAGTGACTCACTCTGAGAGGGCCTAAAGTCTGATGCTAATGTATAAAACAAGCTTCCTTCTAGTCTACTCAAAAGTTTCAAAATCTGTGTATTATAATTCATCATTTATAAGGTGCACTTTTTTTCCATTTAACGTCTCTGAATGCTAATAACCAATAGTTGATCAGACTTTTATTGTGCGTGTGTGTGTTCTCAGTCACTCAGTTGCGTCCAACTCTTTGTGGCCCCATGGACTGTAGCCTGTCAGGGTCCTCTGTTCATGGGATTTTCCAGGCAAGAATACTGGAGTGGGTTGCCATTTCCTCCTGCAGGGAGTCTTCCCTACCCTGGGATCAAACCCCCTTCTCTTGCATCTCCTGTATTGGCAGGTAGATTTTTTTACCACTGCGCCACCTAGGAAATCAGCATTTAATTTTCTATACAAGGTGGCACTTAAAATACATTGCCTCTTACAAGTGACAGCATGTTATACCCTCAAAGAATCATGGCAGCAAGTTTACTTGGAATGAGGAATATCTCATCCTGCGATCAAATCAAGAAAAATGAGAAGTGCCCACAAAGTTCTCAAAATGCATATGCCCTGCTCGCTTCCTGCATCAGCAAAGAACAAACTGACAATAGAACTATTTCATATGTGTCATAAAAAACAGTGAGTATAAACTCAAGTGAAAATAAAAATTGAAAATTTATTTTTCAATCTACCTCAAAAGACAAAGATTATATAAATGTCTGAAATTAGCAACTATCTTACAGCTCCAACATAAGCTGGTGATGAGATTACTATCTAAGTTTTTAAAACAAGTCAATCCTTTTTAACTAATGTCTTAATACCAAAATAAGTTTAATGAAAATCAAGCCGATAACAATTTAATATATAGTACTGTGATTCCCTTTTCTTTTTACTCTTGATCATTTGTGTAATTGCTTCAATAATTTGCATCTAAAAAAATTCTAGGATCATTGACTGCTAGTAGCTTTTCATCTCCTAATGACAAATAATCAAGATGGGAGACGACTTCTGTACACACCCTATTTTTTGAATCATGCAAAGGCTTAAAAAAAAAAACTCTAGTATCTTCTAATTGCTTCTAGATGACCCACTAAACCATCAAAAATCCATTTATACCTTGCATCTCAATTGGGGTCCTTGGATTTTGAGGTGTGAAGAGTTGACTCATTGGAAAAGACTCTGATGCTGGGAGGGATTGGGGGCAGGAGGAGAAGGGGACGACAGAGGATGAGATGGCTGGATGGCATCACTGACTCGATGGACGTGAGTCTCAGTGAACTCCGGGAGTTGGTGATGGACAGGAAGGCCTGGCATGCTGCAATTCATGGGGTCGCAAAGAGTCGGACACGACTGAGCGACTGATCTGATCTGATCTGATCTGATCTGAAGGAGTATATTTGTTGCCTCTTTTACTTTTTTTTTTTTTTTAACTCTTACTTAACCTATATTTCCCTGATTGACATCTTGATTTAGGATGGTCATGCTCTTAAGAAGAGAATATCATAAAAGAAAAAAATTCAAAAGAAGCTTAAAAAAGTTAAAACTTACATGAATCCCCAAGTTAACATTGTATATGGTTGCATACAAAAGGTCTCCATCTCCTAGTCTAATGCTATCAGACAGAAATATAATGATAGCCTCATTATATTTTCTAGCAGTCACATTTTAAAAGTAAAAAGAAATGAGTGAAATCAATTTTAACAACATTTTACTTAGATCTACATATCTAAAATATTATCATTTACACATGTTATTTGTATACAAGATCAGTGAGATATTTTATATTCACTTCATTCATATGAAGTCTTTGAAACCTGGTGTGTGTCCTACACTAACAGCAGATTTCAGTTTGGACCAGCCACACTTCAAATGCTCAACTGCCACATGAGGCTGGTGGCTACCATACTGAGCGGCACAACTCTACACTATTTCTCTACAACAGTGACACAGACCCTAACATACCTGCATCCTTTCCTTTGGTCTCCATTAAAAAAAAACTGGCTCCTCTGGCTAAGACCCACTCCCGGGCTCCTCTCTTGGGCTCCTCACACACCACAGTCACTCCTGTTCCTCTCCACACAATAGCAACCAGAATAATTAGCATTTAATGAGCACCTAGAGCCAGCTTAAGACTAAATATTAAACAAACTAAGATCATGGCATCCAGCCCCGTTACTGCATGGCAAACAGAAGAGGAAAAGATGGAAGTAGTGACAGATTTCCTCTTCTTGGGCTCCAAAATCACTACAGACCGTGACTGAAGCCATGAAATCATAAGACGATTGCTTCTTGGCAGGAAAGCAATGACAAGCCTAGACAGTGTGTTGAAAAGCAGAGACATTACTCTGCTGACAAAGGTCTGTATAGTCAAGGCTATGGTTTTCCCAGTGGTCATGTACAGTTGTGAGAGATGGACCATAAAGAAGGCAGAACACCAAAGAAGCCTTTAAGCTTTAAAACACCATTAAGCCTTTGAACTGTGGTGCTGGAGAAGATCCCTGGACAGCAAGAAGATCCAACCAGTCAATCTTAAGAGAAATCAACCCTGAATATTCACTGGAAGGACTAATGTTGAAGCTCCAGTATTTTGATCATCTGATGCGAACAGACTCATTGGAAACGTCCTTGATGGTGGGAAATATCAAGGGCAGAAAGAGAAGAAGGCGTCAGAGGAGGAGATGGTTGGATGGCATCACCGACTCAATGGACTTGAGTCTGAGCAAACTCCAGGAGATGGTAAGTGATGGGGAGGCCTGGCATGCTGTAGTCCATGGGGTCACAAAGAGCTGGACGTGACTAGGCGACTGAACAACAACAGTGAACACCTACTATGTAGCCGAGCACTGATACTATGTGCTTTCCACACATCACCCTGTCTATTCCTCACAAATGGCCTTGCAAGGCAGCAGACAGCACCCTCATTGGGGAGATGAACACAGACCAGAGTCAGTCAGCGATGAAGGAGAGATCTGAGTGTGATTCAGTGGAATCAGTGTGATTCCAGAGGCCGTCATCTCCGCATGACCATGCTGCCTCCCTCTACACCGTTCTGCCCACACACAGCCATGGTTCGTGGCAGGGCCATTCTTGTCAGCAGCAGAGGGGGTGGGTAAGGAAACAGTCCACTTAACACATGCTGGGAAGACCCAGGAGATCAAGTTTTTAAGAACTGGAGCATTATCTACCTCTCCCTCAGAAAGTTTTCCTGATAGGCAAACGGATAAAGATGAAGCGGAAGAATGGATGTTTACCTGGAGCAAAGAACTGAAAGGCAAACCTCTCACCAAGGGACTGGGCAAGAATGGAGAAAGATAATAACCATCGCGGAGGCTCTGGTGGAGACTGCTGTGATGCTCATTTCCAGGGTGGACTGTGAAGGCAGGCAGTGGCCTTTTAGAAGTTGACAGTCCAATTTTCTACTCGGAAGAAGCCAATACAGAGACACAAAAGCAGACTATTTTGAATATGACATACATACTTGAAGAATGGTTTTAAATTATTTTTTAAATAATTAACCAAAAGCAGGAATGGTTGAAAACATGATCTCTCTTTGAACTTCCCTCAAAAGCCCCCTAGAGAAACAGGAATAGAAAGATAGATTGACTGGGGTTCAAGAGGTTCTGAAGAACTGAATGACCTTGGCCATGTCACTTAACTTCTGAGTCTCACTTCCCCAGTTGTTAAATGGGTGGGGGGTGGGGATTAAGCAAAAATTCCAAGGCTCCTTCAGATCCCCGATTCTGAGAACTCAGAGGCCACAGGGTTCAAAGGTACATTATTGCCATCTAGCGGCAAAACAAATACACTGATGATGCAAATAGAATCAGCAGGTTTGATGAACTAAGAAAGGAACTGAGGCTTAAAAATCAATTAAAAAGAGGCCACAAGAAAAATGAGGTCTGGAAAGGAAGTGATTTGCCTGAAGTCACACAATGGTTCCTGGTTCCTGGTGTGCAATACCTGTGGTGAAGAGGGTGACTGTATGCTAAGACGCTTCAGTCGAGTCTGACTCTTTACGCGGACCATATCTCGCCAGGTTCCTCTGTCCATGGGATTCTCCAAGGCAAGAAAACTGGAGTGGGTTGCCATGCCCTCCTCCAGGGGATCTTCCCGATCTAGGGATCAAACCCCTGCTTCTCTAATGTCTCCTGCACTGGCAGATGAGTTCTTTACCACCAATGCCACCTGAAAAGCCCAGCAACACTTATTAAACATCAATAACTAAAACAGAATTGGACAGCTTGTTCCCCTGAGAACTAACAGAGACCAAGCACCACTGGACAACAGGCATGGATTACTCTTAGAATTATGAAGTTAATTTTTACAAGATTATCTAAAGCACATATACAATAGATGCCATACGCTTACGTGATATTACAAATTACTTTCTTAACTTATGAGCCTACTACTCAAATTTCTTTCCTCCTCAAGGTTTCTGCAGAACAAATGAATAATCAGTAGCTTCACCTACTTTACTAATTTTCCTTATGCGTTGACTGGATTTTTCTGATATTCTGTATAATAAAGTGCAACATGTTATAACTGAATCCTGATGCCAAACAACACTCTCCATTCTCTCTGTTCTGCATCGCTGACTCATTCCCATGACCCCAAATTCAGATAAGTGGTTGAATGTGGCTTCATTAAACAGGAAATGACCCAAGCCAAACTCAAGAGAGATATCAATGTTGTCTGGTAGTAGCTTTTCCTAAAATAATGTTTGGTGCTCGTATTTTTAAAAACTGTGCACCACCAACCAATTCTTTCATAACCAAATTTCTCATTTACTATTAAATACTAAGCTCTCCTCCCTGCTGCTGCCGCTGCTGCTAAGTCGCTTCAGTCATGTCCGACTCTGTGCAACCCCAGAGATGGCAGCCCACCAGGCTCCCCGGCCCCTGGGATTCTCCAGGCAAGAGCACTGGAGTGGGTTGCCATTTCCTTCTCCAATGCATGAAAGTGAAAAGTGAAAGTGAAGTCGCTCAGTGGTGTCCGACTCCTAGCGACCCCATGGACTGCAGCCCACCAGGCTCCTCCGTCCATGGGATTTTCCAGGCAAGAGTACTGGAGTGGGGTGCCATTGCCTTCTCCCTCTCCTCCCTAAGGAAACACAAATCTTAAACCGCCAGCTTTGTCAGCTTCTCTCTCTCTCAAAGGTTTCCCCTATGTCAGTGTCTTCTTTTAAACTACAGAAGCAGCACTTTTTTCATCACTAGAAAGGGTACTGGACTTCCCTGGTGGCTCAGACGGTAAAGCAGGAGATCCGGGCTCAATCCCTGGGTCGGGAAGATCTCTGGGAAAAGGCAATGGCACTCCACTCCACTATTCTTGCCTGGAGAATCCCATGGACGGAGAAGCCTGGTAGGCTACAGTCCATGGGGTCGCAAAGAGTCGGACACGACTGAGCGACTTCACTTTCAGAAAGGGTATTAATTCTTAGTGTCTCCCTCTTACTCCCATCCTAGACTGGGTTACCACTGAGTCTTCTATTCGCCTACTCTTTCCAGTTCACAGTGTGAGTACATGGGTGTTTACGTATCACCTGCATGAGACTCTCCTGTGAGACACAGTTCTCTATTTTTAGGCTACAGAAAATGGGGTTACGATGATTTTCTACCACACTACTAGCACGCTGCAATGGTCAGGATACACAACGTCACTGAGAACTTAGTATGGACCAGGAAATATGCCAGACACGTTATATATATTGGCTCTAATTTTCCAACGAGATCAAACTAACATAGGAATTATACCCCCACTTTACAAACCAGAAAACTGAAGCTCAGAAAGATGAAGTGGTTCACCTAGAGATTAGTAGGATTTGGAGTCAGGTCTACGGCAATGGAACCCCTCCCTCTACCCCTCGGTTCCAGCTATGGCCCAGATGTTATCTCAGTGCTCATATTTCTTGGCAGTTAGGCAAGTTAGACCTTAAGAGTTTCATTTCTTTTTTTTAAGAGTTTCATTTTTTATTGCTTACCAATATGAGAAAGGAAGGACAAAAAGGAAATAATTTCTTTTTTTTTTTCCTCTACATATTATTTGCATATGTTCATTATGTCTTCTCCACTGGAATGTAAGCTCCAGTCTCCTTGGACCTCCCCACCACAATAACACAAGTACAAGACGGAAACTCTGTAACTCCACTGCAAATACATTTTCTTCTTTCAAAAACTGACATGAAAGAAAGTTAACCCCCAGAAATCATGGAAGAACACAAGCTCTCAGGATAATTAACAATTCTATCAGTGCATCATCAAGGTCTGATCTTACACACAGCACGGGCTGGGAAGGGCTGCCGTGGTCCCTTGAAAACTCCCTGGTCTCACAGAGACAGACTCACCAGCTCTCGTGTGCTGGACTGTCCCATACACCAAAGTTACAACTTCACTGTGCTCTTGATGAAAGCCCCGATAGTTATGAATTAAAGGAAGAAAAACATTCAAACTGCACTGTCTTGTATTCAAAGCTTTCCATAACTTCTAACTTGACCTCAGCCAAATCCACCATTCCTCCCTAACATAAGACAACATCCTTTAGAGACAAAACAGCAAAGAAGTTAAGAGTAAGTGCTGCAACACCAGAAAGCCCAGGTTCAAATCCCAACTCCACTCCTCACATAAACTGTGGGTTTTGGTGTAAACTAATTAGGCCTCTATTTCCTAACTTGTTAAATGAGGGTAAAAACAGTTAAGTAGCTCAGGGACTGGGCTGAGGACTAACAATATAGGCAAAATGCTTACAACAGTTCCTGGCACCCAGTAAATACTCAGCGTTAGCTGCTAGTATTACTATTATAACTGAATCTAAACATAAATAGTCAAAACCTACAGTTACCAAGAAACCTTTGCTACATGTTTGGTTTTTGCATCTGCTAGTCTCCTTTCCTGAAACAAATTTTCCTAATGTTTGCCTCCTGTCTAAATCCCAACTGTTTCTCCAAGTTCATATCTTACAATGATTTAGAAAGAGTTCATTTCCACTTACATTCTAGCTTACACTATAGTGTAAGTATAAGTATAGAAGATACTTAATAAGTAGAAATTGCTATTATAATGTTAATGCTCTCATCTTCTTTCTCATCTCACTTGAAACATTATTGTTTCCAGAGCTAACACCTTCATCTCTTCTCATTCCACTCTTCTCCAGAATGACATTCCCTAGTTGTCAGCCCCTCTTTCTTGATAATATTCAATCTCTCCTTCATTCACTGGATTCAACTCCATAAGTGAAAAGTGTTAGTTGCTCAGTTGTGTCCCACTCTTTGTGACCCAATGACTGTAGCCCACCAGGCTCCTCTGTCCATGAAATTCTCCAGGCAAGAACACAGGAGTGGGAAGCCACTTCCTTCTCCAGGGCATCTTCCTGACCCAGGGACTGAACCCAGGTGTGCTGCATTGCAGGGAGATTCTTTACTGTCTGAGCCACCAGGGAAGCCCTTCAACCCCATCAAAGTCTTCAGTATCCTGAAAAGTTTTACTGGATTCTGCTGCCCCTTGGTACAACACTCTACATTTTGACTCTCACTTCCTTGACATGCTCCTAAAAGAACAGTCTATAGACGTTATGTCAGTTTCCTCATCCTCACTCTTTAACCTCCTGAAGCTGGTATTGAAGGTCAATAGTTAGCTCCAAATCCAATGAACTCTTCTTAGCCTTCTTCAGACTTTATCAC
This sequence comes from Bos indicus, assembly GCF_029378745.1. Classification (NCBI taxonomy): domain Eukaryota; kingdom Metazoa; phylum Chordata; class Mammalia; order Artiodactyla; family Bovidae; genus Bos; species Bos indicus. The sequence continues at coordinate 15,242,049 of NC_091770.1, read as the reverse complement.
TCCAGTTACATTTCTCACTGACATTTGTTTTTCCTTTAGTTTCCATGAATTCCTTCTTTGAGGTTCCTTCTCTCCCTCTGATCAAGACTCTGGTGTACTTTGCTTGAATCATATTTCACTGATGCTATTTCCTCTCCCTTCCCCCAACCCCTGGAGATGTCCAAAGTTCAAGATTTTGCCTGAGGTTCTCTTCCAACACAGTTTCTATAAACAATTCATTCACTTGCATGGATCTGCCTCACTGCCACAGAAAACCCAACCGAAAGCCAGCTCGACCTCACTCCTAGGCTTCAGGCTTTTATGCCCAGTGGACTGTGGGCCATCTCTACTCAAGACACAGCAACATCTCTTCACGTTCGACACTCAAAATCACATCATTATCCCCTACCAAAGATATTTTCCCTTTCTCTTATATCCTTTGTGTCTATCAACAGGAACATTTCCTTCTTAATCAAACAATTGAGAAAACTGCCATGTTCTCAGATTCCAAACTCTCCTTCATTCCTACCAACCCAAGGAATAAATCCCAGAAAATTTTCCTTTATAAACAGCTTCAAACTGTTCTGTCTTTCCATGTGTGTGTGTGTGCTCAGTCAGATCCGACTCTTTGTGACCCCATGGACAGTAAACTCCTCTGTCCATGGAAATTTCCAGGTGAGAATACTGGAGTGAGTTGCCATTTTCCACTCCAGGGGATCTTCCTGACCCAGGGGTTGAATCCATGTCTCTTGAGTCTCCTGCATTGGCAGGTGGATTCTTTACCACTGTACTACCTGGGAAGCCCTATCTTTCCACCCTTATTGCTAAAGCTACTGATTGCTTATCCACGACATTCATCCTTTATTTAAACTTCCTAGAGTATCACTTTTGTCATATCACTCTTTTATTCAAAACCACAACAGACCTCGACATCTATATGGTTAGCTAATTCTGAAGAAGGATCCTTAAGGTCCTCCACAAACTACTTCTGTCCATATCATCTCCCAGAGGAAACTCTGCTCTCTGCTGATAGACTGACACAGTCTAATTCATTCCCACATCCACGTCTGGTTCACAGCAGGATCTCAATAATGCTAGTCAGGGGACCACATTCAAACCGCAACATTTCTGAAAGTGAAACAAGGCACTAAAAAATCATTAAAATTATACGATCTCAAAAAGACCTTATTTACTGACCAACAAAGTATTGATCGTCAAATTGGTTTTACTGTATCAGAGAATACATTCTCAAAACTGAAATTATCTAATTAAAATAAATTTAATTAAAAAAAACTGAAATTATTTCTTGAAAAATGTATTAAAGTAAAAAATTTTAAATGTTGATTATCTGAACATTTAAAAATCACAAAAGGATTCTTCCCTGTTGGTCCAATGGCTTGGACTCTGCATTCCCCATGCAGGGGGCCTGGGTTCAATCCCTGATGAGGGAATGAGATCCCATATGCTGCAGGTAAGAATTCGCATGCTACACCTGAAGATCCTGCATGCTGCAAGGAAGATCTAAGATCGCATGTGCCACAATTAAGACCCAGCACAGCTAGCTAAATAAATTTTAAAAGTGCAGTAACTAAAAACTGGTCACAATTTGTTAAGTGTCTGACTAAAGTTGAGAAGGTGACAGACACCTCCCTGTGCAGACATCATGGATATGTTCAAATAATGTGTGTGTGTGTGTGTGTGTGTGTGTGTGTGTGTGTGTAAATGACAACAGTTTTTATTTCCATTGGTAGAAGCTTGTCTGACCATATTATACCCACCACTACAACCTTCTCCCAGTATATTTCTGCTCCATTGGTTTTCTTAATTCAGAAAGAACATTACTTTTACCATCCTGCCATGATCCACCAAAATTTGTATCCTTATTATTACCCTGTAAGTACCTTTATCTTCGATATTTAACATTTTAACTGAGTTTATAATAGCATTCAGAATAATGTCAGATGTTTCACCTTTGATGTGGCACATTACCAAAAATTTTATGTTGAATCCACTAATCAGGTGAAAAGATGACTAGTGAGAACCAAATTAATGAATTTTCTATTTGAAGCATCTGATGTCACTGATATAAAACTGGCAAAGTCAACTGTTAATGAACTACTTCTGCTAAAAGAGCTAGCACATTAACAGCTATGATCTTATTTTTCATACACACACGAGAATATCTGGTATCAACTAATTTTCTAAACTAATGTTGCTCATTTTCATTTGCACTAGGAAAAAAGTCTAGTCTCACAGAATAACATGAAAATGCACCTCCTACAGCTGTGTATTAAGTTGTCATCTTTGGACATGCTCCCTATTAAAACGACGACAACAAAAACTACCCCCCCGCCCCCCACTGCCTGCACCACGGCGCTTGCCAGATCTCAGTTCTCTGACCAAGGCCTGAGGCCCAGCGGTGGAACTGTGGAGTCCTGGAATTCCTGAAAAAACTAACTTTTGACATAAATGCTAATGTTTCCTCCGAAGACGTGAGTTTTTGGTTTTCATGTGATTGGTGAAATGATTACGGCCCCTGAGGTGGAATGTAATTATATCAACTACATTTTGTGCAAGTTACACATTTCCTCTCTTGACAAGTAAAAATTAAGTTCTTAATTATTCTCTAAAAACACATGTTTAAAATTTGTTTGCTTTTTGGAAATGATTGCTGCCAAAAGAGTTTATTATAAACTATATAAAAAGTTACCAAGCTATGTAATATGGAAATAGTGGTACATTTAGACCATACAGTAAGTGACCAAACCCTTGTGTCTAGAGAATTCAGACTATCCTTCATGCGCTTTTATTTCTGACAGGACTGCTCTGCCTCCACTCCCTATACGTCTATCCAGTCTACAATTCCCCACATTTCCCACTAATCCTGCCAACTGGTAGCCAGGCAACCTCATGCAGCTCACAGGCCGCAAGCTGGCACAAACGTCTGATGCACAGCAAGGGGCTTACAGAGACACCGCCTCCAACATTTCTCCTATCTCCACCCAAGACCCAAGCAGTCGGCTAGCCTCAGCCTCTCACAGCAGGCATAGTCGGTGTTATCAGCAAGCCTCCTGCACACCGTCCTTGAAAGGGTGACAGTAGTTAAGCTGCATCTGGAAAGGGCTGGGGGAAAAAGAGACAGGCACCTACCGGCCATCTTTCAGATTTTCGCACATCGTAAAGAGGGAGCTCCAGCTACCGCATATCTTGAACACCATACTAGAGGCGGCTATGGCAGCAGATGGAAGCACAAAGTGGATGTCTATGAAAAGCCATTCCAGTTTCCTTTAATGGAACTGTTAAGAACAGCACTTCATCGATTTTTTTTCTGTACATTTTTATGGGGAGGGGCAGCACTGCGCAACATGTGGGATCTTGGTTCCCCTATCAGGGTAGAACCCACTCTCCCCTGTAGTGGAAATGCAGAGTCTTAACCACAAGATCACAAGGGAAGCCCCGCCTCCAAGTACTTCATTTAAACATTTAAAAAATTCAGGTCAAACTGGATGGGCTATCAGGAAAACAGGAAGAGTGGGATAGCCATGGACGCTGGGTAAACTCTCAAATCCTCACCTTTCTTCACACTTATCTCTTATTGTCAAGCCAGTTCCCTCCTGGCACGTCTACTGACTTTGCATCAATCGGTGAACATCCAAGCTAACTTCTGTCCCATCACAGAGACCCCTCACCTCCTCTCTATGGCCACAGTCCTTCTGTCTACACAAGTGTCGTTGTGTGCATATATGTGTGTGTGTATGTATGTAATATCATATAACCTTACAAAGATAACTAGTTAATTGAGGAAGAAAGTTTAAAAATTTTAAAAGGGGAGTGGGGAAAACTGACAAGATGAAAGGAATAAAGTATGAGTGTTGAGGGAGGGAGGGTTGGAGAAGTGACAGGAAGTGACATTCTCCTTTTTCAGGGCTACACAGACTAGCTTGATATCTGAGCAATTTATGTTTACTTTTTGCTTCAAGGTAAGGAGCAATGAGAACAGTAACTACCTAAGAGGAGACCTAAGGATGTTTGCTTTAATTCTGGTCCTGAGTCTATAAAATCCTGCTTGGGAGGTTTTGTGACCACTGGACCACTTCCTCCCACTTTCTTCAGCTTCTAACAGCCCACAATTCCCAGAAGTCTAAGGCTGGATTTTAGAGGTTTCAGAAGTTATTTGGGAAAATGAAATAGATAGGCTTTAAGTGAATGACAGTGAGCAATCTTAAAAGCTCAAGTGCAAATGGAACACACACCTGCCGGTTCTCAAACAAATGCACCACAGACAAATTCATTGAGTTTCGCGGACCATCGCTGATATAAAACCAAACACTCCTATTTTTATACTAATTTGATTTCAGGAAGCCATTAAAATACACAAAAGCCATTCAATTATCACTCTCATTTTGCCTGAGTTTTGTTATTAAACCTATTTCCTGGATATGTCTGAAAAGGTGGGAAAGAATTTTTTAATTCTATTTTCCTATTTTCCCTCATTCTGGGACTTTGAGGAGACAACAGCACGTAAGAGCTCTCCTTCTGCAAAGACAGTTCAAACTCGCGTCACAAGTAGTGTCTGCGGCCCTTCAGCTTGCATCCTGTACTAGTTACGTACAACTGCAGCTTCAAACGCCTGCATGTCTGGCACGGCCTACAGACTGCCTGAATTGGATCCACATGACAAACTGCAAGATACCTTCACATCATATCTATTTGTACTGTGATGCTGCTTGCTAAATAATTAACTTAAAATTATACAATGAGACCATCAAGCCCTGTCAAGTCCTCCTCTGCAAATTCCCTTACGTCATCCCTTCTTTCTGACTGCCCCTCCCAAACTGATAACTGTCCTTCTAGACCATCACTACAGTCTCCTGAGCCTGCCCTAATCCAGGATCTCCTGTGGCCAGTGTGGCCAAAACAATATTCCAAAATCACCTCCACACACCCAAATTCCTTCATTCGAAAGTAAGCCAAACACAAATCAAACCTTCAATGGCTCCCTATTTGCCACATAAAATCCAAAGAGTTTAGCCTCACATTCAAGACCTTCTGTAATTTGGCTCCAGTCTAGCTTTCCTACTGGAACTGCCCTATTTCCTTTCACTCAAAAAAACTAGCCTATTCACAAATATTCTGTTCCCCCAACACACACACACAGACATACACCCACACACACAGAGGTAAGCACGCACATCTTCTCTGTTTCTGGGGCTGGGCTCATATTGTTCATCGCCTGGAAGACCCTTATCACTGCCCTTTCCTTTGGCCTATTCAAATGTTATGTGTCCTTCAAAGTCAAAGTCACCAACCTCCATTGTCTACCAAAGGCAGAAATGGTCTCCTTAGACTCTATAAAACTTGCACCTCACAAATGACTCTGGGCCTTTCTATGATTCCTCGTATTGTTGGCTAGCTTTGTCCTTGTCCATTTCACTAGACTGTAGCCGTCTTGGTACAAATCAGACCACTTGGTGATCTGCTGCTACTGCCTCCTCCTCTGGTTCAGCGCCATGTGTACAGTGGACAGTGAATGTATACTTGATTGAATAACTGGTCGGAGACATTATTTACTCACTCATTCAATAATTATTTAGTAAAGACCCAGTATGTGCTAGGCAGTATTAGAAGCACTAGGAACATATAAATGAAACAAACATAAAAATTTCTGCCTTCATGGATTTTATATTGCAAGGGAGGAAGAATAGAATTTTTTAAAAAGTAAGCTATATATAATATTAGAAGGTGCTAAGTGCTGTGGGGAAAAATAAAGCAGGGAAGGAGAAGGAACGTAAGGAAGGGTGGAAGGCGGCAGTGAGATTTTAAGTAGAATAAACATGGAAGGCCTCTGTGGGAAAGGGACACTGGACCCCAGCTATGAATGAGGTAATGGAGCAAGGTATGCAGATGTCTATCTGGAAGGAGAACATTCCAGGCAGAGGAACAAGTACTAAACCGCAGAGGCAGAAATGTGCCTGGAATGTTCAGGGAAGAACAAAGAGGCCAATGTTGGGTGAGTGAAGTGGGAATGGGAGGAGGACGGTAAAGATGCAACAGGAGCTTGGCTTGGAAAAGCCTCGAGAGCCAGTCAGGGACTTTGGCTGTTACCACAGGCGATGGAGCACAGGAATGACATGTCGAACTCAAATTTGAAAGGATCAACTCAGATGTTCACTGAATACAGGCAGATGGTAATAAGACAGAGGGCTTCCCTGGTGGCTCAGACAGTAAACAATCTGCCTGCAATGCGGGAGAGACAGGTTCAAGCCCTGGGCGGGGAAGAGCCCCTAGAGAAGGAAATGGCTACCCACTCCAGTATTTCTGCCTGGAAAATTCCATGGACAGAGGAGCCTGGCAAGTTATACAGTCCATGGGGTCACAAAGAGTTGGACATTACTGAGCAACTAAGACAGAGGCAAGAAGGCCAGTAAGGAAGTAGCATATTAACTAGGTGAGAGACAATGGGGATTTGACCACAATGGTGGCAGAAAGCAAGTTGTTGTCTGATCCTGGATATATTTGAGGATTTACTGATGGATCAGATCAGAGTATGAGGGAAAGAAAAATCAATGATGACTCCAAGACCAAATCAGCTCAGTTCAGTTGCTCAGTCATGTCCGACTCTTTGAGGCCCCATGAATGGCAAATGCCAGGCCTCCCTGTCCATTACCAACTCCCGGACTTTACCCAAATTCATGTCCATTGAGTCGGTGATGCCAATCTAACCATCTCAGCCTCTGTTGTCCCCTTCTCCTCCTGCCTCCAATCTTTCCCAACATCAGGGTCTTTTCAAATGACTCAGCTCTTCGCATCAGTTGGCCAAAATATTGGAGTTTCAGCTTCAACATCAGTCCTTCCAATGAACACCCAGGACTGATCTCCTTTAGGATGGACTGGCTGGATCTCCTTGCAGTCCAAGGGACTCTCAAGAGTCTTCTCCAACACCACAGTTCAAAAGCATCAATTCTGCGCTCCACTTTCTTTATAGTCCAACTCTCACATCTATACATGATCACTGGAAAAACCATAACCTTGACTAGATGGAATTTTGTTAACAAAATAATGTCTGTGCCTTTTAATATGCTATCTAGGTTGGTCATAACTTTCCTTCCAAGGAGTAAGCATCTTTTAATTTCATGGCTGCAGTCACCATCTGCAGTGATTTTGGAGCCCAAAAAAATAAAGTCAGCCACTGTTTCCACTGTTTCCCCATCTATTTGCCATGAAGTGATGGGACTGGATGCCATGGTCTTCATTTTCTGAATGTTGAGTTTTAAGCCAACTTTTTCACTCTTTTCTTTCATATTCATCAAGAGGCTTTTTAGTTCCTCTTCACTTTCTGACATAAGGGCGGTGTCACCTGCATATCTGAAGTTATTGATATTTCTCCTGGCAATCTTGATTCCAACTTGTGCTTCTTCCAGTCCAGCGTTTCTCATGATGTACTCTGCATAGAGGTTAAATAAGCAGGGTGACAATATACAGCCTTGACGTACTCCTTTCCTATTTGGAACCAGTCTGTTATTCCATGTCCAGTTCTAACTGTTGCTTCCTGACCTGCATACAGATTTCTCAAGAGGCAGGTCAGGTGGTCTGGTATTCCCATCTCTTTCAGAATTTTCCACAGTTGATTGTGATCCACACAGTCAAAGGCTTTGGCATAGTCAATAGAGCAGAAATAGATGTTTTTCTGGAACTCTCTTGCTTTTTCCATGATCCAGCGGATGTTGGCAATTTGATCTCTGGTTTTTCTGCCTTTTCTAAAACCAGCTTGAACATCTGGAAGTTCACGGTTCACGTACTGCTGAAGCCTGGCTTGGAGAATTTTGAGCATTACTTTACTAGCATGTGAGATGAGTGCAATTGTGCGGTAGTTTGAGCATTCTTTGGCATTGCCTTTCTTTGGGACTGGAATGAAACCTGACCTTTTCCAGTCCTGTGGCCACTGCTGCGTTTTCCCAATTTGCTGGCATATTGAGTGCAGCACTTTCACAGCATCATCTTTCAGGATCTGAAATAGCTCCACTGGAATTTCATCACCTCCACTAGCTTTGTTCATACTGATGCTTCCTAAGGCCCACTTGACTTCACATTCCAGGATGTCTGGCTCTAGGTGAGTGATCACACCATCATGATTATCTGGGTTGTGAAGATCTTTTTTGTGTTGTTCTTCTGTGTATTCTTGCTACCTCTTCTGAATATCTTCTGCTTCTGTTAGGTCCATACCATTTCTGTCCTTTATTGAGCCCATCTTTGCATGAAATGTTCCCTTGGTATCTCTAATTTTCTTGAAGAGATCTCTAGTCTTTCCTATTCTATTGTTTTCCTCTATTTCTTTGCATTGATCGCTGAGGAAGGTTTTCTTATCTCTCCTTGCTATTCTTTGGAACTCTGCATTCAAATGGGTATATCTTTCCTTTTCTCCTTTGCTTTTCGCTTCTCTTCTTTTCACAGCTATTTGTAATGGGATGTCATTTATAGGGATGGCAGTGGTCTTGAGAGAAAAAGCTAGGATGATATTTTATATTAGAAATGTTAAGTCAGAGGAACAAAAAGGGCGACTGAGGAAGCTGTAAGATACAGCAATCTAGAATTCCAGGGAGAGGACAGGACTGAAAATCAACTTCTGGGAGTTATCTGCATAGACAGTGTATTTAAAGCTATGGGACTAGATGAGATCAAGGGAGGAAGTGTAGACAGAAATAAAGCTCAAGGACTAAGACCTAGGAACCAGCTGCTGCTGCTGCTGCTAAGTCACTTCAGTCGTGTCCGACTCTGTGCGACCCCACAGACGGCAGCCCACCAGGCTCCCCCATCCCTGGGATTCTCCAGGCAAGAACACTGGAGTGGGCTGCCATGAACCAGCAAACAACAACAAAAAAAAGAGAAGGCACAGCCAGTGAGGCAGGAGGACAATGTTAAGGGTGGATGTTAAGCAGAGGCTACGTGCTCAGAAAATAATTCATGTGTGTGAGGTAGGCGGCACTGATTAACTCAGATGACGGAGACTAACTGAGGGAATTTATTCTCCCCACCTCTTATGGCAGCTGTGGCTGAGTAAACTTTAAGCAGATAAGCAAAGATATGATACAGTTTTCCATAAAAGTAAAATTTTAATAACACAATAATGAGTTCTAGTTTGTACCAAAATAAAAGAGTCCAGTGATAATCAAGTTCGTGCAGGGTTTTTCAGCCTTGGCAGCCCCACTGGCATGTTAGCCTGAATACTTCTTTATTGTAGGGGGCTGTGCTAAGCATTATGGGATGTTTAACAGCATCCCTGGTCCCTGCCCACTAGATGTCAGCAGTGCACCCCTTCACCTCCCACTGCCAAAGGACCCGGGGTCAAAATTGTCCCCAGTTGAGAACCTCCAAGTTAGAGCAAGCTGGCAACAAAAACCAACTCCATGTTAAGCGTCCCTGCTGAGAAATGCAACTGCCACTCACTGCTGGTGCCCTATACCTGTCTTCCTCTCTTCTCCAGGCTCTCACCAGCTCACAAACTAGGAAGAGTCGCATTGTATTCACTATCTAGAGTGAAGGAAGTAAGCAATTAGTGCAACCTGTCATAAAAAAATGTTTCCTGATTTTTTTTCAATGAAAAAGATATGCCCTGAGGCAATTCTCTGGTTGTCCAGGGATCAGGACTCCGCACTTTCACTGCCATGGCTTGGGGTTCAATACCTGGTCAGAGGACTAAGATCCTGCAAGCTTCACGGTACAGCAAAAAAAAAAAAAAAACCAGTGTGCTCATCTGTTGGATGGTTCCTGCCAAAAGATATGCCTCGGGTCTGCCCACTTCAAAAGCCACCGTTTCTGCACAACCTCATTCATCACAGCACTATTCCCAACGGTCAGGAGGGAGGAACACCCAGCGGCCATCAACAAACGAATGGATAAAAACTGGTGCGGACATACAATGGAGTGTTATTCAGCCTTCAAAGAAAGAAAAGTCTGGCACATGATACAACATGGATGTACCATGAGGATATGACACTAAGTGAAATCTGCTAGTCACAACAGGACAAATACCGTATGACTCCACTCATACGAGGTTCTCAGAAGGGCCAAATTCAGAGAGACAGAAAGCAGAGTGGTTCTCAGGGGCTGGAGTTATGAGAGAACTGGGAGCTTTTGTTTACTGGGTACAGAGTTTCAGTTCTGCAGGATGAAAAAAGTTGTAGAGATGGGTACAGTTGCAATAGCTACACAACAAGTGAATGTACTTCACGCTACTGAACTGTACACTTAGAAATGGTTAAGATGGTAAATTTTATGCTACAGGCTTTTTACCACTTAAAAAAAAAGAGCGTACATTCATTCTGGAGTCAGACTGGGTCCAAATACTGGCAAAATACCCAATGAGGCACTGGCTCATTGTAATTGCTCAGTAAACATGAGCAGCTGACTACTGCTGTTCAGTCACCGAGTCATGTCTAACCCTTTTCGATCCCATGGACTGCAGCACACCAGGCTTCCCTGTCCTTCACTATCTCTCAGACTTTGCACAACTCATGTCCATTGATTCGGTGATGCCATCCAACCATCTCATACTCTGTCGTCCCCTTCTCCTCCTGTCTTCAATCTTTCCCAGCATCAGGGTCTTTTCCAATGAGTCAGCCCTTTGCATCAGGTGGCCAAAGTAGTGGAGCTTCAGCTTTAGCATCTGTCTTTCCAATGAATATTCAGGGTTGATTTGCTTTAGGATTGGCTGGCTTGATCTCTTTGCAGTCCAAGGGACTCTCAAGAGTCTTTTTCAGAACAATTCAAAAGCATCAGTTCTTCAGTGCTCAGCCTTCTTTATCATCCAATTCTCACATCCATACATAACTATTGGAAAAACCATAGCTTTGACTATATGGACCTTCGTCAGCAAAGGTGGCTGACTCTAAGTTACTATTATTACTAAAATTAAATCAAGTCAGTGTGCATGTTTATCAGGAGCATGGTTTATATGTGACTTTGGTGATTGGGAAGGGAGTCATAAAGAAAGTCTGGTTAAAAGAAAAAACACTGTTTCTGGGACTAAAATCATTTTACTAATTGAGTATATTAAATACAAAATAAGTTGATCTCTTTCCCCTCAAAATCAGGTCCTTTCCTATGGATTTATCTTGTCACTTAATTATTTTAAATATCCAGATTCCTTTTGTATTACTTTTTAAAACCTTGAAAAATGTTAAACAGTTTAAAATATTTCTGTATTTGTAATACAAACATAGACATTTCTTTCCTAAAATGATCAACTAACCATTCTATATGTTACTTTATTTATATGAAAGTTTTTTTTCATTACTGACATGGGCAATTACTTGATGAGTCCTATACTGTCCGTAACTCTAACAATCATTCCCTGCCTTCCTAGAATATCTACTCAGAATGGACCCCAACTTTAATTGTTGTATTTGTGTGAAGGACTCTTAACACAGAAAAATAACAAAATGAAACCGAAAAGTAACAGAAACACAAAAGAAAGCGAGAAAGAGAAAACCAATCTGTCCACTTTTGGTGACAAGCAAAACCTGTATTAGAGTCTAGGTTCTTAGCCCACAGCTGAGCTCACCAGTCTTTACGACAGAAAATGGGTATTCATTCAGCAAGAATAAAAATTAAAGAAAAGTAGAAATGATGAGAGCAGACGAGGATTTATGAACTGTCCAACCTGCATGGGATTAATCTTCAGAGAGCGTTCGAAGCACTCCACGCATTCTTTGAACTCCCTGCTTCGCAGGTGGAGGAGGCCTTTGGAGCGCTGGGCTCGAGCACTGCGGTGTCGAGACAACTCCCAGGCCTGGTCATAGTAAGAGTGGTCTCGAAGGACATCTCCGAGCAAGCAGTATAGACTTGGCGTTTCCTTTTTCTCCAGCTCTTGCCTCAGGATTTCTTCTGCCTAGAGATAACAACAAAAATAAATAAATTGCTGAACAGTGACCAATGCCTATTTTTCAGCACATTATAGTCTTTTGTGTCATATGACCCAAAATTTTATTTTCAAAGTTTGAAATGATCTGCTTATTTCATGCATCTAGGACACAGACTGAAAAAAAAGAAACAACAGAAGATAAATATGCTACAAAGTAACAGAGGAACAAGAAGTATAAGGTGGGGCTTCCCCGACATGGGTTCGATCCCTGGTCTGGGAAGATCCCACATTTCCCGGAGCAATGAAGCCTGTGTGCCACGACTACTGAAGCCTCGAAACCTGTGCTCCACAACAGAGAAGCCACCACAATGAGAAGCCTGACTGCCATCACTAGAGAAAGCCCTCCCACAGCAACGAAGACCCAGCACCGCCATAAATAAAAATAGATAAATAAATTCTTAAAAAAAAAAAAAAGAAGAGATGAACATGCTTTGCTGGCATGTGAATCCTCCAGGAAAGGCATCAAGGAGAGATGACTTCATGATACTGGGGGACATCATTCAGCTCCCCGTTTTTCCTGCTCCCTTGTTCCAGCTGTCACCACTGTGACCATTTGTTAAAGCAGAACCTTTAAATCACCTCCACCCAACAGGAGTGAATAGTATGTTTTCCCTTTTTTTTTAGAATGCTTTGCTCAGGGAGCCTGGGATTGCTGAAAAATTTACAAAAGAAGGAAGAGTGTACAATTTAATAGGCATTGTTAAACACCTGCCTCTTAATCAAACTACACTTTGCCTCACAGATAAAAATCTGCCAACACAAGACCTATCTGCTTCCAAACAGTCCATTCACTTTAGAAATTACAGACCATCCTCAATACACAGCTTGGGCATTAGTCTCACGTGTCCACAATTCGGATTCACCTTGTCACAAGCTAACTCAGGACTTGTTACAACATCTTACCCAATTCCCCCACCCATGTCCAATTCTGATTAATTTCAACAGACAGCAAGAAGCATGGTGTTAGCTCTACTTTCCATCCTCATACAAATAGCTTCACATAAACAGCAGTGGGGTCACCAAACATGCCAAGAAAGCCATGGGAGTAGCTAGAGGGTAAAGCTATCCAGGAAGCCAGCCTCTGGTAACTAAAAGGGTAGATCAGACCCTGCCTACCTTGAGTGGCTGGCAGTCTTAAAGTCTGTGTATTTTATTTTCAACATATCTGTAATTCTTGGGCAGTCTACTTTTTGTGAGAGTTTTTAAAGACGGCTGTGTTTCTCAAGGTGTCTTTGGATGCCGTCTCTTTTGCATTTTTGATACAGCACGGGTTATGCAGGTCTTTTAGGCCTAGTCTGAAAATGAAACTAGAATTCATAAAACAGATTCTATGGGAAAACAGTTCTAAGTCCTAAACAGTCAAAATAAAAATGAAGTTTTCCAAATATAATTCATGTAATTCCTTTATTCATAGATAATACAATAGCTATTAATGTATCTAACTAATTCTATATTCAATAAATTGATTTTTCAATGTATTTTATATTCTCTCTATGTATATATGTATATGTATTCAGCCAAATTGTGCATAACAGACTGTACCAACAGGATTTTTACTACCTTACAGTGTAGTTGAAGGCATTTCTTTTGGCAGCATGGCACTGAAATTTTATACCCACACTCTCTCACTTCTGCTCTAAACTGTTAAGAGTGGATTCTGTGGTCTGCAATTAAATAATGACCATTACAGTAACTGGGTACAGAAGTGATTACAGTCAATACACTCCTGAAAGAAGTGAAACTTTGTGCCTGGTGATCTGATCTGGTTAGATTTGAAAACAATGGGGATCCAGTGATTATGATAGGGTTTAACATCAGTAGTCCATGACATCCAGTGATGAAGAGACTGCTTAAATTATATCCGCAATAATTTAGAGTGAAGAACCTATCTAATCAAGGCTTTTGCAGTTTTAGTGACAGGACCCTGTGAGGGGGCACAAGACTGTTTCTAAGTGTGCTGGATAGCACAAAAAAGAAAATGACACTCAGTGTTTTAAATCCTCAAGATCAGAGAACCAGGCAATTAATTTCCTAAAAGAATTTCTTCTCCCAATAGCTGCCAAGCTGGTATAGCCAAAAGTCAGATGGAAGGGCTGCTCTTGTAGGATTGTTGAATTATGATATAGAATGAATTCAGTTTCATGAGTTCTATGTAAAAGTTAGGGCATTTGATGGGGTTAATCAAATCCGCTTTGTTGTTCAGTCGCTCAGCTGTGTCCGACTCTCTGCAACCCCATGGACTGCAGCACACCAGGTTTCCCTGTCCTTTGTTATCTCCCAGAGTGTGCTCAAACTCATTTTCATTGAGTCGATAATGCCATCCACCATCTCGTCTTCTGTCACCCCCTTCTGTCCTGCCCTCAATCTTTAGCCATTCATTTTGTTTCCTCTATTGCCTGTTGGCTTAATTTTCATGATTGCTCTAGGGCTACTCATGTGCATCTTTAATTTATCTAAGTTCATTTAGATTTAATATTGTATCATCTCACCTTTCTCATGTCACAAGCTGTCTTCCTAAATTTCTATTCCATAGAAACAATGAGATAAAAGACTGCTATTGTTTTAAGCCACTGTATTTTGATGTGGTTTGTTACATACCAATGATAATTTTAAGTTGTTTAAAGCAAGAGGGTTACTCTAATATCAGTTACTTCATCAAGGCCAGGAGAAGGGGCCACTGATTACAAAAGAGCCAGACCAAGAATTTAAGTGGGGACATTTGGGATGACTCAGATAAGAGAAAACCTCCAAACTCTATGGAGTTTCCTACACCAGCAGATGCAATCCTCCTCTGTGTGATAAGACAGGTGCCACCTGTCTTACCTGCTTAAGAACAATGTAACAACTATACCTCAGGGAGTTACCTTGCAAGAGCGTGCCAATTCTCCTAATATCTAGCACCGCCCCCCCACCCCACACTGTCGCCAAACTTACAGACATATACACAAAAAGAACTGCAAGATTTTGTTACTTTCTAGAACGAAAATCTGGAGACCATGGGAAAAAGATTCTAAGGGGGCTAGACCATAGACAAAGAGGATCGGAATTTTAAATCAGCTGAATTTAGACACTCATCAGAAGACTTTGGTTGACAGTGCTTGAGTAGCTGGGGACGGTTCCAAACTATTTGCTCAACTGCTTGACTAACATCTAGACACAAACACAGCCAAAACTAAAGCTGAGATGCCAAAAATGCCTTGGTGTAATATGAAGAAAGAATCAAACAACTCAGAAGAAAAAGGCTATTGTTAATTTATCATTTGTGACTTGTTCACCCACCCTACCTGTGTGTCCCCATGAAGGTCAAGGGGTTATTTCTTTCACTCTGACTTGGAGAAATACATTGTACATGAGAGTACCAGCATTTTGAAAAGTGCTATAGCAGATGTCCAGTGTAAGCTGAGAGGTAAAGCTGAGAGGTCCTTCTGTTGAAATGAGCTTCCTGATTTCAGTGGGAATGATTAAAAGCCAAGGTAGTAGAGACTTACTCATAGCACTGAACCTCTAGATGAAAGATGACCATTTTTCTTTGTAACAGGCATAGCCAGAATGGTAGGTAGAATGGTTAGACTTGCATGGAGCAAAGGTGATGACCAACTGATCATGAAGGTTTTAAACCAAACTAGATAAAGAGCCAACTAAGGACAAACTTGATCTTTATAAGACTTTAAAAAAAAAAAAAAATCTAGGTTTGGAAACCAGGTGTCTGACCTGAATAACCTCTAAAACACTGACCTTCACCCAATTCCTATCCCTGAGTCACTTCACAGACTCAGAGTCTTTTATAAACATACAAATAAATAATAAGTAAGCAACCCAATACTAGTGAGAAAGGACCCTGTGATAATGTAATAACTATATACCATAATTCTTCATCCCTAGTCTTCCCCAAAAGGTAATTATAATCATTGACCAGGTAATTGTATCCTGAGGAAAAAGAAATACCTCCTCTTTTCAGGGTTGATTGGCTCTTAGTTACACTAAGTCCTGAGGACTCAGATTATCACCATGTTGACTTAGGAGGTTTATGGGAGTTAGTCCATCCCACTGTAGGCCTAGGAAGTTCTGAACCCACCCAGTAGTTACTAGTTGAATACAGAGGTGAAATTACATATCCAGCAAGAAGCAGAGCCCACGGTGAGGGCTACTTTGGAATAAAGGGCCAAGTGAAAGCCTTTGAAGCTGTTTTTCTCATTAAAAGAGAAATTTCAAACATATATATATCTATGTAAATTACAGAAATGTGTGCCACTACCAAAAACTGCAAAGTGTGTGTGTTTGCACGTGTGAGCAATTTAATCTGCCCATTTAAATTGAGAACACAGACAGGTCCTGGGAAATGTCATAGATTATTATAAACAAAATGTAATGGTGTCCTAATTATAGCTACTGTTCCATTTTACTGGAGCAAATCATCACAGTCCCTGACACATGCCAAGCAGGGACTGATAACAGCAAATATGCTTTTCTCTACCCCAAAACCAGACAACATCAAATGCGGTGGGCTTGAAGTAGCACAGAAAGAAATGGACTTTCCCTATCTCTCCTCAGAATTACATGGACTTATAGTGTAATTTAGTCTGCATGGACCTTGACTGTTTCACCATCCCATTAGACCTTAACAGTCTTGATGACATCATGCTAATAAAACACAAGAAACTAAAAAAATTACATGCCGATGTCAACCAAAAACTGGAAATTACACACTCTTAACACTGTAACTTGTTATTAAGAAAATTTTCAGTTTGTAAAAATTTATTTGATACATTCCCTAGAAGGAACTCATCTATTAAAATAACGTATGTAAAATAAATGTTTGTATTTTATTTTTATTATTTCTAGTTATTTTTGTTCTTACATCCTCTCAGAATGCTTCACTATCTGAACCTCTTTTGAAGAAGCTATAGTTTTCCCTCAAATCAGAAATTCTTCATTACCTATGTAACATAATCTCTAAAATACTCTGGGCATGGGAATTCTCTGGCAGTCCAATAAGTTTGATCCCTTGTTGGGGAACTAAGATCCCACATGCTGAACAGTGTAGTCAAAAGAAGATAAATAAATACAATACAATGCAATACTCTGGACCTATTAGAATTTGGCACTTTCCAAATACGTAAACTTTCAAGTAAAAGGGTTAAACCATTGCACAATCATATGTACAGGATTATGCTATGTACTTGCTTAATCTGGGAAGTATGTTTCCTAAAATCTCTTTTCCTTCTGATTTCATGTTAGAGTCGGTGAGAAGGGAAACTTGCTAAGGATTTGAATGGCAGAAGTAAAGCAACAAACATCCTTTACTCTTGGAAGGCTGTCATGGATAAGTGCATGTCAGTCGCTCAGTCGTGTCCGACTCTTTGAGACCCCAAGGACTGTAGCCTACCGGGCTCCTCTGTCCATAGAATTCTCCAGGCAAGAATACTGGAGTGAGTTGCCATTTCCTTCTCCAGGGGATCTTCCCATGCCAGGGATCGAAGCCAGGTCTCCGGCACTGCAGGGAGATTCTTAACCATCTGAGCCACCAGGGAAGGCCCTTGTCATGGTTAAATATGACATCAAACAAGATGCAGAGATGTCCTGCAGATCCCAGCTTGACTATGTGTCCTTCTTGTCTCTCCACTTGCTGGCCATGCCAATCAAGAGTAACCCCTGGGCACACCATTAGACACTTTACTGGGGACCACAGAGCATTGCTATACAGATCCAACAGCTTTCCACAGATCTCTCCACAAGTTCCTGATGCATACTCCCATTTCAATGGCTGGCCATTCCTGGCTTCTCAGATTTCCCTGTAAGTTCTGACTTACTTGTGCCAATGCTTCAAGTAGATGGTGAGTCTTTCCCTGATCCTCTTACTCCCTCTTTTACACCTTCACTTCCCTTCCCACAATCATGTGGGAAGAACCTAATTCTTTTAGCACACCTCTTATTCCCCAAAATACTCAAAGTGGCTCTGCTTTCATAATCAAAACCTCAATATTATATGGTCTTTCTATTCATTTTTGTCTTTTAAGTGCCTTAAGTGTCCTTCCATCTGATAGTGATTCACAGATTAGTTTTATTCAGCACATTATTAAATGTATTATTTCACTTAATCTCTATAATAATTCTGAGAAGTAGATAATAACATCTGCATTTTGAAGACAAAGAAATACAAGTTTAGACTCTTTGATCGACTGGTAAGCCCCAAACCAAAAGATAACAGTTGAAAAACAGGACCTTGATTTCAGGTTCAATACTTTTTCTATTTCACATGAGCAAAAATAGTGGTGTAAGGATTTCTAAAAATTCCTTGCACCCGAAAAGCAGTAAGAAAACTGACAAAATGTTAGAATGAACTTTTTCAGAATTCTGGAAATTAATCAAAGATTTGAAATAATCAAGAGAGTGTTTATGCAAGAAAATGATCAAGTTTTATTAAGGAAAGCAAGCTTTGTGTCATTTTAATATGTACCATTCCTATTCCCTCTTCTCCAGCTCTGCACTGGCCTTGAAAACCAACAGCATGTTATCATGGTGAAAATTAACAGCCAAGCAGCCATCAGAAGGAACAAAATGGATTTGGAGCTCCTATGAAGTCTCATTCTCAGAAAACAGTCTGGTGGTTACCTGGAAGAGCCCACTTGCAAAGCTGTCTTTATTTAACCTGACTCTGAACTTGTCCAGTGACAAAACTTTGTCAAAGACAATTAGAGACAATTGATTAATCTTGCAGCTGCCTGAGGTGGTAAATAACACCTGGGGCAAACAATAGGCTAATCAAAACACTTAAAAGGAAAATAAGGGAATGAGATATAAATAAGGGCTTTGAAAAACACCAACATATTGGTGGGAAACTAGAAATCCATGCATATGTGGGGCTATGCACATGCTCAGAAAATATATGAGAAAGCTTATGCGCTTACCTCAGGCTGACCTTGAGGCTTTGCACAAGCAGTTAATGAATGCTAAGGCAGAGGTGTCAATTGCCTATGTGTGGAAAGCATGTCCCAACACACAGACATCCCCAAATAAAAAGGAAGACAACACATCACGTTAACAGTAACCAAAAAGAGAGCTGGAGTGACTACACTAAGACAAAATACACCTAAGACAAAACTTGTTACTAGAACAAAGAAAGGCATGTTTTCATGATACTCACTCCATCAAGAAGATACAATAGTTACAAGTCTATATTCACCTAACAACACAGCCCCAAATTATATGAAGCAAAAATGGACAGATCTGAAGGGAAAAAAATATCTGGAGACTTCAATATTCAACTTTCAATAATGAATAGAACAACAACTATATACAGAAGATAGAAACAGAAGACTTGAACAATGCTATAAACCAACTAGACCCACCAGACACATAAAGAAAACTCTGTCCAGTTAACAGTAGAATACACATTCTTCTCAAGTGCACAGAGAACATTCTCCAGGAGATATACTACATGGTAAGTCACAAAACAAGTCTCAATAAATTTCAAAGTGTTGTTGTTGTTCAGTCGCTCAGTTGTATCCGACTCTTTGCAACCCCATGGACTGCAGTACAACAGGCTTCCCTGTCCTTCACCATCTCCCAGAGTTCACTCAAACTTGTGTTCATTGAGTCGATCATCTCATTCTCTGTCATCCCCTTCTCCTCCTGCCCTCAATCTTTCCCAGCATCAGGGTCTTTTCTAATAAGTCTGCTCTTTGTATCAAGAGCCAAGTATTGGAGCTTCAGCTTCAGCATCAGTCCTTCCAATGAATATTCAGGGTTGATTTTCTTTAGGACTGACTGGTTTGATCCCCTTGCAGTCCAAAGGACTCTCAAGAGTCTTCTCCAACACCACAGTTCAACAGCATCAATTCTTTGGCACTCAGCCTTCATGGTCCAACTCACATCCGTGCATGACTAATGGAAAACCATAGCTTTGACAAGATGGACATGTGTTGGCAAAGTGATGTCTCTGCTTTTTAATACACTGTCTAGGTTTGTCATAGATTTTCTTCTGAGGAGTAAGCATCTTTTAATTTCATGACTGCAGTTACCATCTGCAGTGATTTCGGAGCCCAAGAAAATAAAGTCTATCACTGTTTCCATTGTTTCCCCATCTATTTGCCATGAAGTGATAGGACCAGATGTCATGATCTTAGTTTTGTGAATGTTCAGTTTTAAGCCAACCTTTTCACTCTGTTCTTTCACCTTCATCAAGAAGCTCTTTAATTTCTCTTCACTTTCTGCCATAAGGGTGGTGTCATCTGCATATCTAAGGTTATTGATATTTCTCCCAGCTACTGCTTCATCCAGCCTGGCATTTCACACAATGTACTCTGGATATAGGTCTATATAGTCAAAGCTATGGTTTTTCCAGTAGTCACGTATGGACATGAGAGTTGGACCATAAAGAAGGCTATGTGCCAAAGAACTGATGCTTTTGAACTACGGTAAGAGAGTTCCTTGGACTGCAAGGAGATCAAACCAGTCAGTCCTAAAGGAAATCAATCCTGAATACTCATTGGAAGGACCGATGCTAAAGTTGAAGGTCCGATCTTTTGGCCACCTGATATGAACAGCCAACTCACTGGAAAAGACCCTGATGCTGGGAAAGAGAAAGCAGGAGAAGGGGACGACAGAGGATGAGGTGGTTGGATGGCATCACAGACTCAACTGACATGAGTTTGAGTAACCTCTGGGATATGGTGAAGGACAGGGAAGCCTGGTGTGCTACAGTCCATGAGGTCACAAAGAGTTGGACATGACTGAACAAGTGAACAACAACTCTGCATATATGTTAGATAAGCAGGGTGACAAAATACAGCCTTGACATACACCTTGTGTGCAACCAGGACCCAGGGAAAGGTGCAGTGACCTCCACAAAAGACTGAGCCAGACGCGCCTTTGAGTGTTTGAGTGTCTCGTGCAAAGGCATGGACATCATGCCGCTGGGACAGGGACTCTAGCAGCAGCAGACCTGGGTGGCACGGCATGTGGCCTAAGTTCTCTTGGAGGAAGTCACCATTAGCCCCACAACAGAGCCACCAGCCAGGCAACTCACAAACTGGAGCACAATTACACCAAATAAGTTCTCACACTGTTGCTGAAGTTCTCAGCCCCACAACAGATTTCCCAACCTGGGGATCAGGCAAAGGGACTGAGAACCCCCCAGGGAATCTGACTTTGAAGGTCAGTGGGATTTGATTACAGAACTTCCACAGGACTAGGAAACAGAGACTCTTAGAGGGCACAGACAAAACCTTGTGCTCACCAGGACCCAGGAGAAAGGAGCAGTGACCCCACAAGAGACTGAGCCAGGCTTGCCTGTGAGTGTTTGGGAGTCTCTGGCAGAGGCGTGGGTCAACAGTGGCCTGCCACGGGGTCAGGGGCACTGACTGCAGCAGTCCTGGGGGGTGTAGCATGCTGGCATAAGTCCTTTTGGAGGAGGTCACCCGTACCCACTACCATAGTTTGGCCTCAGGCCAAACTACAGGCAGGGAACACAGCCCTACCCATCAGCAGAAAATTGGAATTAAGATTTCCTGAGAATGGCCTTGCCCACTAGAGCAAGACCCAGTTTTCCCCATAGCCAGTCTCTCCCATCAGGAAGCTTCCACAAACCTCTTTTCCTCATCCATCAGAGGTAAGACAGAATGAAAACTGCAATCTGAAAGTGTAGAAGTCATACAAAGTATATTCTACAACTACAGTGGGATGAAATTAGAAATCATAACAAACAAATTTGAGAAATTCACAAATATGTGGAAATTAAACAACATACTGACAAGTAAACAATAAGTCAAAAAAGAAATCACAGGGAAACTGAAAACACTTTGAGATAAACGTAAACAAAACTACAGTATGCCAAAACTTATGGAACACAGTAAAAGTGGTTCTTAGAGGAAAGCTTGTAATTATAAATGTCTATATATTAATAACAAATAGTATTAATTCTGGGTATTTTATCTACTGGAAGATGGCTCTGGAGGGCCAGAGTGGGGCAGTTTCCTACAGAAGCTAAAGAAACACTAAAGCAGTGACTTAGCTTTGTCTAAATTTGTTTGTTTTTTCCTCACAGTCCTATCCCATAGTTTGTGCATGCTAAGCAGCGTCATTCATGTCTGACTTTTTGTGACCCTATGGACCATAGCCCACCAGGCTCCTCTGTCCATTGGATTCTCCAGGCAAGAATACTGGAGTTGGTTGCTATGCCCTCCTCTAAGAGATCTTCCTGATTCAGAGACTGAACCCACGTCTCTTGTGTTTCCTGCACTGGCAGATGGGTTCTTTACCACTAGCGCCACCTGGGAAGCCCTCCCAACCCAGGGATTGAACCCAGGTTTCCCGCATTGAGGGCAGATTCTTTACCATCTAAGCCACCAGGGAAGCCCAAGTTAGTTGTTCAGTAATGTCCGATTCTTTGTGACCCCATGGACTGTAGCCCCCCAGGGTCTTCTGTCCATGGGATTTCCCAAGCAAAAATATTGGAGTGGGTTGCCATTTCCTACTCCAGGGGATCTTCCTGACCCAGGCATTGAACCCACATCTCCTGCATTACAGGCAGATTCTTTACTGTCTGAGCCATCAGGGAAGACACATAGTTTCTTCAGATATGTCAACTATTTCTCCTTAAGAGTTTATACCTCTTGGTCCTGCCAACAAACCTAGCTTCCTCAAGGGCAATGCTTGCAGGCAATGTATTTCCTTTCTTCAGTTAGTCACACTGCATTCCCCAGTCTTCCTCACTTTCTCCAAAATGTCCTATTTTCTCTTCCCTCCTCATTTACCCAGCCAATTTATATGATTTATTACTAAATAAAGAACGACAAAGATGTGCCCAGTGAACATAAACAAAGCACAAGAGCTTCTGATACCACTTCGGCAATATCAAAATGTGGGTAGGAAGAAATCTTCACAGAATGTGAAAAACTTTGATATTTCTGGCTATGGGTTGCTACTTTCCTACTAGAAAACACAGATGTATGTTCTTACATGACATAAGAAATTTGTCATCTTAACATCTATTAAGTAGGATAAAAATACATTCCCAAATATTCAAAGCCATACTTCAAATGGCAAATGGCTATAAAGAACATGGGGTGCCTATAGGAACCTGCAAATCTGAAGACCATTCCCTTACCCACACAAACGTATGTATCTTACATATATCTATTTTGTTTTGTAATTCCACACAACTATTAATAATTATTAATCTTAATATAACTTTATAGCAATGACTACACACAGTGAATCTCAGCATAAAATAAAGTCAGCCAAGATTATTAACTATGGCTAGAATAATACGTTCCTTACTTTATCAGGAAAATCTGTGGTGTTTAGAGCAAGGGTTACACACAAAGATGCCCAGAAATTCTTGCCAATTATTGAGAATGAATAAAGTAGGCTGGCAATTGAACATACAAAGGAACAAGCCACTCCTCTCTACCCAGTTAGCACAATAATGTGGGAATTTGGCCCTATGTTTCCACATCATTTGATTTTTTTAAGAGAAGCCAAGAAATCTAGATTTTTAGATGATATCACCTGAATGTGCTTACTCTGTTTTGTTTTTTTTTTCAAAGCATTATGTCAGTCAAACAAAATATCTCTTGCAACTTCAGATTTAGAAAATTAAACTCTTACCCTACAGTGGACATGACTTGCTCTTTTTCCTGCTCGGCATCCATTCTCTGATCTGATGATTACAGAATTACTCTTCCCTGAACAGAAACCATTCCATGTAGTACAGAGGCAGGGCCTATCAGAGGCCAGATTACATGCCTCAGGCTGTTCAGAACTTTTCTGTGAGAACTATGGAATTGACTTGAGTCCACCAGGGTTACTAAACTCGAGCTTTCAGGGGCCTTCTTGGCTGGCTCTCGGAGAAATGATACCATCTCAGCCCCTGGATACGACTATCATTATTAGTCAACTAGAAGTTTCAGTTGCATTAACTTATAAATTCCTTTTTTTCCCTAAGCTAGTATATGTTGGTTCTCTTACAACCAAAACCGTCCTAACACGTCCCTAGAAAATTCTGTTGCATAATTCATTCTATAGACTTCCAACTACAAGAAGATCTGTGAGAACGTAGGTGCCTTTTGTCAGAAAGACAGTTCAAATGCCAGTTCCACTGCTTACTAAAGGCATGACCATGAGTAAGCTCACTAATATGTTGAGAGTCTGTTTTTCATTTGTACATGACCTTCAAGAATTACATGTGAAATGTACCTAGGATTTTGTTAGGCACACAGTAAGCCCTAAACTAATGTTTGTGTTCCTTCTCAATCCCTCTACTGGAAAACCAGACTGAAAAGCAAGAAGCTTGAGGTTTCACTATTAGGAAGAAAGAAACTTGAAACAGCTTCTAGAAGCATTAAAATTTTCTGTAAACCATCATACTAGTTAACTGTGTACAGTTTCTCCACAGATAGCAGAATTGCTGTTGTTAAACTGTTAAATAGGTGTTTATGTAACCAAGGCCAATGGGACTGGAGGAAGTTAGGTCAAAGGGAAAAAGTACTGATGCTACCAGGTTAAAAAGCTGAATTCTTCCAGATAAGGCTGATTTCAACCAAACATCAGGTTTTTCTTTTTTTTTTAATGAAAATGTGTAGCCACAGGAGGAGGCCCTAGAGATCTCAGAGAAAGAATCTGTACAAGATACAAACCTAGAGGAACATTGCTTTACAGAAGGATAGCAGAGGGAGAAATATTTTGCTGGTCAAACAGAATTTGGAATCTATATATGTCTGCAGTATCAGACTATAAGCTTCTTGAAGGTAATTTTTTTTTTTCTCATCTTGGAATACCACTGCCCAGCACATAGTAGGTGCTCTATAAAGTATTGAATGAATTCAACTGAAACTAACAGTGAAATCCCAAAGGCTTCAGATTCTACAAAGAAACATAAATGATTCTTCCTACTGAGAACAAAGTGAGAACACCTTAAGGATAGCGGGCTGACATCAATACTGAGTATGACTGAATTAGGACTGATCTAACAAGTCAGTCCAAGCAGAGAGGTTATACAGCAGAATCTGAACTTCACAAGCCCTTCTCACCCAAGTGATCACAACTAAGAAGTTACTCTCAGGAATTCCCTGGTGGTCCAGTGGTTGAGAATCTGCCCTGCAATGTAGGGGACATGGGTTCAATCCTTGGTCCAGAAACTAAGATCCCACATGCTACGGAGCAACTAAGCCCGTGAGCTACAACTCCTGAGCCCTCAAGCCACAACTAGAGAGTTTGTGCCACATAATGCAACGAAGATGACTGATGACACAACTAAGATCTGGTGCAGCCAAATACATACACAAATATTCAAAAAAAGAGAAGTGACTCTGAGGACTAAAAACATCAACGAGCAAAGTGACAGCCTGAGTTCCCTACCCTGGTAATTTAACTTTTGACCAAACAGTCCAGTGTTGAGAAGTAGCTGAGAACTTCAGATAAATACAAGCAAAAAAGTTAATATATAAAAGTGAAATATATGCCACATTGGGACTTATTTACATTTATGATGGTGTATTTTTCTACAAGCTGTTACAAGGGATATTCAAGGTTTGAGGGAGGAGCCCTACCCTAAGTACACTAGGATTCCGGGAAGCACCCTGTTAGAGACAAGGCCCTAGATTAGGCATAAAGAGTACGGGTGACAGCAAACATCTCATTCAGATATGAAAGAAAAATCAAAAGCTTTACAGACGAGCAAAAGCTGAGAGAATTCAGCACCACCAAGCCAGCTCTTCAACAAATGCTAAAGGATCTTCTCTAGACAGGAAACACAGAAAAGGTGTATAAACTCAAATCCAAAACAACAAAGTAAATGGCAACGGGATCATACTTATCAATAATTACCTTAAATGTAAATGGGTTGAATGCCCCAACCAAAAGACAAAGACTGGCTGAATGGATATAAAAACTAGACCCTATATATGCCGTCTACAAGAGACCCACCTCAAAACAAGGGACACATACAGACTGAAAGTGAAGGGTTGGAAAAAGATATTTTATGCAAATGGAGACCAAAAGAAAGTAGGAGTAGCAATACTCATATCAGATAAAATAGACTTTGAAATAAAGGCTGTGAAAAGAGACAAAGAAGGACACTACATAATGATCAAAGGATCAACCCAAGAAGAAGATATAACAATTATAAATATATATGCACCCAACATAAGAGCACCGCAATGTGTAAGGCAAATGCTAAGAAGTATGAAAGGGGAAATTAACAATAACACAATAATAGAGGGAGACTTTAACACCCTACCACACCTATGGATAGATCAACTAAACAGAAAATTAGCTAGGAAATACAAACTTTAAATGATACAATGGACCAGCTAGACCTAATTGATATCTATAGGACATTTCACCCCAAAACAATGAATTTCACCTTTTTCTCACGTGCACACAGAACCTTCCCTAGGATAGATCACATCCTGGGCCATAAATCTAGCCTTGGTAAATTCAAAAAAATTGAAATCATTCCAAGCATCTTTTCTGATCACAATGCAGTAAGATTAGACGACAACTATGAGAAACGCTGGGCTGGAAGAAGCACAAGCTGGAATCAAGATTGCCAGGAGAAATATCAATAACCTCAGATATGCAGATGACACCACCCTTATGGCAGAAAGTGAAGAGGAACTAAAAAGCCTCTTGATGAAAGTGAAAATGGAGAGTGAAAAAGTTGGCTTGAAGCTCAACATTCAGAAAACGAAGATTATGGCATCTGGTCCCATCACTTCATGGCAAATAGATGGGGAAACAGTGGAAACAGTGACAGACTTTATTTTTGGGGGCTCCAAAATCACTGCAGATGGTGACTGCAGCCATGAAATTAAAAGACGCTTACTCCTTGGAAGGAAAGTTATGACCAACCTAGATAGCATATTCAAAAGCAGAGACATTACTTTGCCAACAAAAGTCCGTCTAGTCAAGGCTATGGTTTTTCCACTGGTCATGTATGGATGTGAGAGTTGGACTGTGAAGAAGCCTGACTGCCAAAGAATTGATGCTTTTGAACTGTGGTGTTGGAGAAGACTCTTGAGAGGCCCTTGGACTGCAAGGAGATCCAACCAGTCCATCCTGAAGGAGGTCATTCCTGGGTGTTCTTTGGAAGGACTGATGCTAAAGCTGAAACTCCAATACTTTGGCCACCTCATGCAAAGAGTTGACTCATTGGAAAAGACTCTGATGCTGGGAGGGATTGGGGGCAGAAGGAGAAGGGGACGACAGAGAATGAATGGCTGGATGGCATAACCGACTCGATGGACATGAGTTTGTAGTTGCTTGCTCCCCTCCTCCGTGGGGCGATGCCCAGTCCTACTCACTCTCTGACAGCCAATTGATCACTAATTGCTCTGGACGTTTATGTGTGTGAATGCACCACAGTCTGGCTTAATTTTTCAAATGAGACCTGCCAACATAAATATCCCAGGTCCAAGATAAAACAGAATAATTAAAAACAGGCCTTGTTATCCGATTAGCTGATCATCTCCTATTCATATCACCAAGTGATATTTTCGGTGAGTGTTTTGCCTGTTTTCCTCATTCAAGTGAACACAACAGGTTTTTCCTTTCAAATTGACCATCAAATTTTAAAGGATTAACAACAAGGATGGGGGTGGGCAGGTGCTGGGGAAGGAGTATGGCTTTTAGAGGAAAGGCAGGTCTGAGCTTGGATTCCAAAATCTGCCACTTACTGAGGCTAATCAGTAAAATGGCAAAAACAATTCATACTTTGTAGGTTGTTACAAATATTAAATGACAAGGACAAAATAATTCTATAAGGAACGTAGTACATAAGAGGCTCTAAAACTGCATTACATAATAACAGCATGCTCACAGTACCTTAGCATCTATGGAGCAAAAATAAAAGTTCTTCTATTTCTATTCCTTAAAATTAAGATGTTAAAACAAGACCAGAGAGATCTCATAATAAGTTTTTGGAGAGAGACTATACAGCGGGGCTTGGAGAAGTTTCCTTCACCACATGCAGGGTCCATAAAGAGTGACCAAGTGAAGATCTGCTTCAATGCAATAACTATTCTATGAATACCTACTAGTCCTTCATTCAGCAAATGTGAGTTCCCCCAAGGTGCCAGGCCTTTGCTATAAATAAAATAGACACAAGTCTGGTTCTTAAACTGCTTACAGTCGAGCAGGTGAGCTAAGTCAGTACAAGGGATGATGAGTGTGGTGCTGGGTATTAGAGGCGCACACAGGAGAATCTCCAGATCTCTGGGGGCGATTTCAGGGAAAGCTCCTTGGAGGAAGCAATTACCAAGGAGAAGTCTGAGGAATAAGGAGTTAGCTGAGGGAGGACAAGTTCTAGACAGACAACAGCGTGTGTGAAGGTCCTGAGGTCAAACCAATGCTGCAAAATCAACAATTCCAGGTAGTTTAGCCCTGCCAGAACTTTGGACACAACCTGAGTGAGTACAAAGGGGGGACAAGGCAGAGGTAATAGAGGAGGGAGACAAGCATCAGCAATGTCAGTAGGACTCAGATTGTGAAGTGAAGACCATTCCAATAAGAGCTCTGAATTAATCCTAAGAACACAGCGAAGTTCCTACAGTCAGAATGACATGATTCGGTTCAGTTCAGTTCAGTCGCTCAGTCGCGTCCGACTCTTTGCAACCCCATGAATCCCAGCACGCCAGGCCTCCCTGTCCATTACCAACTCCCAGAGTTCACTGAGACTCACGTCCATCGAGTCAGTGGTGCCATCCAGCCATCTCATCCTCTGTCGTCCCCTTCTCCTCCTGACCCCAATCCCTCCTGGCATCAGAATCTTTTCCAATGAGTCAATTCTTCGCATGAGGTTGCCAAAGTACTGGAGTTTCAGCTTTAGCATCATTCCTTCCAAAGAAATCCCAGGGCTGATTTCCTTCAGAATGGACTGGTTGGATCTCCTTGCAGTTCAAGGGACTCTCAAGAGTCTTCTCCAACACCACAGCTCAAAAGCATCAATTCTTCAGCACTCAGCCATCTTCACAGTCCAACTCTCACATCCATACATGACCACAGGAAAAACCATAGCCTTGACTAGATGGACCTCTGTTGGCAAAGTAATATCTCTGCTTTTGAATATGCTATCTAGGTTGGTCATAACTTTCCTTTCAAGGAGTAAGCGTCTTTTAATTTCATGGCTGCAGTCACCATCTGCAGTGATTTTGGAGCCCCCAGAAATAAAGTCTGACACTGTTTCCACTGTTTCCCCATCTATTTCCCATGAAGTGATGGGACCGGATGCCATGATCTTCGTTTTCTGAATGCTGAGCTTTAAGCCAACTTTTTCACTCTCCACTTTCACTCTCATCAAGAGGCTTTTGAGTTCCTCTTCACTTTCTGCCATAAGGGTGGTGTCATCTGCATATCTGAGGTTATTGATATTTCTCCCGGAAATCTTGATTCCAGCTTGTGTTTCTGCCAGTCCAGCGTTTCTCATGATGTACTCTGCATAGAAGTTAAATAAGCAGGGCGACAATATACAGTCTTGATGTACTCCTTTTCCTATTTGGAACCAGTCTTTTGTTGCATGTCCAGTTCTAACTATTGCTTCCTGACCTGCATACAGGTTTCTCAAGAGGAAGGTCAGCTGGTCTGGTATTCCCATCTCTTTCAGAATTTTCCACAGTTTATTATGATCCACACAATCAAAGGCTTTGGCATAGTCAATAAAGCAGAAATAGATGTTTTTCTAGAACTCTCTTGCTTTTTCCATGATCCAGCAGATGTTGGCAATTTGATCTCTGGTTCCTCTGCCTTTTCTAAAACCAGCTTGAACATCTGGAAGTTCACAGTTCACGTATTGCTGAGGCCTGGCTTGGAGAATTTTGAACATTACTTTACTAGTGTGTGAGATGAGTGCAATTCTGCAGTAGTTTGAGCATTCTTTGGCATTGCCTTTCTTTGGGACTGGAATGAAAACTGACCTTTTCCAGTCCTGTGGCCACCGCTGAGTTTTCCCAATTTGCTGGCATATTGAGT
Organism: Bos indicus; assembly: GCF_029378745.1. Taxonomy (NCBI): domain Eukaryota; kingdom Metazoa; phylum Chordata; class Mammalia; order Artiodactyla; family Bovidae; genus Bos; species Bos indicus. The sequence continues at coordinate 15,212,183 of NC_091770.1, read as the reverse complement.
GCAGCACTTTCACAGCATCATCTTTCAGGATTTGAAATAGCTCCACTGGAATTCCATCACCTCCACTAGCTTTGTTCTTAGTGATGCTTTCTAAGGCCCACTTGACTTCACATTCCAGGATGTCTGGCTCTAGGTTAGTGATCACATCATCGTGATTATCTTGATCCTGAAGATCTTTTTTGTACAGTTCTTCTGTGTATTCTTGCCATCTCTTCTTAATACCTTCTGCTTCTGTTAGGTCCATACCATTTCTGTCCTTTATTGAGCCCATCTTTGTATGAAATGTTCCCTTGGTATCTCTAATTTTCTTGACGAGATCTCTAGTCTTTCTCATCTGTTGTTTTCCTCTATTTCTTTGCATTGATCGTTGAGGAAGGCTTTCTTATCTCTTCTTGCTATTCTCTGGAACTCTGCATTCAAATGGGTATATTTTTCCTTTTCTCCTTTGCTTTTCGCTTCTCTTCTTTTCACAGCTATTTGTAAGGCCTCCCCAGACAGCCATTTTGCTTTTTTGCGTTTCTTTCCCATGGGGATGATCTTGATCCTTGTCTCCTGTACAATGTCATGAACCTCATTCCATAGTTCCCCAGGCACTCTATCTATCAGATCTAGGCCCTTAAATCTATTTCTCACTTCCACTGTATAATCATAAGGGATTTGATTTAGGTCATACCTGAATGGTCTAGTGGTTTTCCATACTTTCTTCAATTTAAGTCTTAATTTGGCAATAAGGAGTTCATGATCTGAGCCACAGTCAGCTCCTGGTCTTGTTTTTGCTGACTGTATAGAGCTTCTCCATCTTTAGCTGCAAAGAACATAATCAATATGATTTCGGTGTTGACCATCTGGTGATCCATGTATAGAGTCTTCTCTTGTGTTGTTGGAAGAGGGTGTTTGCTATGACCAGTGCATTTTCTTGGCAAAACTCTATTAGTCTTTGCCCTGCTTCATTCCGTATTCCAAGGCCAAATTTGCCTGTTACTCCAGGTGTTTCTTGACTTCCTACTTTTGCATTCCAGTCCCCTATAATGAAAAGGACATCTTTTTTGGGATCTGCCTTTTAGGAAGCTTGCTCTGACTGCAGTGTGAAAAAAGAACACGTGGGAACTCTCTTAAATCACATAAAGAGACTACCTTAGAAGAAAAAGAAAAAAAACAAAACCCAAACTAAATGTTAAAAAAAATCTCAGCTGTTTTAGAAATAAAAGATTTGTTTGGCAAGTTAAAGGGGAAAAATTTTTAAGTCTAATGGCCACAATCATCTGCTAATATAGCATAATAAAAGATAAGGCTGTGCAGCTCAGGTAAGCCTTCTTTCCTAAGAAACAAGAGAAAATACTAGAGGTTCCAATCTAAATCTCTCCACCTCTTTCCACGCTGCCTTCTCCAGGCAACTTAATACCTGCTCAGTCTTTCTCTTTTCATTTTGCTCAACAAAATGACTCAATTTGCTCAACAAAATAAGAATTCTATTATAGAAAAGTTTGGAGAAACTGCATTAAGTGTGCCAGATAGCTTTAAAAAATTAAATGCTAACAGATGAGAACCAGTTCTGACCTCAAGGTCAAGCAAAATTAATCTTCGCTATTTTGCCAATGGTCATTAAATAACAAGAATTTCTGTAGGTAGTTTCTAAATTAGAGAGTCTGAGATCTTACTAGTGGGGTGCAAACATGAGCATCATAGCACAATAATTAGACTTAGATACTTTTCTGAATTTGTCTTTTAAAAATGAATTATGCCATTAAGCACTAAAGGCAAAGATTAAAATTTCACAAACTTCCAGTTAATTCTAAATGTGATGACAACTACTGGTATGCAATCAAATATTAAAAGAATCTCAGCTGTTTTAGAAATAAAACATTTGGTTCCAGCTTGAAGCAAAACTTTTTAGGGTCTATGATTAAACTGATTTGCAAATACAGCATGAAAATAGGTAAGAGGTCTTTTATATGGCAAATAACTAAAATCAATCTTTAAAATCAAGATTTTGAAGGATGTTTGGCTGTAACTCACAAAAGACTTGAGAGAAAGTTAATAACTGTACATTCCTAAAAATTAAAATACACACATTTTATAGAGTGATTTAAAACACAGAAATTTATCATTACTCTAAGACATTTCTTACAAGGTTTACATGCATATTTAAAAAATAATAATACTGCTACTAATTTGAGGGACTTAGTCAAATACATTCTCTGAAAGGAATGGACTAATATTTTTTATTCTCTAGTAAGAGTATCTCTACTTTCCATACTCACTAAAAATAACTAAATAAATTTAATATAGCAAAGTGTGCTTTGGGTATTTGGGATTCACCAACTTGCTTAATTACTTCAAAAATTTCCATATTTTTATATATAGTTATTACTTATTTGTTCACTGACCAATGGGAAGAATGATGCAATGGTAACTACATCAATGGTATCCTGGGAGCCAAGAAATAATTCACCTCCTTGTTAAACAAATATCCGAATACTACTTGTACACCAAAGGGCACTAAATAAACACTTAAGTCTGCGAAGAAACATGATACTGTATCTCATCAAATTTGAGATGCCATCAATTTTAAGACTAACTCTTAACTAATAAAGAAAAAATGTTTTCAATTACATTATGACATAATGCCTTGGATGAATCACATCAGCTTCTCATTGCTTGATATTTTTTAAATCTACTCAGAAAAATTGGGCAATTTTTCCTGCCTCCAGTACACTGCTTGATATTATAAACAGCAATTTTTTTTTTTCTTTTACGAATCTTGGTATGAAACACGGCTTCATCTACATTGCGGTGTCTTCCCTTCTTGGCTCCCATAAAGCCTTTAGTTATTGTTTTTAAAAAGTAAGTGGAATTGTGATTATTTTACCAACGGCACATGTTTACTTCACTAATGTTAAATTCACATCTCTCCACTCTGTTTTGGTCCTTTACCATTTCTGTTTCATTGCCAAATCATAATGAAATCTTTTTAAATATATTTTAAATGGCAATTAAATCCAATGTATGTAGAGCTGACACTGTACATAACTCAATTGAAATGATGATACTAAATACAGCTACAACTAAAACTTGTACAAGCACAAGCAGTTTGAACCTGGCCAAATGGCCACCTGACAGCCACTGACAGATGCCATCAAGTGGCAGATACAACCCAAATTCAAAGATATTAAAATGCGGGGAAAAAAATATGAGTCTCAGAATCAGTAATAGCAGTAAATACTCACAGAGCAAATACTCACAGCAAACACTCACGAGGAAAGAGCACCATTCTATGTACTTTTCATATGTTATGCACGAAAATCTGTCGGGTACGTAGATTATGTGCCTCCAGATGAGGAAGCTGAGGCTTGGGGTTGGGGCGCTAAGAAGCTTGCCCCAATATCACAAAGTTAACATGTGCCGAGGCTAGCTTTTGAATCCACAATCTGGGCTATGCTTTTAACCACTATGTCATGTGGTCACTTAAGTTATTAATCAATAACTAGCTCTGTGACTTAACCTGAGTCATTAGAGACTCCTTTCCTTATCTGGAAAAGGAAGGAACTGGAATGGATGATTATGGAGTCCCTTCCCAGAAAATACTATAATTCTATAATCTTTTATAATAAAATGTTATCCTCATGGTAGCCTCTCCTTAACCCTATAAAATTCAAAGACTTTCACCACCATTACTGACTAGTGAAAATAACCTAACTTTTACTATTATTCTAAAATTCACACACTTAGGAAAGGTATTAAGAAACAGACATACATGTACCACTATTTCTCTTTTTCAGGATGATGGCAAAGGCTGACTATAGATACAAATGATCCAATTTCTGGGTTTTACTCTGCCTGTGTACCATACTTATGATACAAATTTACCACTTAAAATTTTAGTCCAAAATTAACAAATGATTTCAATGTGTCCATTTTAACAGATATACAGGGTGCACAGTCCTTTAAAAATTCTGTTCATTTATGAGGGAAAAAACAACAGATTAATAACAGATGCAAATATTACAACATTTTCTCTCTTGACCCAATTTAAAGGATGGAATTAAATGTGCATTACACACTTGTCAACTCTTTTGCCCCAAGGTGGGGGGTGGCCGAGGGGGCTGTCCTAACCTGTGGATCTTCTACAGGTCGAGCTGCCCTCCCTCCTAGGTAACCTTGCTTCTGACCCACAGCCTCTGATCATCAGGCAACCTAGTGATGCTTAAAATATTTCCTAATAGTTCACTTTGAAGTTGTCTACAGAAGGAGAGTTAATAAAGGAAAGAGACGAAAATGTGCAATGTCTTTAAAGCTTTCATTATTTATTCATAAACATCAAACACTGTATTAGTTTTGGGCCTTGCTTTTTTCCTTTATAGTACACATGCAGACATAAAATAATCTGCCCCAATGGAAGTCAGAGAAAACATTAAAAAGATTTCTGATGAAAAAAGTGAAAAAAGGAATATAAGCGAACTGTTGGCAAAAGTAGGTTTAAAAAACAAAACAGGTAGGATGATGGCTCAAAGATGAAAGGGTCTGGCCAGAGCATAAAATTTCACTATTACATACCTTCCCATGCTGCCCAGCTCTTTCATAGCAAATGACAACATCTTCCCACATTTCTAGCTTCTCAAATATCTGAAGGGCTGAATTGGTACATCCCAACTCAAAGAGTAAACCTGCAAGTTGGCGCTAGAAAAATCAAATAAAAATAATGAACAATCCTTCGCACATTCACACACAGATTTCTGTTCCATTTGTAGGTATATCTAATCTGCCATTTTAAGCATCTGCTTATTGCAAAAAATGCCTAATATCTATAATTCAACCTCTGCTGAAAAAACATATATGTTTCCTACATGTTGAAAAACATACAGGAACTGTTCAAAATACACAATATATCAATTTTCCCCATGAATTCAGAACTTAAAAGGCAAAATCTGCACTTCTTTATTATCTAGAAAGTCTGTACATGACAATCTCTGTTGTAAAGCTGAGATCAAATAAGTCAATTTTTAAAACTCTGTTAAAGTGCCCCTTATTAGAAAGGCAAATATAAATGTTGCTGAGGATGTGAAGAACACAGAACTCTTGTGCACTACTGGCAGGACTGTCAATTTGTCAATTTGCAGCCAATATAGAAAACAATATGAAGCTTCCTCAAGAAACTGAAAACAGAGCTACCATATGATCTAGCAATTCCACTTCTGGATATATAACTGAGGAAAATGAAAACACTAATTTATTTTAATAAGTACACTCTAAAAAATTTAGCTACCTAGTTTCCCAGTACTTGGCAGATAAAATGGGACAAATTGTGATAAAGTGAGTGAAGGTTAAGTATATTCAAGAATAAAAACAGTGTATTTTATAAGTGGTCCATCCTGCAGGAATAGAAAAACAATATTAAAAAGGTTTAAAAAACTGGGAAAACTCAAGAGTGAGGTATGGTTGTAAAATTCAATACATATTTAAGAGCTAAGAAGCTAACAGACATGGAACATGCAGAACTAACAAACTCAGAAAGTAAAATGAAACTATAAAATTTCATTTTATAATGAAAATTACATTTTTATATATATTATTAAAATGTTATATATTATATAAAATATATATTATAAAATAAATCTATATCTATTATATATATTATAAAAATATACTATAAACATAAAAATAAATAAAAGTAATGGCTCAATTCTTCTGTATCCCATGAAATATAGGAGAATTTGGCTATTTTAGAATATGTGATTGGACATTTTCAAAAACTGAACATCACATGTGGGAGCTGGAATAAATCTTAATGCTCATATAGTAAGGAGTTCAATCTTTCTAATAGTGACAAAGTTATGGCATCTAAGCTGATATGGCTAACTAGGAGTAAAGATGAATATGTTTTATAATAAACTGTGCTGTTATTTCCTGATCTTTAAAAATAATACATAAAGATATGCTTACTCCCAAGAAATAAAACTGATTTAATTTCTTAATGAAAGAGGATGTTTATCTAATTGCTCAAAGATCCCAAAATCCACAGCTTCCTAAGCAGATAAAATAAACACTGAGCCTATCTGAACAGTATTTAATTTTCCTAATGTTTCTGTTCAGAAAGTAACAGCTACACCCTCAACAGACATGTTTTGTCATAATAATAGTTCAGAGTTTGATTTGTTTATACACCACAAACCACAGAGTACAAAGACAAAGCACTTGACAAACTTCACAAAAACATGCCAAACGTTCCAACTGCTAACACCTTTCTGATGAAGAATCTATCCTCTTGAGACGATATGAAAACATTTTTTGTGCCTGTTTTATCGATATGTCTTCAATAGATGAAGTGAATCCCAATGTATAATAGACCCCCTCGTTTACCCTGAGCTTACGAATATACTAATAATCTACTCTAAGAAATCTTATGAAGATTCTGAGTCACTGAATTGTGGGTTGGCATTTATAATTCTAAGTCACTACCTATGTGCATAATTCACAAGAGATGACAGGAAGCTGGTTAAAATGAGAATGGTTACTAAATCATCAATAAATTTCTGGCTGGCATTATTTGACTCCACTTAGCTTCTCTGTGCCACAGCCTTCACACTTGTAATTCGGGATTATTTCACAAAATTGTTGCAAAAAAATAAGATACTGTGTGTGAAAGGCAGAAAAAGATGCGTGCTTCACAATAAATGTGCAGTAAAAGCTGGCTGTTATTCTCTGGAATAATTACAACCCAATGAAGATAAAGGAAAGGAGGCAAACTAGACTAAAAGTTGGGAAACCAGAGATGCTCATGAACTGCTGTGTGATCAGCACTGGAAAAATGTAGTTACTGGTAACTGCCCTGGGCCGCCATTTTTTTTCGAGGATTAAGAAACCAGAATTATAAATTAAGAGATCAGACCAGGTGTCTAAGTTGTCTTTGGTGAATAAAATTTTACAAAATAGAGGAATGACACCTGTAACACAGGGGAACCCACAGGGCAAGAGCTAAACTAGGTGTTCTCATGTCGTTAGAAAGAGCAAAGTAGTTCAAGGCATTTCACATTATCAACTGTCAAATAAATGCTTTATTTTACCTTTTGTAAACAATTTGCTTAAAAGGTTCATTCTTTAGCAGAAAATCCTTACAGGGCTTTTAAACATAAATAGTTATTTTGAAAATGAAGACTTTTGTGGCTCTATTATTTAATTTCAAGAATTCTATTTAACCTAGTTTACATTCTTTTCAATGTTTTACAAGTCCAGTATCACTTCATTCAAATAGCAGTTTGAAGTAATTCCCAGCAATTCCCAGCTAGATACTTTTTCTTTTCCTTGAAATATATGAAAACTCCAACACAAATTTAGTCATTTTTTTCTAATGCATTTATCTTTCAAAAGAGAAGTGTTTTCCATATCCAATGACAACAACGAAAATACCTGAATGGCCCAATGAGGTGGCACTTGACAGCAATAGAAAATCTTCAGACGTTCCAATACAGACGCAGTCTTATCTTCAAATTGGTCTGCAAGAGCCTTAAGAGCACGTATCATAATCAGAATCTATATGAGTAATAGCTTTATAATATGAACAAGATTTTTGTTGCAAAAACAAATAGACATATAAACAATAAAGAATACAAGTACTTTGATACTGTGTTGGGATGTGTGAATATTCTTGAATTTTCATAAATGTTAAAAAAAATCTTAAAATTAACCAACATTTATGTAATTTGAACATTAAAAAATAACAAGAAAAATTTTTAAAAATGAGGTTTCCTATAGTAGTTCTTTCAAAGAACTAGCCTTATTAATCCATCTTTTTATTTTTTCTATTTTCTAAGAAGAATTGTTTGTAGCATATCTATTTCACAACCATAATGTGACAATGGCCCTTTCTAATGTAAATCAGAGATAAATTACATGAAGAATTTCATTTAGGACTATTTTCTCAGGAATAAAATGAAATCAAAGGGTGTCTATTTGATCACAGAGGGCTAAGTCTCTTACTCTTCAGCAACAGAACCAACCATAAGGGAGGACACTCATTCATTCAAGACCAGTGAACAACTTCAACCTGCATGCGCTGAGGAAACCCTCTGCTGGGCTCAAATGTACTTTGTACTAGATAACTGAACCTACAGAACCTACAGAGGGCAGACCAACAAGACAAAGATGGCTGACTCTAAGAAGGGGACCAAGGCCAAGTGCAAAGCTAAAGGTTGCCACTAAGTGGTGGTCACAAGATGAGCATCATGAGACCTCACATATTCAGCATCAAAATGAAGACAGACACTCTGGAGTCCTAGAAAACACACGGACAGCAGTCTCATTACCATGATCATCTTTACCTGACTCTTCATTTGTCATCTAGTACATATACGTGTTTTTTCTGTTTTACACTGAGCACTTTCAACTGTGTAAAGGCTGCCACTAAGTGGTGGTCACAAGATGAGCATCATGAGACCTCACATATTCAGCATCAAAATGAAGACAGACACTCTGGAGTCCTAGAAAACACACGGACAGCAGTCTCATTACCATGATCATCTTTACCTGACTCTTCATTTGTCATCTAGTACATATACGTGTTTTTTCTGTTTTACACTGAGCACTTTCAACTGTGTAAAGGCTGCCACTAAGTGGTGGTCACAAGATGAGCATCATGAGACCTCACATATTCAGCATCAAAATGAAGACAGACACTCTGGAGTCCTAGAAAACACACGGACAGCAGTCTCATTACCATGATCATCTTTACCTGACTCTTCATTTGTCATCTAGTACATATACGTGTTTTTTCTGTTTTACACTGAGCACTTTCAACTGTGCATTATTATGACCTTTTCTGCATAATGCAGCACTCAAATTTTCTCTTTTTGGCAACTGACTAGGTTTCACAGGCCTGTCTTACAAAGATTATATGGCAACAATACAGCAATTTTAATACACATATTATGATTATGTAGGAACATTCAAACAACTAGGGTCATGGCATCTGGTCCCTTCACTTCATGGCAAATAGATGGGAAAACAATGGAAAACAGTGAGATACTTTATTTTCTAGGGCTCCAAAATCACTTTGGACCGAAACTGCAGCCATGAAATTAAAAGACGCTTGTTCCTTGGAAGAAAAGCTATAACAAACCTAGATAGTGTATCAAAAAGCAGAGACATCACTTTGCCAATAAAGGTCCGTCTAGTCAAAGCTTTTGTTTTTCCAGTAGTCATGTACGGATGTTAGAGTTGGACCATAAGAAGGCTGAGCACCAAAGAACTGATGCTTTTGAACTGTGTTGTTGGAGAAGACTCTTCAGAGTCTCTTGGACTGCAAGGAGATCAAACCAATAAATCCTCAAGGAAATCAGTCCTGAATATTCATTGGAGGGGCTGATGCTAAAGTTGAAACTACAATACTTTGGCCACCTGATGTGAAGAGTTGACTCACTGGTAAAGACCCTGATGCTGGGAAAGATTGAGGGCATGAAGAAAGGGACGACAGGGAATAAGATGGTTGATGGTTGGATGGCATCATCAACTCAATGGACCTAAGTGTGAGTAAACTCTGGGAGATAGTGAAGGACAGAGGAGCCTGGTGTGCAGCAGTCTACAGGGCCGCAGAAGAGTTGGACATGACTGAGCAACTGAACAGGGAGAGCATCCATGTATTTGAGAATGGTGAAGCACTGTGTTGGCAACTTACTTTCCAAAACTTCAGGATACAAAAGACAGTTGGTCCTCTACCTAGAACTTTTCTGTAAGCTTGAAATTTTTTTAAGTTTTAATGAAATTAGCTTTTAAAATTGAAAAAAAAAAAGTAAGAGGTAGTAAATCCAAACTTCCTCATAAAAGGACAAGAATCTAACAAATCCCACTATCAGTAAAAGGAGACCAGTTTCTGAGCAGGGGAACTGCTCCTCAGTTGGGGAAAACAGAAGTTCTTTATATTATATGAGGTGGAAGATATATCTGTTAGCCTAAGAAGATCCTGCCGAATGAGAAAACACTCATTGCATCACTTCTTCGACAATCCAAGATGCTATTCAATCAAATCAGTCAGAACAAATTGAGTCATAACCAGACTCCTAAAACCATCTTGGTCAAAATATTTTTAAAGTTTTCTGGCCTTACTTCAGAGAAACTTAATAACAAAAAGGTTGCATACTTCTGCCCAAAGCTATTTAGTTGGAGGAAAGGGAGAAGAAAAACTTCTGGCTGAGTACATATGGTTACAATACATAAATAAAAGGCTTACTGAATTACTTCATTAAGGGGGCAAATCTTTCTTTTTATCAAATTCTTTTTCTTCCTTTGGAAAGAAAAAATAAATAATGCTTATTTAATAAGCACAGAGGACAAGATGGTTGGATGGCATCACTGATCCAATGGACAAGAGTTTTGAGCAAGCTCCGGGAGATGGGGAAGGACAAAGAAGCCTGGTGTACTGCAGGCCATGGGGTCACAAAGAGTCAGACACAACCAAGTGACTGAACAACAACAACAATTAAATAATTAAATGCCAAAAGCAATATCCCAACACTTACTTTTATGAAGTCTTAGTTCATAAAACTAAGTTTAAAAATAGTTTAGTTTAAAAAAGTTTAAAGTTTAGTTTAAAAAAATCTAAAACATTAGATTTTCAAATGAAACTCATGCGTTTGTGGCAATCTAGCTAAAACATATTGAGCAGTGCTCAGTAAATATTTCCCAATTTATTAATAAACAGATTTACTGGCAATCCACTCCAGTATTCTTGCCTGGGAAATCCCATGAACTGAGAAGACTGGCAGACTACAAACCACGGGGTCACGAAAGAGTCAGACACAACTGTAGTGACTTAGCATGCACGTTACGTATTTCAGATACTCTCAGACACTTTTAATTGACCTCACAGTGTTCCTGATACTCTCAGATACTCTCCAAAATAGCAGAGACCACTGTAGACAGTAGAGGACCAACATTTATTTGAATTTGATATCACAAATAAGCTCCTGAACAAGTACAGCTACATTTTGTAAGAATTCAAATAGACGATGTGTATGATAAAGATTAAAAACAGAAGTCTAACCTATTTTCAATTCTGCATAGAATATACTTCTTCCTACCTTAAATATGACCACCACCAACAAAGCCAAGAACATTAAGTTGTCCAGTTCCTCTACTGAATTCAAAGTACTCTCTTATTTACTAACTCACTACAAATACAGGGACTTAGTCACAGTTCATCTCTAGGTTTTTCAGAGCAGGATTATTTATAGTGACTCATTCTGAAATAATTCAATTATAGTCAAGTGGACTGGAGTCCTTTACAGGAAAAAGTGTAGATAAGTGAGGTGGCCTGAATTCTGTTCTAGGTCTACCCACAACAAGTCAAATCATTTAAGCACAAAAGCACTCATCTACCACATGATTTTCCAAACGATCTTTTGCACTTCAGACACTCTAGGCATATGCCTTTTTCAAGAGTATTTTGGGCCTTCCTTGGTGGCTCGGTGGTGAAGAATTCACCTGCCAATTCAGGAGACACAGGTTCCATCCTTCACCCAGGATGATCCCACATGCCACGGAGCAACAAAGCCCAAGTGTCACAACTACTGAGCCTGTGCTCCAGAGCGCGGGAACCACAGCTACTGAGCCCACACGCCGCAATTACTGAAGCCCGTGTGCTCTAGAGCCTGTGCTCCACAAGAGAAGCCACTGCAGTAACAGGCCCACGCACCACGACTAGACAGCAGCCCCAGTCTGATGCAACCAGAAAAAAGCTTGCACAGCAACAAAGACCCAGCACAGTCAAAAATTTAAAACATTTTAAGAAAGAGTATTTTGTAGGATTTCCAGCATTTGAAAAGGTTGTCAGTCTCAGGTACCATTAGCCCAACACAAGTATCAGGTTTATTCCCCAGGGACAAACCATACCCAAGTAGTCCGAAAGACAAAGGCAAGATGCCAAGTCCTAGGAGACTGGGACTGCTGAATGGGAAGCCTGAGTTTCTACTGTTAATGTGTGTGAATCAGATCACATCAGATCAGTCACTCAGTCCTGTCCGACTCTTTGCAACCCCGTGAATTGCAACACGCCAGGCCTCCCTGTCCATCACCAGCTCCTGGAGTTCACTCAGACTCACGTCCATCGAGTCAGTGATGCCATCCAGCCATCTCATCCTCTGTCGTCCCCTTCTCCTCCTGCCCCCAGTACCTCCCAGCATCACAGTCTTTTCCAATGAGTCAACTCTTTGCGTGAGGTGGCCAAAGTACTGGAGTTTCAGCTTTAGCATCATTCCTTGCAAAGAAATCTCAGGGCTGATCTCCTTCAGAATGGACTGGGTGGATCTCCTTCCAGTCCAAGGGACTCTCAAGAGTCTTCTCCAATACCACAGTTCAAAAGCATCAATTCTTCGGCGCTCAGCCTTCTTCACAGTCCAACTCTCACATCCATAGATGACCACTGTAAAAACCATAGCCTTGACTACACGAACCTTTGTTGGCAAAGTAATGTCTCTGCTTTTGAATATGCTATCTAGGTTGGTCATAACTTTCCTTCCAAGGAGTAAGCGTGTTTTAATTTCATGGCTGCAGTCACCATCTGCAGTGATTTTGGAGCCCAGAAAAATAAAGTCTGACACTGTTTCCACTGTTTCCCCATCTATTTCCCAAAAAGTGATGGGACCAGATGCCATGATATTCATTTTCTGAATGTTGAGCTTGAAGCCAACTTTTCCACTCTCCACTTTCACTTTCATCAAGAGGCTTTTGAGTTCCTCTTCACTTTCTGCCATAAGGGTGGTGTCATCTGCATATCTGAGGTTATTGATATTTCTCCTGGAAATCTTGATTCCAGCTTGTGTTTCTTCCAATCCAGCGTTTCTCATGATGTACTCTATATAAGTTAAATAAACAGGGTGACAATATACAGCCTTGACGTACTCCTTTTCCTATTTGGAACCAGTCTGTTGTTCCATGTCTAGTTCTAACTGTTGCTTCCTGACCTGCATATAAATTTCTCAAGAGGCAGATCAGGTGGTCTGGTATTCCCATCTCTTGAAGAATTTTCCACAGTTTATTGTGATCCAGTCAAAGGCTTTGGCATAGTCAATAAAGCAGAAATAGATGTTTTTCTCTTGCTTTTTCCATGATCCAGCGGATGTTGGCAATTTGATCTCTGGCTCCTCTGCCTTTTCTAAAACCAGCTTGAACATCTGGAAGTTCACAGTTCACATATTGCTGAAGCCTGGCTTGGAGAATTTTGAGCATTACTTTACTAGCATGTGAGATGAGTGCAATTGTGCGGTAGTTTGAGCATTCTTTGGCATTGGAATGAAAACTGACCTTTTCCAGTCCTGTGGCCACTGCTGAGTTTTCCCAATTTGCTGGCATATTGAGTGCAGCACTTTCACAGCATCATCTTTCAGGATTTGGAACAGCTCAACTGGAATTCTATCACCTCCACTAGCTTTGTTCGTAGTGATGCTTTCTAAGACCCACTTGACTTTGCATTCCAAGATGTCTGGCTCTAGGTCAGTGACCACATCATCGTGATTATCTGGGTCGTGAAGCTCTTTTTTGTACAGTTCTTCTGTGTATTCTTGCCATCTCTTTTTAATATCTTCTGCTTCTGTTAGGTCCATACCATTTCTGTCCTTTATCGAGCCCATCTTTGCATGAAATGTTCCTTTGGTATCTCTGATTTTCTTGAAAAGATCTCTAGTCGTTCCCATTCTGTTGTTTTCCTCTATTTCTTTGCACTGATCGCTGAAGAAGGCTTTCTTATCTCTTCTTGCTGTTCTTTGGAACTCTGCATTCAGAGGCTTATATCTTTCCTTTTCTCCTTTGCTTTTCGCTTCTCTTCTTTTCACAGCTATTTGTAAGGTCTCCCCAGACAGCCATTTTGCTTTTTTGCATTTCTTTTCCATAGGGATGGTCTTGATCCCTGTCTCCTGTACAATGTCACAAACCCCATTCCATAGTTCCTCAGGCACTCTATCTATCAGATCTAGGCCCTTAAATCTATTTCTTACTTCCACTGTATAATCATAAGGGATTTGATTTAGGTCATACCTGAATGGTCTAGTGATTTTCCCTACTTCTTCAATTTAAGTCTGAATTTGGCAATAAGAAGTTCATGATCTGAGCCACAGTCAGCTCCTGGTCTTGTTTTTGCTGACTGTATAGAGCTTCTCCATCTTTGGCTGCAAAGAATATAATCAATCTGATTTCAGTGTTGACCATCTGGTGATGTCCATGTATAGAGTCTTCTCTTGTGGTGTTGGAAGAGGGTGTTTGTTATGACCAGTGCATTTTCTTGGCAAAACTCTATTAGTCTTTGCCCTGCTTCATTCCGTATTCCAAGGCCAAATTTGCCTGTTACTCCAGGTGTTTCTTGACTTCCTACTTTTGCATTCCAGTCCCCTACAATGAAAAGGACATCTTTTTTGGGTGTTAGTTCTAAAACATCTTGTAGGTCTTCATAGAACCATTCAACTTCAGCTTCTTCAGCATTACTGGTTGGGGCACAGACTTGGATTACTGTGACATTGAATGGTTTGCCTTGGAAAGGAACAGAGATAGCTCTGTTGTTTTTGAGATTGCATCCAAGTACTGCATTTCGGACTCTTTTGTTGACCATGATGGCTACTCCATTTCTTCTGAGGGATTCCTGCCCGCAGTAGTAGATATAATGGTCATCTGAGTTAAATTCACCCATTCCAGGCTGCGCTTTGCTGGAGCAGCCAAGAAGAGATACCCCACGCCCAAGGTAAGAGAAACCCAAGTAAGACGGTAGGTGTTGCAAGAGGGCATCAGAGGGCAGACACACTGAAACCATACTCACAGAAAACTAGTCAATCTAATCACACTAGGACCACAGCCTTGTCTAACTCAAATGAAACTAAGCCATGCCCGTGGGGCAACCCAAGATGGGCGGGTCATGGTGGAGAGATCTGACAGAATGCGGTCCACTGGAGAAGGGAATGACAAACCACTTCAGTATTCTTGCCTTGAGAACCCCATGAACAGTATGAAAAGGCAAAATGATAGGATACTGAAAGAGGAACTCCTGAGGTCAGTAGGTGCCCAATATGCTACTGGAGATCAGTGGAGAAATAACTCCAGAAAGAATGAAGGGATGGAGCCAAAGCAAAAACAATACCCAGCTGTGGATGTGACTGGTGATAGAAGCAAGGTCCGATGCTGTAAAGAGCAATATGGCATAGGAACCTGGAATGCCAGGTCCATGAATCAAAGCAAATTGGAAGTGGTCAAACAAGAGATGGCAAGAATGAGAGTTGACATTCTAGGAATCAGCGAACTGACATGGACTGGAATGGGTGAATTTAACTCAGATGTGTGTGTATGAATGTAGACAAAAACAGGGAGCTCAGAGACAAATGGGTACCTTGCAAGCTTTCACAAATTCCCAGAAACTGAGGTAAATGACCTCTAAAGCAGTGTCCTACTCTCTCACTTGCCATTTTCTCTCTCCAGTTTCTAAATTTCATGTATTTCACACCTGAAAGTCATGGACACTTGGTCATAAGTTAAAATTGGCATGAGAAGTTTGTTTTTAAGAAAAGATAGTAACATCAAAACTGGAGAGCGAAAGAGAGACACAAATACACCCTAAACCAATCATTAAGAGTTGAAAGCAAGCAGAATGTACACAAGGAGGTGACAGAGAGATATGGATAAACAAGAAATATGATGAGAAAAGAGTAAGGAAGAGTCTAGCTCAGACTAGACTGAGAGGTTGGTGGGTGGGGTGCAATAAGAGAATCAGGTGACAGAAAATCCAGGTTCAACTACTGGGACACACCAAACACAACTTCATTCATGATGCATAAACTGTTATATGAAACTGTTTTCAAGTTTCAAGACTCCCTTTTAATGTCTTTTTCTCCCCAAACTCCACCTCAAAGCATTTATACTTTCAGTGTTGAGACAACATGCCTATGCATACAGTTTCTCTGACCCCAGACAACAGCAACTCTTGAGTCTTCCAGAAACCAGTACCAGAGATCAGAGGACACCACTAAGGAATGGGGAATAAAAGAACAAATCCCCACAAAACAATGATGGGCCCTCTCTGTTTTCAGCAGAGAAAGAACTTCCCTCCAAAAAAACTAGAGAAAATCAAGACTACATTTTAAAATTAGCACATGGAGAATGATTTAGGACAATTTTGAAGGACAATTCAGAACAAGGTCTGGTATGATTTAGACTTTATTTATGTGCTCATATCTAAAAGTATGGCACACATATCTTTGAAAAAACACAGCTAGTCCCTAAGGACCTACACTTTCACTGAAGGCTATTCTTTCCTGCTTGCGTGATATATAAGTGCTTATCAGCTTTCTGAAGAGCCAAGTCAAAATTAGCTGATAATCTAAAAGGTATGATTGATCACATGCCAAATCACCTTGCTTTTTTGTGCAATCTGTGTATGCATGCAGATGTCTAGGAGGGTGAGATTTATTATAAAAATCTGTACTTAATCAAATATATCCAACAGTTGGGGTGAACAGTTCTCTCTGACAGGAGTCTGCAGTCATTCAATTGTGATTCACAAACAGTTGTGGTCAAGTTAACTGCTACCTCAAACTTCCAAGCCTAAGAAAACTTCCAACAGGAACAAGGAGAAGGAGAATCAAAATGTATTAACACATCTACAAAGTATCAACATCATCATTACACCTATTGTTAACCCAGTTTTACCTCATGCATAGGGAACCGCAGCTCAGAGAGATTAAAAAAATGGCTTGCCCAAAGTTTAATTTTTTCTTTTTGGCTGCTGTTTTGTTTTAGTTTTTTGGCTCTGCAGCACAGCGTACAGGATCTTAGTTTCCCTGACCAGAGACTGAACCTGTGCTCCCTGCATTGGAAGCGTTGAATTTTAGCCTATGGACCACCAGGGAAGCCCCTGTGCTCAAAGTTTAAAGCTATGAATCAGAGCCTGTCTGATTTCAAACACTATACTGACAGCTTCAGCAAAACCATAACCTCCTAACTTAAGTGGAAATGGTCAGATCTGTGAAAATAAAAAGCTGCTTCTCACTGGAAAATATTGAAAACTCTAACTGTTTTCCCCCACCTAATCCCATAATAAGGGAGTCAGGGTCAGGAGATCTGGAGATCTGACCAAGATTTCTGCTTCCTGTTTCAAAGACTTTCTTGTGTTGGCTGGTAGGAACTGGGTCTACTAATGGGGGCTAGGAGAGCCTAGATGTCTTTTTTATGATTCCAGACTAAACAGATGAACATAAAGAGGAAGTCTTCAAGGAAATGCAGACAAGGCTCTTGGAGCATTCCCCTTAGTTACACCTCAGCAGTTAATCTTTTTGGTGTCAGGACCTCTTTGAACTCTTACAAATTACTGAGGGACTATAAAGAGCTTTTGTATATGTGGGCTATAATATATCAATATTTATCGTATTAGAAATTAAAACTGAGTTAAATTTAAATATTAAATTCATTTTAAAATAAAATAATGACTCCATTATATTAACTTACATGTTTTATGAAAAATAAATAATTTTTCCCAAAAAACAAAATCATGAAAAATTTAGCAAAATCTGGGAACTCTCATGGTAGTCCAGTGGTTAGGACTTTCCACTTCCACTGCCGAGGTCCTGGGTTCAATCCCTTGTTAGGGAACTTAGATCCTGCAACCCAAGGAGTTTAGTTAAAAAGAAAAAACAACTGGCAATGGCTTACACTTTTGCGATTCTATTCAATGTCTGGCCTAATAGATGACAGCTGCATTCTCATACCTGCTTCTGTAGTCAATCTATTGCAATACGATGTTTTGGTTGAAATTTATGAAGAAAATTTCACCTTACACAGACAGCTAGTTGGAAAAAGGGGAAGTATTTTAAAAGCTTTTTAAGTTAATTTTGCATATTATTCTTTGATACTACATCAAAATTCAACATGTGGTTAGCTTCTTAGAGTTATCTACAATGTGGGATTTGAAATCCTATCGATGAAAGTTTTCCTGTTACATTAAATACTCTGTTATAGTAAATCCACTGGCCTAAATTAAAAAAAATCATAAAACAAACCCACTCACTGATGTGTCTTGAACGTTGACTGGGTCTTTTACCCATGCTTGATTTTTCACATCATGCATTGGCCATTTTGGAAAAATGCGCAGATTTGCAAATGTCCACATATTTCATATAATATTAAAAATTACATGCACTAGTATTATCAGCTGCTGTTGCTACTGCTAAGTCGTTCAGTCGTCTCCGACTCTGTGCGACCCCATAGACGGCAGCCCACCAGGCTCCCTCGTCCCTGGGATTCTCCAGGCAAGAACACTGGAGTGGGTTGCCATTTCCCTCTCCACTGCATGACAGTGAAAAGTGAAAGTGAAGTTGCTCAGTCGTGTCCGACTCTTAGCAACCCCATGGACGGCAGCCCACCAGGCTCCTCTGTCCATGGGATTTTCCAGGCAAGAGTACTGGAGTGGGGTGCCATTGCCTTCTCCGCTGAAACCTCCTAATTTCCTATTATCAGCAAGCTCATATAAAAACTCTCATCACAGTAACTGAAGCAATGGGAAGCTGTCAGGTTTAGAACTAAAGATATAAGACTTCCAAAAGTTTCATTTTTTCTTCCAGCTGAAAATTTTATCACTGGTAACAAATGGAAGTGATAAGCTCACTTCATTCATTTTTGAGAAAATTTCGGCCATAATACCCAAGTCTGAATACCCATAGTCTGTCAGTGGTTCTTCAAAGTAAAAACAATGTTCCATGGGAAAAGCTCCATATTGTCACCCTGCTTATTTAATTCATACGCAAAGTACATCGTGCGAAATGCCAAGCTGGATGAAACACAAGCTGGAATCAATATTGCCTGGAGAAATATCAATAACCTCAGATATGCAGATGACACCACCCTTATGGCAGAAAGCTAAGAGGAACTAAAGAGCCTCTTGATGAAGTGAAAGAGGAGAGTGAGAAAGCTGGCTTAAAACTCAACATTCAAAAAAAGAAGATCACGGCATCCGGTCCCATCACTTCATGGCAAATAAATAGGGAAACAATGGAAATAGTGACCGATTTCCAGTTTCTTGGACTCCAAAATCACTTTGGACAGTGACTGCAGCCATAAAATTAAAAGAAGTTTGCTCCTTGGAAGAAAAGCTATGACAAACCTAGACAGCATATTCAAAAGCGGAGACATTACTTTGCCGACAAAGGTCCATATAGTCAAAGCTGTGGTTTTTCAAGGAGTTATGTACAGATGTGAGAGTTCAACCACAGGCTAAGCACTGAAGAATTGATGCTTTCAGATTGTGGTGCTGGAGAAGACTCTTGAGAGTCCTTTGGATAGCAAGGATATCAAACCAGTCAATCCTAAAGGAAATCAACCCTGACTCTTCACTGAAAGGACTGATGCTGAAGCTCCAATACTCCGGCCACCTAATGCAAAGAGCTGACTCATTGGAAATACCCTCATGCTGGGAAAGATTGAAGGCAGGAGGAGAAGGGGCAACAGAGGATGAGATGGCTGGATGGCATCACCGACTCAAAGGACATGAGTTTGGGCAAACTCTAGGAGATACTGAAGGACAGGGAAGGCCTGGTGTTCTGCAGTTCATGGGGTTGCAGAGTCAGACAGGACTTAGTGACTGAACAACAACAACGGGAAAAGCAGTTCGCTCAGGTTTTTTTGGAATAACCACTACACTTCATATAGCACAAGTGTTTTGCAAGTACCTCCCAGTTCACCACACAAAATATTTAAAAGCAAACTGTCAAGGATAAAGATTTAATAAAATAATATTGATTGCTTTGTCAAAGACAATCATAAACAAAACTGTCTTTTTTTTAAGCTACAAATGCACGGCTATGAAGCACAGGCTGACTAACAGCAGTGTGGAGTCCCGACCATGATTCTGGTAAAAGGGCCAACAGTTTGACCCTCCATTGCTTCTGTTGGTTCAGTATCAACACAGTGACAAGGTAAAACAGCATTTCAGTATTGTTGCGAAGGGACTTCCCAGGTAGTCTGATGGTAAAGAATCAGTTCGCCAAGCAGGAGACATAGGTTCGATCCCCGTGTCAGCAAAATCCCCTGGAGAAGGAAATGACAACCTACTCCAGTATTCTTGCCTGGAGAATTCCCATGGACAGAGGAGCTTGGCGGGCTACAGGCCATGAGGTCACAAAAGAGTCAGACAGGACTTAGCGACCACACAACAACAATGTTGCTGTGAAGATAGTTGCGACCTGTGGATTCTCTGAAAGGTCTTAGGGAGCCTCAGGGCTCCACAATCACCCTCTGAGGACTGGGAGATGCCCCATTTCGAGTGCCTTTCCCAGCCCTGCCCACTTCCAACTTTCTCCTAAAACTTCTCCGGGAGACCTTCTTGGAAGTTCTCCTTCACTATCTTGTCTTAAAAGTTCAGTGAGAAAAGTCAGTCTACTTATAGTCTGAAAGTAGGGTAAGAGTGCAAAGAATATTTATTATTAAAACCTAAGTGAATGTTTTCGGAGAAGGCAATGGCACCCCACTCCAGTACTCTTGCCTGGAAAAATCCCATGGATGGAGGAGCCTGGTAGGCTGCAGTCCATGGGGTTGCTAGAGTCGGACACGACTGAGCGACTTCACTTTCACTTTTCACTTTCCTGCACTGGAGAAGGAAATGGCAACCCACTCCAGCGTTCTTGCCTGGAGAATCCCAGGGACGGGGAAGCCTGGTGGGCTGCCGTCTATGGGGTCACACAGAGTCGACACGACTGAAGCGACTTAGCAGCAGCAGCAGCAGCAAGTGAATGTTTTAAATTCCTAGTATCATCCTTTCTAAGAAAGTTAAAGCAGTCAAATCTGATAATAGTTATACCTACTTTCCTGAGCAGTCTCTGTCATATGCAAAGTGCCCATTCCTCAGTGAGCTCAATCTGGCTCCAGTCTGTGACTCTTGGTAACACACACCTCTAAGGTTCCTTCCGGGACTCAGTCCCCTGTTAAATCACAACGCTGGCCTTCAGGTCTTGACAAATGCCCCTTTAGTGTCTGTTCTGTATGGACCTGGGTATGAGACAGGAAAACATCTGGAGCTACTAAAGATTAACAGCTGGTCTCAGCCAGGAGCAGGCTCTTCCAAAGGTGACCATAATCACCACCCTCACAGGACCCTCAATTTCTGTGGGCTGGGCTAAAGAGCTATATTTTAATAAGCACCTTGCAAGTGGTTCATATGTTCATGCAAGTTTGGGGAAAGTTGCACAAGGCTCTTAAGATGTACACAGGGTGCTGTCCTGGGAGAAACCAATGTGTCAGTTCAACCAACACAATCTGATTCTGTCAAAGAATCTCGAGTGCCCCAGCTGGAAGCTGACTGAAGTGAGCATTTAGTGCCTTTAGACGTGTGGTGGACATTATTCACCCCACTAGTAAGTTCCTCTGCTATGCTTGAGTTTTCACTGTTCTGTAACTTTCTAGATTAAAAAAATTTTTTTTACTATCAACAATATTTTATTGCTTCTCCCTTCTTTTACCTCACTTATCTATGAACCAACTGTCACCTATTTTTTATTAATCTAGTATTATGAAACTCACACCCTGGTTCGGCCCACCAGCCTCCCTCTGGGCAGCATCCTCTCTTGGCCTTAGCCTTGGCCTGTTTCACTCAGCCACATGTACACTCTGTTCCTACACAGGACCACATCCCGATATTATGGGCACTCCACGTTCCCCTCCTCTCACCTAAATTGTACGCCCTGAGAAGCTGAGTTCTGCCACCAAGCCTTGCTCACAAAAGCCTCTGTTCACTTCTTCCTGTCTAAGCTGGTTCAACCCCCTTCCTCCAGATGATGCCAAGTCTTTCACAGATGGGTGCAACAGGGTCAGTCAAAGCATGGACTTTGAAACCCAAGGCAGACCTGGTTTGAATTACAGTCCAGCTATTAGATCTTGGGCAAGTCATTTAAATTTTCTGTGCTTTACTATCTTCATCAATAAAAATATAAGTAGCACCTACTTCCTAGGATTATCTAGCACCTGGCATCTGAGTGATCAGTAAATGGCAGTAACTATACACAGTTCTGAACAAAGAGTAGTAACTACAATGATTCCAATAAAATTAAAGCACAGCCACAGTCGCAGGAGCAAGTTCTGGTATGCTTTTCAGTAACTTTCAAATGCTACGTGTGGTTATTAATGCAGGTAAAGTACAGAGCTAGAATGGAAGACATTTCTCATCTCAGATACCTGAAAAGCTCCATGGCAGGACACAGCACACTAAACATGAAGCACTGTCGTTATCCAATGTTTTCAGTTCTTCCAGGCAGTAATGACTGCTTTCAGTGAGCTATGAAGGACTGGACAGCTTTATTTTCTTGTACCTAGACTTCCCCCTCTTTAAAGTGAGGATAATAGTAACAGTTAACATTCACTGAGCGTTTTCTAATGTGCCAGGTACTATTTCAAGCATTAAATGAAGTCGTTTAACCCTTTGGTATCTGAATGACGGCTCTCTCCATCCTCCAGGTGAGAAAGTGAAGCACAGGTTAGAGGGCTCAGTCTTGGCCACAGTACGTGATCTCTCTTCCTCTTAGACTGTGAGGGCTACAGACAACAAAATTTGGTGCTTTTCTGACAACAGACATTCTGATACTGAAGCAGGCAGAGAAATGGGAAAAGGGAGAAAGACCTGATGATCTGTTTCAGCCGTGAATCCAACCATCTCTGGGACTGGAATACCTCTAGACTTCCCAGCTATAAAAGCCAACAAATATCCCTTTTCATAGCGAGTTTAAGTTGGGTTTTTGTCCCTTAAGTTTCCTTACCAAGACCTGTTCTTGAATTTTACTAAAGTATAAACAGTCTTGAAAAGCTCTGAGCTTCAATCTGTCCTCTATAAGCACCATGCATTTAGGAAAAGGATATTCAAAATAAGTATAAAGATTGAACACAATTCCTCTATTTTGAAGCCACACCCCCTTAGTGGGCAAACCAAACATGACCAAGGTCAGCCTGAATGACTAGATCACATCCCCACCCCACCTCCCTTCCTCAGTCAGTGGCTTCATAATGGCAGCCATATATTTTCCATCCACACAAACAGTCACACATCAAGGTCAATACTGAGCCTGCCAAGTATAACACATGTGGATATACTTTCATGAAGAAGATATGTGAAAACATAATACAGCACAGCACATTCTGACACTAAAACATGGGAGCGAAGACTGGGATGTAGAACAAATGACCAGCCTATAATACAGAGGATGCACATTCTACTCAAGTTCCCATAGACTAGTGAACATGTTTCCAGTTAATCGAGTAGCTAATTCACGGACTCCAGTCTCATCACTTCTAATCACTTCGAGGGTAGTTGTAGTTTATCATTTTTGAAGAAACCCTGTAAGAAAAACTGACATTCCTTTATCTCTTTTCCCTTAAAAAATACAACCAAACAAACTGTGAATTACTACACGCCAAGACCACGACCTTACCCTCAGTGTGATCACAACAACTGCTCTGTTCTTGTTAGCTTCGGCACTAGGCTGAAGATTTGGACTGCAATGATACTAGAAAGGCCAGGCTCTACAACTCTCAGACTGCTAAAGTGCCAGATGAGAATATAACCTTCAATTCACCTAACTCTTAATTACTCCTGCTGCTAAGTCGCTTCAGTTGTGTCCGACTCTGTGCGACCCCATAGACGGCAGCCCACCAGGCCCCGCCATCCCTGGGATTCTTCAGGCAAGAACACTGGAGTGGGTTGCCATTTCCTTCTCCAAGGCATGAAAGTGAAAAGTGAAAGTGAAGTCGTCCAGTCATGTCCGACTCTTCGCGACCCCATGGACTGCAGTCTACCAGGCTCCTCCATCCATGGGATTTTCCAGGCAAGAGTACTGGAGTGGGGTGCCACTGCCTTATTCCTGCTGATGATTAAATAATTCAAAATGGTTTTTTTTTGGGGGGGGCTCATACATGGTTTAGCAGCATAGTGGGATGAGGAAAAAGCTGATTGATAACAGAGAAATAAGTAGTTTATATACTCTGTTGGTAAAAAGCAGGGTATAAATAAATACAACCTTCAGCATTCAACAAACATCCACCAAGTGCCTATTCTGAGTATACAAAATAAGTAAGACACAGAATCGGACCCCTCAAGAAGCTCACATTCTAGCTGTGATGATGGAAAGATTTTCAAATAAAATATAATTTAGTAAATGCTAAAATACAGTATCAAGAACAGATGTTCTAAAAACACTCATTCAAAAGCTGTGAAATCTCAATTATCTTCTACCATTAAGAAAGTCAAATTGCAGCATGAATAGTCTCCAGTGACAGAAAACTGCTACAATCTCAAACTCCCAGAAATTGAAGGGTGAAGAAAAAGGTTCCTGCCATGCAATCATCCTCAGAGGCACAACCACCTGGAGAGGGGCAGATTTAAATTTAAATTAACTGGTTTAAGAGATAACTGAGTAATGAAAATTAATCAGCAAAACTATTTTAATAATGAACATAAAGTAACCTAACATTAATCCTCAACAACTGAGCTGAGTTTATCTAACATTAATATGAATATTATTAGACAAGGATGACATCTGGTTTACACAAGATTTTTTTTGGTTTGAACAAAAGTTAGATGTATGTATGTAGGGCTTCCCTGGTTCAGATGGTAAAGAATCTATCTGCAATGCAGGAGACCTGGGTTCAATGCCTGGGTCAGGAAGACCCAGAAGGGAATGGCTACCTGCTTTAGTATTCTTACCTGGAGAATCCCATGGACAGAGAAGCCTGGTGGGGATCCATGGAGTTGCAAACAATTGGACATGACTGAGCAACTAACACTTTCTCTTTCACTTTGAATGTATGAGGTTTCAATTAATTTGCCTCATATTTGGATTATATGTGTAATATATTGCCTTTACCATACGAAAGCAAAGAAGGAAAAGATGTGCTCTCATGATAAAGAAAGGAGAAGCAAATGGCAACCCACTCCAGTATTCTTCCCCGGAGAATCCCATGGACAAAGGAGCCTGGCAGGCTACAGTCCATGGAGTCACAAGAGTCGGACACGACTTAGCGACTAAACCACCACCACCTAAAGTGGGCTTCCCTGGTGGCTCAGACTGCAAAGAATCTTCCTGCTAATAATGCAGGAGACCCAGCTTCAATCCTTGGGTCAGAAAGATCCCCTGGAAAAGGGAACAGCAACCCACTTTTAGTTGGAGTTTCAATATCAGACTCTCAAAACTAATAGAATGAATAGACAGAGCTTCCAGGGTAGTAAACGCACCAAGTTCTAGGAGGAGGGGGCAGCCTAAGCTCTACAAAGACAGAAGCTCCTCTGCTCAGGACCCTTCCAGACCTTGCCCCAAAACTGCTTCATTCAGCTGCTCATTTATATCCTTTATAATAAATCAGTAATAGTAATTAAGTGTCTCCCTGAGTTTTGTGAGCCATTCTAGCAAATGATCAAACCTGAGCTGAGAAGGAGGTCATGAAAACGCCTAGTTTATAGCCATTCAGTCAGAAGTATCAGACTTGAAATCAGAATCAGAAAAGTGAGGCAGTCTTACAGGACTAAGCTCTTCATGTATGGGGTTTGTACTAACTCCACGTAGTGTCAGAATTGAATTAAATTGTAGGACACCCAATTGATGTCCACAGAGAAGTGAAGACATACTTGGTGTGGAAACACCCACACACTTGGTGTCAGAAGTGTTGAGCAGAGGAACAGCTTTCCTTTAGAGAGGTTAAACACCAGAGTCACAGAGCTCAGTACACAGCTGGGCTTTGGAGTCAAGCAAATTCTAGGACAACACTCTCAAATAATAAAATGTGTTTGAGTAAAATGAAAGCCATCTCATTATTTATACTCATAACAAACATGCATGGTTATTGATAACAATTAAGAGTTGGAAAACTAACAAGAATTGCAACATTAATTCTTACCTGTGTCTGCCTCATTGCTCGTTCCACTCGGCGTGTGCTTCCTCTCTCAAGTTTTGTCCGGAGGATCAAAGCTGATGTCTGAATGGCCCAGAACTTGGGTTGTGAAAGTAAACACTAATGGGGAGGGGGGAAAAAAAAGACCACAAAAGAAATGGATAAACTGGATAATCCACTCTGAATATAGCAAAATTAATATATCAGGATACAGTTGAGTGACGATTTGAAAATCATCTCAGCAAAAAATAAAAGACAACGTGCTTTCAAATATTTTTGGAAAAGAATGTGTTCATTTGAGCAGAATCATTACTTAACTGAGCTGACCTGTTCAGCTGATTAAATTCCTTAAGGAATGAGTCAGAATTATTTCCAGATAATCGAAACAGTAAATGGAATAAATCATACCATTAATTAATACATCTTTTTTATCTCGTAAGTTATACAAATGTAGAAGACCATACTTCTCAAATTTGAAATAAATTTTTAAAAATTATCCAAACTCACAAATGAAAACAAATAATTAGAAATCTAATGCCTTTTCACTTAAAAATACCCTAATCTCCTGATGCAAAGGCACATCAAAGTTTAAGGAAACCATCCTAACATTTTTGAGAATGCTTTCTAGTCCTGGTTAGGGTAGAGAGTCTCTAATTTTAGTTAAATGTTATCCTAGAGGGACATCTTAAGAAAGACTAGCTTATCAGAAAATCATGAATATGCACACACTGAAACCTAGACCCGGAGAAAGCTGTGACCACCATCAGCTCAGAGAGTGCAATAGAAACCACTGAATCTGTCCACAAATGCACGGGGTGAGGATGAGTGGGTTCTGGGTGCACAAGAGCAGGGGGAAAATGTATTCTGATG
This sequence comes from Bos indicus, assembly GCF_029378745.1. NCBI lineage: Eukaryota > Metazoa > Chordata > Mammalia > Artiodactyla > Bovidae > Bos > Bos indicus. The sequence continues at coordinate 15,185,435 of NC_091770.1, read as the reverse complement.
CAGTAGGGACTGCTCAGTATAATGAACACAATTTAAGCTCTTTGCTGATGACATGGAAACCAACAGTGACCCTGAGTGATCATTCCCCAACAGTAACTTACAGTGAAGGTTGCTTCAAAGAAAGGCAAAAGGCGTAACTGTCTGACAGTTGACCACATCCTTATTTACTTATTTATAATAATCAGATATAAAAAAATCCTAGTTAACTAGAGTCCAATGAATCATTCAAAACCTAGCTGTCCATTAGAAGAAGCTTTTGGTATTTTAAAAGGTAAATCAGACCTCTGAGAACAGGATCTGAGCATCAGTGTTTTTTAAAACACTCTCCAAATAATTCTAAGACATAGCCAAATTGAAGAATTGCAAAGCTAAGCTAATACAAGTGTTGTTTAGTCACTAAATAGTGTCCAACTCTTTTACGACCCCATGGAGTGTAGCCTGCCAGGCTCCTCTATCCATGGGACTCTCCAGGCAAGAATACTGGAGTAGGCTGCCATTTCTTTCTCCAGGGGATCTTCCTGATGTAGGAAATGAACTCTTGTCTCCTGCATTGGCAGGCGGATTCCTTACCGAGCCACCAGGGAAGCCACACGATTATTTGTTTTTTGGTTAAAGGCACTAATAACTCCAAATTCTCATTAAAAGTTAGCAATAAGTCTTTCAATGAAGTATAAATTCTATCACAGTCTCTCCAACTCTTTACTGTACCATGAATGGCCAGCTCACTTTCATCATATCTATTATTTGCCTGGCGGCTGCGACCAACGCACTAAGCGTGGGCGAGAGGAGCTACCCCACATCCGAGGTCAGGGGTAGAAGCTGGGAGGACCCCATGCCCAAAGGGTGGCAGCCAAGAGGAGTTACCCCACGTCCGAGGTGAGGGGCAGCAGCCGAGAATGCCAGGCTGTGATGGTGCAGGAACGGCAGAGAGGAGCTACCCAAGTCCGAGGTCAGGGGCAGCGGCCGGGAGGAGTTACCCCACATCCGAGGTCAGGGGCAGCAGCCGGGAGGAGTTACCCCACCTCCGAAGTCAGGGGCGGCGGCCGGGAGGAGCAACCCCACGTCCAAGGAGTGGTGGCTGCGCGGGCGCAGGAGGGTCTAGAGGAGCTATCCCACGTTGAAGGTCAAGAAGGGCGGCAGTGAGGAGATACCCCTCGTCCAAGGGAAGGAGCAGTGGCTGCGCTTTGCTGGAGCAGCCAAGAAGAGATACCCCACGCCCAAGGTAAGAGAAACCCAAGTAAGACGGTAGGTGTTGCAAGAGGGCATCAGAGGGCAGACACACTGAAACCATACTCACAGAAAACTAGTCAATCTAATCACACTAGGACCACAGCCTTGTCTAACTCAAATGAAACTAAGCCATGCCCGTGGGGCAACCCAAGATGGGCGGGTCATGGTGGAGAGATCTGACAGAATGTGGTCCACTGGAGAAGGGACTGGCAAACCACTTCAGTATCTTGCCTTGAGAATCTCATGAACAATATGAAAAGGCAAAATGATAGGATACTGAAAGAGGAACTCCCCAGATCAGTAGGTGACCAATTGCTACTGGAGATCAGTGGAGAAATAACTCAAGAAAGAATGAAAGGATGGAGCCAAAGCAAAAAGAACACCCAGCTATGGATGTGACTGGTGATAGAAGCAAGGTCCGATGCTGTAAAGAGCAATATTGCATAGGAACCTGGAATGTCAGGTCCATGAATCAAGGCAAATTGGAAGTGGTCAAACAAGACATGGCAAGAGTGAATGTTGACATTCTAGGAAGCAGCGAACTGAAATGGACTGGAATGGCTGAATTTAACTCAGATGACCATTATATCTACTACTGTGGGCAGGAATCCCTCAGAAGAAATGGAGTAGCCATCATGGTAAACAAAAGAGTCTGAAATGCAGTACTTGGATGCAATCTCAAAAACGACAGAATGATCTCTGTTCGTTTCCAAGGCAAACCATTCAATATCACACCAGTAATCCAAGTCTATGCCCCAACCAGTAATGCTGAAAAGCTGAAGTTGAACGGTTCTATGAAGACCTACAAGACCTTTTAGAACTAACACCCAAAAAAGATGTCCTTTTCATTATAGGGGACTGGATGCAAAAATAGGAAGTCAAGAAACACCTGGAGTAACAGGCAAATTTGGCCTTGGAATACGGAATGAAGCAGGGCAAAGACTAATAGAGTTTTGCCAAGAAAATGCACTGGTCATAACAAACACCCTCTTCCAACAACACAAGAGAAGACTCTACACATGGACATCACCAGATGGTCAACACTGAAATCAGATTGATTATATTCTTTGCAGCCAAAGATGGAGAAGCTCTATACAGTCAGCAAAAACAAGACCAGGAGCTGACTGTGGCTCAGACCATGAACTCCTTATTGCCAAATTCAGACTGAAACTGAAGAAAGTAGGGAAAATCACTAGACCATTCAAGTATGACCTAAATCAAATCCCTTATGATTATACAGTGGAAGTGAGAAATAGATTTAAGGGCCTAGATCTGACTGATAGAGTGCCTGATGAACTATGGAATGAGGTTCGTGACATTGTACAGGAGACAGGGATCAAGACCATCCCCATGGAAAAGAAATGCAAAAAAGCAAAATGGCTGTCTGGGGAGACCTTACAAATAGCTATGAAAAGAAGAGAAGCGAAAAGCAAAGGAGAAAAGGAAGGATATAAGCATCTGAATGCAGAGTTCCAAAGAATAGCTAGAAGAGATAAGAAAGCCTTCTTCAGCAATCAATGCAAAGAAATAGAGGAAAACAACAGAATGGGAAAGACTAAGATCTCTTCGAGAAAATTAGAGATACCAAGGGAACATTTCATGCAAAGATGAGCTTGATAAAGGACAGGAATGGTATGGACCTAACAGAAGCAGAAGATATTAAAAAGAGGTGGCAAGAATACACAGAAGAACTGTACAAAAAAGATCTTCACGACCCAGATAATCACGATGGTGTAATCACTCATCTAGAGCCAGACATTCTGGAATGTGAAGTCAAGTGGGCCTTAGAAAGCATCATTACGAACAAAGCTAGTGGAGGTGATGGAATTCCAGTGGAGCTATTTCAAATCCTGAAAGATGATGCTGTGAAAGTGCTACACTCAATATGCCAGCAAATTTGGAAAACTCAGCAGTGGCCACAGGACTGGAAAAGGTCAGTTTTCATTCCAATCCCAAAGAAAGGCAATGCCAAAGAATGCTCAAACTACTGCAGAGTTGCACTCATCTCACACGCTAGTAAAGTAATACTCAAAATTCTCCAAGCCAGGCCTCAGCAATATGTGAACCATGAACTTCCTGATGTTCAAGCTGGTTTTAGAAATGGCAAAGGAATCAGAGATCAAATTGCCAACATCTGCTGGATCATGGAAAAAGCAAGAGAGTTCTAGAAAAACATCTATTTCTGCTTTATTGACTATGCCAAAGCCTTTGACTGTGTGGATCATAATAAACTGTGGAAAATTCTGAAAGAGATGAGAATACCAGACCAGCTGACCTGCCTCTTGAGAAATCTGTATGCAGGTCAGGAAGCAACAGTTAGAACTGGACATGGAACAACAGACTGGTTCCAAATAGGAAAAGGAGTTCGTCAAGGCTGTATATTGTCACCCTGCTTATTTAACTTATATGCAGAGTACATCATGAGAAACGCTGGACTGGAAGAAGCACAAGCTGGAATCAAGATTGCCGGGAGAAATATCAATAACCTCAGATATGCAGATGACACTGCCCTTATGGCAGAAAGTGAAGAGGAACTAAAAAGCCTCTTGATGAAAATGAAAGTGGAGAGTGAAAAAGTTGGCTTAAAGCTCAACATTCAGAAAACGAAGATCATGGCATCTCGTCCCATCACTTCATGGCAAACCGATGGGGAAAGGGTGGAAACAGTGTCAGACTTTATTTTTCTGGGCTCCAAAATCACCGCAGATGGTTACTGCAGCCATGAAAAGAAAAGACGCTTACTCCTTGGAAGGAAAGTTATGACCAACCTAGTTAGCATATTCAAAAGCAGAGACATTACTTTGCCAACAAAGGTCCGTCTAGTCAAGGCTATGGTTTTTCCTGTGGTCATGTATGGATGTGAGAGTTGGACTGTGAAGAAGGCTGAGTGCCGAAGAATTGATGCTTTTGAACTGTGGTGTTGGAGAAGACTCTTGAGAGTCCCTTGGACTGCAAGGAGATCCAACCAGTCCATTCTGAAGGAGATCAGCCCTGGGATTTCTTTGGAAGGAATGATGCTAAAGGTGAAACTCCAGTACTTTGGCCACCTCATGTGAAAAGTTGACTCATTGGAAAAGACCCTGATGCTGGGAGGGATTGGGGGCAGGAGGAAAAGAGGATGACAGAGGATGAGATGGTTGGATGGCATCACTGACTCGATGGACGTGAGTCTGAGTGAACTCCGGGAGTTGGTGATGGACAGGGAGGCCTGGCGTGTTGCAATTTATGGGGTCGCAAAGAGTCAGATACGACTGAGTGACTGAACTGAACTGAAGTGATGGGTACGGGAATTTTCAACTCCAAATCTAGGCCTACTTTCTTATAATAAAAACGAAAACAACAGATTAGGTTACGTGCTCAATGTCACACCTTCGTTAGTAGCAAAAGCTGATTCTAATACTTTTTGGGTCTCTTGATTACCAAAAACATGTTTGTTTGTTTGTTTTTTGGCATAAGCTGCAACCATTTTCACTTTGTAACTGAAATACAGTTGATACAATATTTTTTCAGTTTCTACATGACGATTTGACATTTACATACATTATAAAGGGATTACCCCAAGAAGTCCAGTAACCATCTTTCCCCATGGGGAAATTATATCCCCATGACTTACTTATTATATAGCTGGAGGTTTGTAACTGTTAATCTCCTTTACCTATTTTGCCCACCCCACCTCACTTTCTGGCAGTCACCTGTTTCTTTCTTCAATCTATGAGTCTGTTTTGTTTTGTTTGCGCTTTTTTAGGGTCACCATATAAGTGAGGTCAAGTAGTCCTTCTTGTCTGACTTATAACACCCTCTAGATCCATCCATGTTGTCGCAAATAGCAAGACGTCACCTTTTTTGGCCGCAGAACATCTGCATTGTTTTCTCAACACTTTCTCCAAGGAAGTGGATGACAGTACCCAGGAAACACTGGTAGAGCAATGTAAGTAGAGCATTCAGTGAGGAAAAAAAAAAACTTTAGGAAACTGCTATATTAAAGGGAAGTAGAAGGAGTAAACAAAGAATATACAAATAAAGTAGAAAGAGAATCAGAAGAACTCATTCTTACTGAAGTGTGTTCATTCATTACTTCACTCGAGCACTTACTCTGCACAAGGCAATGTGCACAAGGCCCCAGGGACAGGGCAGTAAGCAAGACAAACAAGGTCCCTGCCCTCAGAGAATGAACATTCTACTGCAATGACTATTAGGTAACCTTCAGTTCAGTTCAGTCGCTCAGTTGTGTCCGACTCTTTGCGACCATGAATCGCAGCACGCCAGGCCTCCCTATCCATCACCGTTCTTCTATTAATATAACTAAGTTCAAAACAAAGAATGAAACTTTTTTCAGTAAGTAAATCTGCATAGTGATTCTCCTACGTACAGTGCATGGCCTTTTTTCTATTCATTTTATTAAAGGGACTGTCTCTGTAACCTCATGACATCATGGAAGAGCACCTAGGAAAAGACTCTGTAAAACAGGGCAGATCATCTCACGTCAGCCAGAGCTTGATCAGAATCCCAGGGAGGTGATTAGCTGGGAAGTCACCTCACCTCTCAGGATCTCAATTTTCATCTCTCTAAAATAGGAACAGTAATTCCCATCTCTCACAAACTTGTGAGGATTATGAACAATAAGCATGAATAGGTGATGCTTAACAAGCCTCTGAGAGTACCTGCTGAAAAACACATCCCCTACCACCGGGATTTCTCCTCCTACAAAGCTTTCTCTCACCCTCGGAAAAAAGGCACCATCCAGAGTGGGCATGGGTGATGGCCCTAACCACTGGCAACTCCCAAAACAGGGCACCCAAGCATACCTAGTATTTTCAGCTGAAGGACTCTGAGGAAACAGCAGATCACTCTGACCTTCACCTCTGAAATAGGTCATAAAACTCTGTGAGAGGTGCCCACCCTCTCACAAAAAGAGGAAAGGAGCATTCTTATCTCTGAAGACAAAGGGATGCTGAGAATCCCAAGAAGCCTAAGTCTCCCCCAGTTTATAGTCCTTACCTTTGCCCTATCACACTCCTCCATGACTGCCCACACTTCGTCAAACCCACCAGGTGCTTAGTCGCTCAGTCATGTCCAACTCTGCGACCCCATGGACTGTAGCCCGCCAGGCTCCTCTGTCCATGGGGATTCTCCAGGCCAGAATACTAGAGTGGGTTGCTATGCCCTCCTCCAGGGGATCTTCCTGACTCAGGAATCAAACCCAGGTCTCCCGCATTGCAGGCAGATTCTTTACTGTCTGAGCCACCAGGCATAAAATACTCAAATTAAACTGTTTCTTCAGGTCTTATAACCTTATGAAGGCTCCCATGTCACACAAAACCTATATTAAGTAAATGTGTGTGCTTTTTTCCTGTTAATCTTTGTCAGTTTAATTTTCAGACCCAGCCTGGGACCCTAAGAAGGCTGAGGAAAACTTTCAGCTTCCAGCCGCATGGTCACTTTACTAATAACATCAAGGGGCAGACCAGTGCAGGCGGTAGGCTTGTCAGTTAAATCCCAGCTTTAAAAGGTTTGCACACCAAAGAGGGGGTGGGGAGATATTTGCCTCAGGAAAACTACCAACTCAGACTGTTTTCTATGCTGGCAAGAGAACAAGAGTTTGCCTGAGACTTTAATGTGAGGGTCAAGCAAAACATTCTCACTTAACGCTGAAAGTAAAATGCAATCTGAAAAATAGACATTTGCAAAGCTTTAAAGAAAGAACTGGCTGGATAATGATATCACAGAAGAATGCATTTATCTTATGTTTGGCTGGGAGATGTCTGACTTGGGAAAGTCTTTCTAAAGGAGGTAATTGCAGATAGGCTTTGTTTAATATATCTTACAAAACACTGCTGCCACAAGGGAAGACTCAATCAGAATATGGGATACACAAAAAGAAAATTAAACAGGTGACACATGCTTTAATGCTTTGTATAGCTGCAGAATGTTCATTTTATTGCTGAATAATATTTCACTGCAATATGCAATCTATTTAACTATTATATTGCTAATGGGCATTTAGGTAATTTCCAATCTGGGAACTACCAGATGTCCAATGAATATTCTAATGTGCTATCAGAATGTGCCATCATGAACATGCTAAAACAGGTTCTTTAGCTCAACACGTATTTCTGTTAGACATGCATTAATACTTAGGAGTGAAACTGCTAGGTCAGAGTATTGAGCTTTCATGAATACTCCAATCTTCTGACAGGTTTTCTACTTTACACTCTTATTAGAAACATTAGAGTCCTTGTTGCTTCATAACCTTGCAACACTCAACACTATCTGTTTTTTGTGGGTTTTTTTTTTGCATTTTAGCCATTCTGGTGAATATTTAGTAGTATTTCATATGGTTAACTTATATGTCTGTTAACAAATTCACATTTCTCTAATGATTAATGAAGCTGAGCACCTTTTAACATGTTAATGACCATTTTAGTCCTCTCTTATAAGTTCCTACTGAAGTCCTTTGCCTCTTGTTTTCTACTGAGTTGTCAAAATTTTTCTTGATAATTTGTTAAATATTCTTATTTTTTGGACACAAGCCCTCTGTCTTTTTGTTGGAGGAGGGTGATAGATTACTATTCTTATTTGACAAATACTTACACAACACATACTTGTGTTGGCAAGGCACTGGTCTAAGTGCCTTACAGATACTAATGGCATCTTTTAATTTTTAAAAAGTGCTTAATATTAATAATAATCTAGTTTATCATTTTTGTTTTATGGTTAGAGCTTTCTTGTTGTTTTTGACTGTCCTAAAGTCTCAAAGATGTTCTCCTATAGTTTCCTCTTAAAAACTTTACCGTTCTGCTTTTCACTTCAACACATTCAATCTGGAATTGATTTTTGTATATTTAGTATGATATAGGGGTTAAGATAGACTGTCTCCATACAAATACAAATCATCTAGTACCATTTATCCAAAAGCCTACCCCTTCCCCACAGCACTGTGGTGCCAACTTTGACATAAGTCAAATGAACCACGTATGTATAGCTCTGTTTTTTGGACTCTCTGTTCCACTGGTTAGTTTTTATTTCCTCGTGTCAAAATGTCTTAATTCAGTGTTTTTCAAACTTTAAAGTGCACAAGAATAATCTAGGCAGATTGTTAAAACAGACTCCTTGGCCCCAACCCCAAAGACTCGGCTTCAGTAGGGTGTAAAGTTAAGCAGGAGAAATTCCATTTCTAACAAGCTCCCAGGTGATGCTGATGCTGCCAGTCCAAGAACCACTACATGTTAAGCTGTCTTAATTGATACAGTTTTATAATAAGTCTTGGTATCTGCCAACCTAAGTACTCCAATTCTGTTCTTCATGACTCCCTTAGCTATTCTTAGCTAAGGAAATGCAAAGGCATTTCCATGTGGATTTTAAAGTCAGCTTGAGTTCCACAAAATCAAAAGGACAGCAGCAGCAGCAGCAACAAAGGAAACAATAACAAGAAAAATCAAGCCACTGGGATTCTGTCAGGGATGGCATTGATAACAGAGGTTAATTTGAGAAGAGCTGAAATTTCAATATTGAGTACTGTATATGAATACTGTATATCCCATGTATATATACACTGTATATCCCATGAATACTATATATCCCTCCATTTATTTAGGTCCTTATCAATTTCTCTTAATAATGTCCTGTTGCTGTTGTTCAGTCACTCAGTCGTGTCTGACCCTTTGTGACGCTACGGACAGCAGCACACTGGGTTTCCCTGTCCTTCACCATCCCAAGTTTGCTTAAACTTATGCCCACTGAATCGGCGATGGCATCCTATCATCTCAACCTCTACTGTCCCCTTCTCTTCCTGCCTTTAATGTTTCCAAGCATCAGGGTCTTTTCAAATGAGTTAGCTCTTCACATCAGGTGGCCAAAGTATTGGAGCTTCAGTATCAGTCCTTCCAATGAATATTCAGGGTTGATTTCCTTTAGGATTGACTGGTTTAATCTCCGTGCAGTCCAAGGGATTCTCAAGGGTCTTCACCAACACCAAAGCTCAAAAGCATCAATTCTTCAGTGCTCAGCCTTCCTTACGGTCCAACTCTCGTATCTATATATGACTACCGGAAAAACCACAGCTTTGACTATACAGACCTTTGTAGGCAAATAATGTCTTTGCTTGTTAATATGTTGTCTAGGTTTGTCATTGCTTTTCTTCCAAGGAGCAGGCATCTTAATTTTATGGCAACAGTCACCATCTGCAGTGATTTTGGAGCCCAAGAAAATAAAGTCTGCCACTGTTTCCATTGTTTCACCATCTATTTGCCATGAGGTGATGGGACCAGATGCCATGATCTTAGTTTTTTCAATGTTGAGTTTTAAGCCAGCTTTTCACTCTCCTCTTTCATCTTTATCAAGAAGCTCTTTAATTTTTTTAATGGCGGAAAGATATATGTAACATAAAACGTACCTTCTTGACCATCTTTAAGTGTACAGTTTAATTATATATATCCACATAGTTGTACAACTAATCTCTAGATTTCTTCTCACCTTGCAACTGAAACTCTATACCCGTTAAACATTTCCCCATTGTCCACACCCTCCCCAGGTGCAATCACCATGCTACTTTCTATGAATTTCACTACTCTAGGTACTTCATACAAATGGAACCATGCAGTTGCAAGTGCTGTCTTTTACAAGTTCATTTATTTTTACCTGGAATTGATTAACTAAAGCAATCTGATGAAGTATTGCCTCACTAAATTGAGTACTATCTAAAAATACAGTAAAAATCAGACACTTAAGAAATTTGGTGTGTTCAACCAGAAGCAATTTGAGAATCAGGACAATGCTACAGAACACTGTGCCTTTTGCAAACAAACTTGCATGTAAGATGGAATTCCCACCACTTTCACGCACCAGGGCAGAGGTCAGAAAGCCCCTAAAAAATGTACAGTGACATTTGTGTCTCTTACAAGTTCTCTCACTGCTCACTTCTCACTGACCAAAACCTCCAAAAGGTGATTCATTGAGCCAGTAGGCTTTTACAAGTGTATAACTTTTCATATACACTTTAATATTTCTATTGTTGCTGTAAAAGTTGAAATAAACTTTTATTTATAGTTAGAATGTTTTATAAGTTAAAGAATCAAGCCACTTCAGCAACTGTTGATAAGGAGTGTAACAAGATACCTTGAGAACAAAAGGGAGCCGGCTCTGCATGCCTCAGCAGGTGTTTCTCACTGAGATATGCCACCTGAGCTGATGCTTGGGCTCAGATTTTAAAAAGGAGACCATCTACCATCTGAGGAAATGCCATTACCTAAAATGCAAGTCAATGAATAGCACTCTACCTCACACTAAAAAGTAAAATTTAATACTATGACATGTTATGTATAGTCAGGCATGATTTTATTTAGCTCTCAATTTCCCACCATATGCAACTCTGCCCTCCCAGAAAAGTAGCAAAGAAAATTCTATAACACCATCAATGAGGACCTGGAGTGTTGTTTCTATAAAAAACAATTTCCTTTCATTCTTATCACTAAACATTTCAAACATTCTTCTTCCAGAGGTCACTAGGACCCTTTACAGGACAGACAGCCAGTCTGTTCCTTTAAATATGAAGGAGCTTTCCAGATAGTTGCTTTTTCCACATATAAATCAAAGCAACTCAGAACTCTCCTGTGAGTGTGTAACTGCTTGGCTATACTAAAGCCAAATCAAATGATGCCCACCCAGGTCAGGCTGACCTTATAAAAGCAAGGATCAAAGAAACACTATAAAAAGCAGAATTATTCCCCCTTCTTAATGAGCAATTTAAAAGAGCATTCATTTGTTAAAATCAGTACCAAATGACAGTAAGCTTAAATTCCAAATGTAATTTAAGACTAATTTAAGACTACTCCAAATGTAGTCTATAAATTACTCCCAGTAGACAAAGAACAGTGGTACAAACACTCTGTCCTTGCTCTGTAGACCATTTCAAAATCAAAGCTATTTTCCCCCCAAGTCCTACTACTGCTCTAAACCAATCTCCCAACAAAGCCACGCGGCTCACCCGTTTCCTTGCCTTTTCTCACATTATCACTCCATCTAGATCCCTTCTGTCTTTCAAGGCCCCTCTAATCCTCCCTGAGGTAACAAACCCTTCTTTGACTGCCCTGTTCCAAATATTTTCTTATTTTCTAAGCAGTTAGGGATTTATCTGTGCTATCAATGTAATTTAAATTGCCTGGTATTGTTAATTACATTTTCATAAGTTTATCGGATCTTGGCTAAATTAAAAATTCCATGAAGGCAAGTCTTATGTTTTATACCTTTATTTCTTCCACAGTATCTAGCAGCATGCTTGGCAAATCCTGAGATTCTGGATTTCCGCTATTACAATACTCTCAAAGCTCTTTTCTCCACTCTGCAAATTTTTATATACAAAGCAGACACCAGGGAGATCGAGCTGGTGGTCATTCAGTTGCCTCAAAAAAGAAAAATCTCCTGCATTCTGGAGATGCTATTTCATCAGCAATGCCAGATGCACCTTTCACAAGGTCATGAAAAGCAGATATATTTTAAACCATACAAATTATTTTTGAACTGAATTGTTCATCCTTTAACACCACGTTAATTCATAATGTCAGATGGCCTAACACTTTTAGCTTCAATGATGGCCAAAAGCAGAAGCACAAAACCATGAGTTTGAATAAGATTCCTCCATATCAAATGTATTACCATCTTAACTAAAATCCCCTTATATTTCTCCTGTCTGGGGACTGGAAGACCCACTGAAGTAAGGTTTTTTCCTTCACATTCTATTTCCTTCACATTACTGATTCTGCCTCTCACCACCCTAATAAACAACAGTAAAATTCACTTTAAAAGTAAAATGTACACAATGATGTCAGTGCTGTCTATTCCTTAAAATGGTTCATCAAATAATATTTAAATGATCTTGCTATTGTGCAGAATGCTTTTTGGACTTATTATTATTTGATACACAAAGAAAATTAAGCATAACTAAAATGCAAGTTATAAAGTATACTAGAAACACATGTGATATATATGAAATCTAGAAAGATGGTATTAATGAACCTATTTTCAGGGCAGGAATAAAGATGCAGACATACAGAACAGACTTGTGGACACATCCCGGGAAGAAGAGGGTGGGACAAAATGAGAAAGTAGCATAGGTATGTATAAACTGTGCCTGTTGTGCTTAGTTACTCAAAAAAAAAAAAGAAACACATGTGAATTTTGAGACTGTTTTTCAGCCTATTACATTTATAAAATTCATATACTGCAGTTTATCATTCACCTGTTGATGGACATTTGCACTGTTTCCAGTTTTAAGCTCTTACAAATTAAACAGCTGTGAACATTTGTGTAAATCTTTGTGGAGCCATACGTCTTCATTTCACAGAGATAAGTACCTGAAGGCGGAACTGATGATTAACTGCGTGAGAAAATGCCAAACTGTGTTCCAGAGTGGTGGTGCCATTTTACGTCACATTACATTCACCATGTGTGAGGATTTCCACCACCTCACAGGGTAACACACCTTTTCAGTGGTGGACAGTTGTATATTGTTGTGGTTTTAATTTGCATTTTCCCAATGACTAGTGATATGAACCATCTCAGCTTCTCTTAATGGGTCATTCGTTTATCCTAATGTCATCAGGTAGTATTTTTTTTTTTTTTTTTTGTCCATAGCTTATAATTGAAATCTGCAGACAAATGGTTCCAAAGAACTTACTTGGCCATCACAGAAGCACTCCAAAAAATTTTAGAATCAGCCTGTCAATTTCTAAGAAAAACAAAAGGTGCGGGGGGTAACCTGGATTTTGATTGCTATTGGATTTATTATTGTGTAATTCTGGAAGACTTGTCAATTTAACAATATTAAGCCTTTCAATCCATGAACATGGTAAGTCTCTCCATTTATTTAAATTTCTTCAATTTCTTAAAGCAATATTTGTCATTTTTAGTGTAGAGGTCTTACAGTTTAGTCAAATTCATCACTAAGTATTTGATATTTTATGCTATTGTGTGTGGTTTTAAAATTACTTTCCCAATTATTACTGCTTGTCTATACAAACATAACTGACTTTCTTATACTGACCTTGTATCCTCAGATGTTGCTCATTAGTGCTAGTAGCTTTAAGTCTATTCTTTAGGGTTTCCCATGTAAAGAATTGCATTGTCTATGCATAATGATAATTGTGTATATTTCTTTCCAATCTGCACTCCCTCTGTATCTCTTTCATGTCTTACTGCACTAGCTGGGATTTTCGGTTCAAAGAAGTGCCACTTTCCTGACCTTAGAGGAAAAAAATTGTTTTTCATCAATGATGATTTTAACTCTAGATTTTTCATCTAAACCTTTTATCGGATTGATGATATTCTCTTCTACTCAGAGTTTACTAAGTTTTTTATAATGAAAGAGTACTGAATTTTTCCAAATGCTGAAATAAATAAATATAATGAGATAATCATTCAGTGTTTCTCCTTTACTGTATTAAAAGATGAACTTCAATGACTACTTAATGTTAAACCAATTTTGCATTCCTGAGATAAAAACTATTTGGTCATGACTAATCATCCTTTTTGTTGCTCTTCAATCACTCAGTCATGTCTGACTCTTTGCAACCCCATGGACTGCAGTACGCCAGGCTTTCCTGTCCTTCACCATCTCCCGGAGCTTGCTGAAACCCAAGTGCACTGAGTCAGTGATGTCACCCAACCATCTTGTCCTCTATCATCCCCTTGTCCTTCTGCCTTCAATCTTTCCCAGCATCAGGGTCTTTTCCAATGAGTCGGTTCTTCACATTCAGTGGCCAAAGTATTGGAGCTTCAGCCTCAGCATCAGTCCCTCCAGCGAATATTCAGGATTGACTTCCTTTAGGATTGACTCGGAGAAGGCAATGACACCCCACTCCACTACTCTTGCCTGGAAAATCCCATGGACGAAGGAGCCTGGTAGGCTGCGGTCCATGGGGTTGTGAAGAGTCAGACATGACTGAGCGACTTCACTTTCACTTTTCACTTTCATGCATTGGAGAAGGAAATGGCAACCCACTCCAGTGTTCTTGCCTGGACAATCCCAGGGACGGGGGAGCCTGGTGGGCTGCCGTCTATGGGGTTGCACAGAGTTGGACACGACTGAAGTGACTTAGGAGCAACTTAGCAGCAGCAGGATTAACTGATTTAATTCCCTTGCAGTCCAAGGGACTCTCACGAGTCTTCTCCAACACTACAGTTCCAAAGCACCAGTTCTTCAGCACTCAGCCTTCTCTATGGTCCAACACTCACATTCATACATGACTCCTGGAAAACCATAGCTTTGACTACATGGACCTTTATAGGCAAGTAATGTCTTCACTCCTTAATATGCTTTCTAGCCTTGTCATTGCTTTTCTTCCAAGTAGAAAGCATCTTTTAATTTCATGGCTGAAATCACAATCTGCAGTGATTTTGAAGCCCAAGATAATAAAGTTGTTCACTCTTTTCATTGTTTCCCCATCTACTTGCCATGAAGTGACTGGACCGGATGCCGTGATCTTAGTTTTTTGAATGTTGAGTTTTAAGCCAGCTTTTCCACTCTCCTCTTTCAACTTCAACAAGAGACTCTTCAGTTCCTCTTCACTTTCTGCCTAAGGGTGGTGTCATCTGCATATCTGAGGTTATTGATATTTCTCCCTGCAGTCTTGATTCCATCTTGTGCTTCATCCAACCTGGCATTTTGGATGATGTATTCTCCATATAAGTTAAATAAGCAAGGTGACAATATATAGCCTTGACGTACTCCTTTCACAATTTTGAACCAGTTAGTTTTTAATGTCTGGTACTGTTGCTTCTTGACATGCATACAGATTTCGCAGGAGGAAGGTAAGGTGGTCTGGTATTCCGATCTCTTTAAGAATTTTCCAGAGTTTCTTGGGATCCACACAGTCAAAGGCTTTAGCATAGTCAATGAAGCAGCAGATTTTTTTCCTGGAATTCTCTAGCTTTTTCTGTGATCCAATGGTCATTGGTAATTTGATCTCTGGTTCCTCTGCCTTTGCTAAATCCAGCTTCTACATGTGGAAGTTCTCAGTTCACACACTGATCTGTTGAAGCCTAGCTTGAAGGATTTTGAGCATTATCTTGCTAGCATGTGAAATGAGTGCGATTGTGCAGTAGTTTGAACACTGCTTGGCACTGCCCTTCTTTGGGATTGGATTGAAAACTGACCTTTTCCAGTCCTGTGGCCACTGCTGAGTTTTCCAAATTTGCTGGTATACTGAGTGCAGCACTTTCACAGCATCATCTTTTAGGATTTGAAATAGCTCAAATGGAATTCCATCACCTCCACTAGCTTTGTTCATAGTGATGCTTCCTAAGGCCCACTTGACTCTACACTCCAGGATGTCTGGCTCTAGGTGAGTGACCACACCATCATGGTTATCTGGGTCATTAACATCTTTTTTGTATAGTTCTTCTGTGTATTCTTGCCACCTCTTCTTAATATCCTCTGCTTCTGTTAGGTCCATACCATTTCTGTCCTTTATTGTGCCCATCTTTGCATGAAATGTTCCCTTGGTATCTCTAATTTTCTTGAAGAGATTTCTAGTCTTGCACATTCTATTGTTTTCCTGTTTCTTTGTATTGTTCAGTTCAGAAAGCTTTCTTATCTCTCCTTGCTATTCTTTGGAACTCTGAATTCAGATGGGTATATCTTTCCTTTTCTCCTTTGCCTTTCACATCTCTTCTTTTCTCAGCTGTCTGTAGGGCCTCCTCAGACAACCATTTTGCTTTTTTGCATTTCTTTTGCTTCAGAGTGGTTTTGATCATCGCCTCCTGTACAATGTTATGAACCTCTGTCCACAGTTCTTCAGGCATTCAATCAGATCTAATCCCTTGAATCTGTCACTTCCACTGCATAATCATAAGGGATTTGATTTAGGTTATACATGAAAAGCCTAGTGGTTTTCCCTACTTTTCTTCAATTTCAGTCTGAATTTGGCAATAAGGAGTTCATGATCTGAGCCACAGTCAGCTCCCTGTCTTGTTTTTGCTGACTGTATAGAGCTTCTCCATCTTTGGCTGCAAAAAATATAATCAATCTGATTTTGGTGTTGACCATCTGGTGATGTCCATGTGTAGAGTCTTCCCTTGTGTTCCTGGAAGAGGGTATTTGCTATGACCAGTGCATTCTCTTGGCAAAACTCTGTTAGCCTTTGACATGCTTCTTTCTGTACTCCAGAGCCAAACTTGCCTGTTATTCCAAGTATCTCTTAACTTCCTACTTTGGCATTCCAGTCTCCTATGAAGAAAAGGACATCTTTTTTTGGTGTTAGTTCTAGAAGGTACTGTAGTTCTTCACAGAACCATTCAGCTTCAGCTTCTTCAACATTAGAGGTTGAGGCACAGACCTGGATTACTGTGATACTGAATGGTCTGCCTTGGAAATGAACCAACATCATTCTGTTGCTTTTGAGACTGCATTTAGTCCTGCATTAAGTACTACATTTAGGATTCTTTTGTTCACAATGAGGGCTACTCCATTTCTTCTAAGGGACTCTTGCCCACAGTATTAGATATAATGGTCATCTGAGTTAAATTCACCCATTCCAGTCCATTTTAGTTTGCTGATTCCTAAAATGTCGACGTTCACTCTTGCCATCTCCCATTTGACCACTTCCAATTTACCTTGATTCATGGACCTAACATTCCAGGTTCCTCTATAATACTGTTCTTTACAGCATCAGACTTTACTTTCACCACCAGACCCATCCAAAACTGGGCTACTTCTGCTTTGGCTCAACCTATTCATTCCTTCTACAGCTATTTCTCCACTCTTCTTCAGTAGCATATTAGGCACCTACCAACCTGGGGAGTTCATCTTTCAGTATTCTATCTTTTTGCCTTTTCATACTGTTCATGGAGTTCTCATGGCAAGAATGCTAAAGTGGTTTGCCATTCTCTTCTCCAGTGGACCACGTTTTGTCAGAAGGTGGGTCATCATCAGAAAACTGGATTAAAGACTATCCTTTTTATACACTGCTATTTCATATATTTTGCCCCAGATCTGTGGTTGTTTACAAGTGTTCACATCCAGTACGTTACTCCAACATGGCTAAAAATAAGGCCACAAATAAGCATTAAGCTTAAGCCATGGTTAACTGTGAAGAAACTTGTCCAGCAGTTACCAGAGTAGATGATGGTAAGAAGAGAGTCATGTAAGATCCCACAAATCCTATTACTCATTCTTTGTCTATTCTTGAAATAAGATACATACAAGTAACCTAGTTCAACTCCAGTCAAAAAATATTTTTTAAGCCTTTGTTTAAAAATAGTTTACCAACAAACTGAAACAAAGCATACCCATCTCCGGCTTCTCTAAAAGCGACCAAGTTATCACCCAAATATAGCTACAAGGCCCATGATCAGAACACCTGTTAAATTAAAATGCATGAGTAACACCTGAGGGGACAAGTATTCAAACCAGAAAGAAAATCAAAATCCTGGGTTACCCTGCTTAATAGAGACAGACATGTCATCATGTAACATGAGGACAAACTATCAGAAGTATCATGGCTGTCTTGCAGTTATACTGCCTATCTTAAAAAATTAAAATGAAGAAATAAGTATACCCTAAAGCTCCTCTTGATGAAAGTGAAAGAGGAGAGTGAAAAAGTTGGCTTAAAGCTCAACATTCAGAAAAAGAAGATCATGGCATCTGGTCCCATCACTTCATGGCAGATAGATGGGGAAACAGTGGAAACAGTGTCAGACTTTATTTTTCTGGGCTGCAAAATCACTGCAGATGGTGATTACAGCTATGAAATTAAAAGACGCTTACTCCTTGGAAGGAAAGTTATAACCAACCTAGATAGCATGTTAAAAAGCAGAGACATTACTTTGCCAACAAAGGTCCGTCTAGTCAAGGCTATGATTTTTCCTGTGGTCATGCATGGATGTGAGAGTTGGACTGTGTAGACAGCTGAGCACTGAAGAATTGATGCTTTTGAACTGTGGTGTTGGAGAAGACTCTTGAGAGGCCCTTGGACTGCAAGGAGATCCAACCAGTCCATTCTAAAGGAGATCAGTCCTGGGTGTTCTTTGGAAGGAATGATGTTGAAGCTGCAACTCCAATGCTTTGGCCACCTCATGTGAAGAGTTGACTCATTGGCAAAGACTGATGCTGGGAGGGATTGGGGGCAGGAGGAGAAGGGACAACAGAGGATGAGATGACTGGATGGCATCACCGACTCGATGGACGTGAGTTTGAGTGAACTCCGGGAGTTGGTGATGGACAGGGAGGCCTGGCATGTTGCGATTCATGGGGTCGCAAAGAGTCAGACACGACTGAGCGACTGAACTGAACTGAACTGAATACCCTAAAAGAAAAAAAAGTATCATTTTTATCTGTAAAAATAGCTAACAAACTTTTGAGTTCACAGTTAAGTGATTATTAAATAGCTTTAAAATTAACAACAGAAAGAGAAAATATATACAACATAATGTGTAACTTCCAAAGGTCTTTTTCCATTTTTCATTGACAGAGTCCTTGGGGCTTCAGGCAGACAGTCAGAAGGCAGGCTGCCAGTATCACTTCACACTTCAGCAAAACTTTTGCCAATGAAAACTGAAACACCTGTATGAATTAACTAAATTGTTCCCATTTTCAACAATGAAAGGAAATTAAAAGCATTACTGAATGTCACTGATTTGGCTCATCTGTAAGGAAATAACGTAGATAACACAGCTAATTTTAAATTATCAAGCCAACACAACATAAATGGCTCTTTAGAACAATGTGGGTTATTTTTACTATGACTCATTCAGTTTTCCTGAAATGTGAGGGAAGAATGTCTCAGAATAGCATTACATAATGACAACGTTAATAAAAAAAGCAAAGTATTCCTCTTAGGACAATCTTCTGCCATTGCTGAATTAAAACCTTTTCCCAGTTCATCTCACACATACCTCAACATGCTACAACAACTTGGAAACACTGGCAAAAATTCTTCCAGAAAAGAGATTTCACCACTATTTTAGTAAACTTTAGGACAGCTGATGAAAACTGAACAAAATTCAGGACCAATAAGCCACTCATCTGGTTCCTAAGTATTTATCACCTGTCCACTGACTGTGGTTCCTGTCCCTCCAAGTGCTCACAATCCTCTGGTAGGGGTAGTGAGATTTCTACTGCACTTGCTCTCCTGTCAACAGAGAAAGACACCTCACAGTCTCAAGAGTTCACAACTCCAGACCCCAGGTACCATGCTGCAGCCAGAGTAGGGAGATGGATGCTCAGGAAAAGGATGTGGCTTCTCTCCTCTCTACTCCCTTCTCTTCCACATCTACAGCCAATTCCAAACAGCCCTTATCCACTTAGGAATTCGTATTCCTTGAAAACAGTAGTATGCTCCTACAAACCACCAACCAGAAAACCTGACTCACCACTGAGTGCTATGGGGGCATGACGTTCTATCTACCCACCTGAAGAATTTTCATACACATTCTGTGTATGAAATTACAGAATGTTTATGAAATTTGATCCTAAGAACAAGTTTTCAGTGCCGAGGGAAGGACACACGCCCTCCCTCATTTCACAGAAGAGAAAGATGAGAAGGACACACCAGGTATCAATTGTATGCTGGGTGCTCATACTACCTACACCGGGGAACTAAGTGTAGTAGTGCAGCTCCAATTCCTGGTTCAGTATACTTCATTCATTCCTGTATTCTGCACACTTCTCTTGAGCAAGAACTATGAGTAAAGCTCTGTAGCAGGCCTTGTAGAAGACCCAGAGAAGGACAGAGACCGTCCCAAAATCTGGAAGTTTAGAGTCTTACAGGGAAGATAAGACATACACATAAATACAGTGAGCCCAAATATGATCTTTGTTAAAAGAGAATTCAGAAGCAAGGTAGCAGCTACAAGTGGTCCCTCTTGCTTCAGACACTCTTCAGCAGTTATACAGGATATAAATAAAGGGTATTTATGTACAGGATATACAGTTATTTAGGATTTAAATTTTAGTGAAATTATTGAAACCAGGGGCCACTTACAACTCACCTTATTATGTGCTTCAGAATCATGCACAGGAAGGGCAGAAAGACTGAATGACAAAAGGAGAGCTGACTTGGGATTTTCTGGAGTATTCTGTATGCTTCACTTGGGACAAGGAATGGAATGGATGTTACACAGCCCAAAGTATGCATGGGGCTCCTCAGAGCTCTCCTCACTCTTAAGTTCCTTGCCTTCCTTCTCATCAATTAAAAATGTATTTGGCATTAACCAACTCATCTCTTCAGAAGTGTTAGGACTGGCACTATGGAGCACTGTCACTGAACAGTTTTTCCTGAAATGGACATCAGTTCTCAGGTCAGTGCTGACTTGGAGGAGATCTAGAGGAGAAGAGCAAAACAATCATGTATCATAAAGCCCTGGGGGAAAACATAAAACCAGAGAATACAACCTTCACTGCAAGCTAGGAGGGCTGAGCTACCTGCCAGCAAAGGCTACGAGAGGTAATTACTTCAGCAGGATTCTACCTCACTTTACAGAGGAACAAGAATAGGGAAAGAGAAAGAAAAGGAAGGGAGGGACTTCTGTGGTGGTCCCAGAGTCCCTAAGACTCTGCGCTCCCAAAGCAGGGGACCTGGGTTCAATCCCTGGTCAGGAAACTAGATCCCATATGCCACAACTCAAGATTGAGCACAGCTACATAAATAAATGTATTTAATGAAAAAAAAAGGGGTGGGGGGGAGGAAGGACAGAAAAAGGATAAGAAAAGAAGAAATATATCACATCCACAAAAAGCACTAAAAACTAAGTTAACTGCTTGAATGTGATGAGAGTACTTTCATGTCATTTCAGGTTAACTGTGAATAATCTATGTTCCACAATAATGTGCTTATGAAGCCAATCTCGAGAAGATATTTCTGCTGACCACCCTCCCATAAGAGGCCAACAGGAACACTTCCTATCATAGGCTGCATCCTGTTTACCTCTGTCATCAGAATCGGCCCAAGCTCCCGGGCCATTACTTAACATCTACACACCGGCGACTGTCCCCACCCAGCTCTGTACTTCCCGACACTGACTCGAGACTCCCATCACACCAGGCCCCATGTGTGCTTCCCAGTGCCTCACAGCAGGAGGACGCGTGTGCAACTTCACCTTCCCACTGAGATGCTCCCCCACCATCCCGCCTAAAATAGCCATCCCTCACCCATTCTTACTCCACTACACTATTTTCTGTTTACAATGAGTACTTATATCAAATATCTGTCTTTCTTTGTCTACCATATATTTCCCTCACAAGAATGTAAACTGAAGAAAATTCCAAGAGGGAAAAGGCTGCTATATCCTCAATGACCAACACTTAAGTTTTAAGTATTATGGCGTGTGGTTAAGTATTCAATCTATGTTGAACAAATAAATAAGAGGTGCATAATAATTTTTTAAATATATCTTTTAAAAAAGGTTTAACACTTTACTTGTCAAATTCCTTAGCATTTATGTAACAACTAATTAGGGACATTCCACATAGTTACCTAAACACACATATGCTATAATGAAAATCAGCAGATTTCTAACAATACTGAAGTGGGAAACTAAAACAGGCACTCAGAGGACTCAGAAGATTAACATCAACCAGTTCTCAAACTGTATGTTCAGTTCAGTTCAGTTGCTCAGTCGTGTCTGACTCTTTGCAACCCCATGAATTGCAGCACGCCAGGCCTCCCTGTCCATCACCAACTCCTGGAGTTCACTCAGACTCACATCCATCGAGTCAGTGATGCCATCCAGCCATCTCATCCTCTGTCGTCCCCTTCTCCTCCTGCCCCCAATCCCTCCCAGCATCAGTCTTTTCCAATGAGTCAACTCTTCGCATGAGGTGGCCAAAGTACTGGAATTTCAGCTTTAGCATCATTCCTTCCAAAGAAATCCCAGGGCTGATCTCCTTTAGGATGGACTGGTTGGAGCTCCTTGTAGTCCAAGGGATTCTCAAGAGTCTTCTCCAACACCACAGTTCAAAAGCATCAATTCTTCAGCGCTCAGCTTTCTTCACAGTCCAACTCTTACATCCATACATGACCACAGGAAAAACCATAGCCTTGACTAGACGGACCTTTGTTGGCAAAGTAATGTCTCTGCTTTTGAATATGCTATCTAGATTGGTCATAACTTTTTTTCCAAGGAGTAAGTGTCTTTTAATTTCATGGCTGCAGTCACCATCTGCAGTGATTTTGGAGCCCCCCAAAATAAAGTCTGACACTGTTTCCCCATCTATTTCCCATGAAGTGATGGGACCATATGCCATGATCTTAGTTTTCTGAATGTTGAGCTTTACGCCAACTTGCTCACTCTCCACTTTCACTTTCATCAAAAGGCTTTTGAGTTCCTCTTTACTTTCTGCCATAAGGGTGGTGTCATCTGTGTATCTGAGGTTATTGATATTTCTCCCGGATATCTTGATTTCAGCTTGTGCTTCTTCCAGCCCAGCGTTTCTCATGATGTACTCTGCATAGAAGTTAAATAAACAGGGTGACCATATACAGCCTTGACATACTCCCTTTCCTATTTGGAACCAGTCTGTTGTTCCATGTCCAGTTCTAACTGTTGCTTCCTAACCTGCATACAGGTTTCTCAAGAGGCAGATCAGGTGGTCTGGTATTCCCATCTCTTTCAGAATTTTCCACAGTTTATTGTGATCCACATAGTAACTTGTAAAATTTATTTTACAGCACAAAGTAAGCTAGCCTTTCTTTCTACCAGATAAAAGTACTTTAGTTCTGCCTTATCTCAAAAATAACAAAGAAAGAAAACACAAGAATTCTAACTTGATCCCTAACTATGATAAAAAAAATGCCTTTGAAAAAAAGATGTATCTTGAGCAACTTGGGTTCATTAAAGACGTGTGTATCTTTTTATCTGTAAAGCTAAAGATACCAACTGCCCTCTTGTTCTGTGGCCTTCCTCTTCTGAAAAGCCTTCTTTGATATCAAACCCTCAAACATCTATTCTCCTATCTTTCCTTTTCACGACCATTTTTTCCAACTGTGGTCTTTATCTATCAACTTTATTTTCTCACAAACCATTCTCTCCTTATTTCTCTGCAGTGAGGTGACTACCCAGCTATTTCACCAAACTTGTCATAGAGATAAGCAATGCACTCCAGCCATCGAAGCCTCAGCCCTTCCTCTTGACTGCTCTCCACCGCTGAACGCTGACAATTGCCCCTTGCTCTCGACACTGTCTCCTGCCTTAGCCTCCATAACCCAGGCTCTGCTGTTTCTGCCCCTCGCTCTCTGAACCCCTCGGTCCCACTACATCCATGAAGCATCACCCTCAAATTTTAACCAAAAGAGCTGCACGTTACACTGGCTTTGGAGTAAAGATTCAACTCTCGCTCTGTCACTTCATTTACTCAGTCAACAAGTATTTATCGAGCACATATTATGTGCAAGATACTGGACTCGGCCCTGCAAACAAAGATCAAACAAAGAACAAGAAATATGCATTCGCTGCCCTTAAATTCAAGCAAGTACAAACAAAAATGCTTATGTCTGTAGAGAACAGACTGGCAGACACAGTGGGGAAAGGAGAGGGTGGGACAAATTGAGAGAGTAGCATTGAAACATATACATTGTTATATGTAAAAAAGCCAGCCAGTGGGGATTTGCTGCAATGCAGGGAGCTCAAACCCAGGGCTCTCTGACACCTAGAGGGGTGGGATGGAGTAGGAGGCAGAGGCAGGCAGCATATGTATGCCTATGCCGATTCATGTTGATGTATGGCAGAAACCAACACAACAGTGTAAAGCCATTATCTTCCAATTAAAAATAAATAAAAATTTTAAAATGTTTATGTCTAAATCAGCATCAAGATATATGCAGCCTGGAAAATAAAATGATAAGCTTTTTTTTCTGCCTTAATTTCCTTAGGTGACAGTATTTCAATGAGCAAACTGAGGCAAGAATATACGATAGGCAAAATAATTTACAAGGGAAAAAAAAAAGAAACAGGAAAAAGACATTACTCACTGATGTAAATGCCAGCAGTTCCTCTTCAGTTAACTTATGCACTGGGTTATTCTTTTGGAAATCTGTGCTTTAAATTTAAAAAATTAAAAAAAGCAAATCAATTCCAGAATGCATGTCATAATGAATCAAATACAATTTTTAAGGAAGCAAGTAAACTGTATTTATATATTTGAAAGCACATTCAGTTCAGTTCAGTCGCTCAGTCATGTCTGACTCTTTGCAACCCCATGGACCACAGCACACCAGGCCTCCCTGTCCATCACCAACTCCCGGAGTCCACCAAACCCATGCCCATCAAGTCGATGATGCCATCCAACCATCTCATCCTCTGTCGTCCCCTTCTCCTCTTGCCCTCAATCTTTCCCAGCACCAGGGTCTTTTCTAATGAGTCAGCTCTTCGCATGAGATGGCCAAGGTATTGGAGTTTCAGCCTCAACATCAGTCCTTCCAATGAACACCCAGGACTGATCTCCTTTAGAATGGACTGGTTGGATCTCCTTGCAGTCCTAGGGATTCTCAAGAGTCTTCTCCAACACCACAGTTCAAAAGCATCAATTCTTCGGCACTCAGCCTTCTTCACAGTCCAACTCTCACATCCATACATGACCACTGGAAAAACCATAGCCTTGACTAGATGGACCTTTGTTGACAAAGTAATGTCTCTGCTTTTGAATATGCTGTCTAGGTTGGTCATAACTTTCCTTCCAAGGAGTAAGTGTCTTTTAAATTCATGGCTGCAATCACCATCTGCAGTGATTTTGGAACCCAGAAAAATAAAGTCAGCCACTGTTTCCCCATCTATTTACCATGATTGATGGGACTGGATGCCATGATCTTAGTTTTCTGAATGTTAAGCTTTAAGCCAACTTTTTCACTCTCCTCACATATTATAATATTATTGTATTATTTACAGATATAGAGATGACTGTGCCAAAGATAAGCACAAAAGTAATAAAATGCTAACAAGTAAATGTGGTGGTGTACTAAATGTTAACACAATTTATTTTATAAGAAAAAACAAAATCTAACCTGTGCCACTCCACAAAGAAAATGAAAAGAATTAATATGGCACCAATGCCTATTTATTAAACTCATGCAAAAAAAAAATTACTATCACCATGAGACAGGCAAAAATTAAGAAGTTCTCAAAGAGGCAGAACATTGAGAATTCTTAGAGCTTGCTGATCCAAGTATGAATAATTTTGGAAAACAATTCAGCACTATCTTATAAAGTGAACATTCACATATCCTAACCTCAGTAATTCCAGCCTAGATATAGAGCCCACAGAAATTCAATGGCTGTACCGGGAAGCATACACACAAATATCCATAGTAATATTGTGTGTAACAGGAAAAATCTGTTAACAATCCAATGTCCAAAAAGGAAATCAATACACTGTAAAATACCAACAGAAAGATACACTGCAGAGTAAACTGCAGCTATATGTAACAACACGGATGAGTCACATAAAGACATTGGTGAGAGAAAAAAACAAATCACAGAAGACTGCATATAGTAACATACCGCTTTTATAAAGCTGAAAGACAAATAAAAGAATTGACTAAGAAGTATAAAAGACATGTGAGTAAATATATTTCCTGAAAAGGCAAGAAATTGACAAAGACAAAATTTAGGACATTGATTACCTTTTAAGACAAGAAGGAAGATGAGATGGGAAAGAAGCACACAGACTGAGCTAGTGGTATTTGCAATCTTCAAGTTCTTAAACTGGGAGGTGGATTCGTGTTATTATTACATTATATAACTTATGTTTATATATTACATAAGTTATTTTATATGTACATATTATTTGTATTAAGAATGAAAATAAAATTCAAAATTGTGTTCCACTTGCTGGGATGCTATAAGAACCACAAAACTTCCCTTCTCCGATACCCTTGCTAATGGTGCAGCATGTGAATTTATTTATTTTTGGCTGTGCTAGGTCGTCACTGCTGTGCAGGCTCTTCTCTAGTTGTAGGGGACAGCTGCCAGTCTCTAGTCGTGGTGCGTGGGGCTCTCACTGCGGTGGCTTCTCTTGCTGGGAGCACAGGCTCCAGGGAGTATCAGGGAGCTTCAGCAGTTGCAGCATGTTGGCTCAGTAGTTGCGGTTCCCAGAATCTAGCTCTAGTGCACAGACTCAGGAGTTACGGCCCAGGGACTTAGTTGCTCCATGGCATGTGGGATCTTCCCGATCCAGGGATCAAACCTGTGTCTCCTGCACTGGCAGTTGGATTCTTTACCACTGAGCCACCAAGGAAGTCCCACAATGTGAATTTAATTGTATATATATTTTTTAAATTAGACAATGCAGAGTATATCATTCGAAACACTGGGCTGGAGGAAGCACAGGCTGGAATCAAGACTGCCGGAAGAAATATCAATAACCTCAGATATGCAGATGACACCACCCTTATGGCAGAAAGTGAAGAAGAACTAAAGAGCCTCTTGATGAAAGTGAAAGAGGAGAGTGAAAAAGTTGACTTAAAGCTCAACATTCAGAAAACGAAGATCATGGCATCCGGTCCCATCACTTCATGGCAAATAGATGGGGAAACAGTGAAACAGTGGCTGACTTTATTTTTCTGTGTTCCAAAATCACTGCAGATGGCAACTGCAGCCATGAAATTAAAAGACGCTTACTCCTTGGGAAAAAAGTTATGACCAACCTAGATAGCATATTCAAAAGCAGAAACATTACTTTGTCAACAAAGGTCCATCTAGTCGAGGCTATGATTTTTCCAGTATGGATGTGAGAGTTGGACTGTGAAGAAAGCTGAGCGACGAAGAATTGATGCTTTTGAACTGTGGAGTTGGAGAAGACGCTTGAGAATGCCTTGGACTGCAAGGAGATCCAACCAGTCCATCCTAAAGGAGATCAGTCCTGAATATTCATTGGAAGGACTGATGCTGAAGCTGAAACTCCAATACTTTGGCCACCTGATGCGAAGAGCTGATTCATTTGAAAACACCCTGACGCTGGGAAAGATTGAGGGCAGGAGAAGGGGATGACAGGATGAGATGGTTGGATGGCATCACCAACTCAATGGACATGGGTTTGGGTGAACTCCAGCAGTTGGTGATGGACAGGGAGGCCTGGTGTATTGCAGTTCATGGGGTCACAGAGTCGGACACGACTGAACAACTGAACTGAACTGAACTGAATCAGACAAAATTCAAGTTGAGGGTAATTGTACAGAATAACTGGCTTATAAATTTCCAAAGTGTCAAGATCATAAAAGTCAAGCAAAAATGAAGAACTATTCCAAACTGACAGAAAGAATACAAACATAAATGTAACACATATGTTCCAGACTGGATCCTGTGCTATAAAGGAGATTACTGGGACAACTGGCAAAACTTGAATGGGGTCTGAGTACAATGTGATAGTAAAGCATGAGTGCTAATTTCCTGATTTTGATAAATGTATCATGGTTATGCACAGAAGCTCCCTTGTTTGTTGAAGACACACACTAAAGTATTTAGCGGTGACAGAATGTCATGTCAAAAAATCATTCTCAAAAGTCTTTGCAATGCCTTGCCCTTGCAACTTTTGCCCAAATTTGAAATCACTTTAAAACATAAAATGAAAAACGATTTCTACTACACATAAGGTTCTACTATATTAAAAATTCTATCCTCTGAATATACATGTCCTCAAAGATCAAAGTAGTCACCTCTCCTAAATATTTCATTAGGATTCTATTCAGGTGGCCTTTCCCTTCTCCAGGGGATCTTCCCAACCCAGGGATGGAACCCAGGTCTCCTGCTTTGCAGGCACATTCTTTACCAGCTGAGCCACAAGGGAAGCCCAGCCAAGGCTAACAGAAGGAATTTTCTTTACCAAGCAAAGAGACGGGTAAGTATACCAACTTACAGGAGAGTCCTAATCTCTAACCCTTTCATTGGTTGCCCAACTCTTCTCTATCTTCATAACCGTTACAAGACTCATTCACCCAGAACTCTGGGGACCTTCTGAACAAAGATTTCCGCAACACAAGAGAATCAATACGCAAGAAATTCAAGGTGGCCAAATAAGTCATTAACTTACCAGATTCCAAGGATAACAGCAAGCTCTTCAGCACATAGATCAGGCATCTGAAACTGTTCACAATCTGCTAACTTTATCTCATTTAGAACGGTATCATCATTGAGCTCAAGATTCTGGTGGAATACCAAAGAAAATATTTAAAACAAAAACTAAGTTTGATTTATTCAATAGACTATATGCAACAGACTGCTGGGTAGGATAACATTTTTTTGTTTAAGATTTTACAGTGTCTATACATGGTCAATAGGCTGTTCTCCTTGTGAAACACATATATGGGAACAATTTACTGTGCAGAAATGGAGGACATGCCATCTATATATGCCAGGAATGCACTGACATCATCAATAACAGGGAGTAACTGCTACTCCCTGTTTGATTGAGCCTAGTAGGCAAAAGCTCCTCTCTGATATTCAGATCTTTCTAATCGGTTTCTAAATCATAATCTGAAACATAGATTCCCAACTCTGTTTCTCAAGAAGATCTAGAATAGAAGAAAAAAAAGCCAATTGAAATAGAAATAAAGCCTGAAGAATTACAGAACTTGGTAGAGTACGTGATTTCAAGAACAGCTACAAAGCCAACACAGTGTTGTACTAACACGAAGACAGAAATATAGATGAAAGGAAGAGAACAGAGTCCAAAATTTCAGACCCATATTATATGGTCAACTGATTTTCAACAAGGTGGCTAGATGACTCAACAAAGCAAAGTTTTTTCAATAAGTGATGTTAGAAGAACTTTATATTCACTTGGGAAAAAATAATGCTCTGCCCAGATCTCATACCATACACAAGAATTAAATCAAAATGAATCACAGACCTTACTATAAAAGCTGATACTAAAAAACTTCTAAGAAAGAAATCATAGGAGAAAAGACTTGCAACTTTGGGGTAGGCAGAGTCTTTAATTAGGATACAAAAAAAACTTGAACCATCAAATAAAAACTTCAGCTCTTTGAAAACACTGTTAAGAAAGTGAAAAGTCAAGCTACAGATTGAGAAAACATACTCACCAAACAAATATCTGGGAAAAGGCTTGTAATCAAAGTATGGAATTACAGCTTAATAAGAAGATAAAAAAACTCAACATAAATATGAACTTTACAAAAGACCCTTTACAAAAGGTTAGCTAATCGGCAAACAAAGAGATCCTCAATAACAGTAGTCCACATGAAAATACTAATTAAAATCAGAATGAACTACTACTAGTACACATACATAAAACAGATAAAATTTAAAAGACTGACAATCCCAATTGTTGCCAAGGATCTGGGACAATTCAATCTTTCATACACTGTTGGTAGCAACGTAAAATGGTACAACCACAGGAAATAGTTTGCTGCTGCGGCTGCTGCTGAGTCACTTCAGTCGTGTCCGACTCTGTGCAACCCCATAGACGGCAGCCCACCAGGCTCCCCTGTCCCTGGGATTCTCCAGGCAAGATCACTGGAGTGGGTTGCCATTTCCTTCTCTAATGCATGAAAGTGAAAAGTGAAAGTGAAGTCGCTCAGTCGTGTCCGACTCTTAGAGACCCCATGGACTGCAGCCCACCAGGCTCCTCCGTCAATGGGATTTTCCAGGCAAGAGTACTGGAGTGGGGAGCCATTGCCTTCTTATAACAAACATATTTACCATATGAGCTCTCAGTTCCACTCCTTTGTAGTTATCTATTAGAAACAAAAACATATGTCCACCCCAAGATATGTATCTATATAAATAGAGAGAGAGAGAGAGAGAGAGAGATATGGGGGGGGGGGGGGGGGGGGGGGTGTGTTCATAGCAGTTTTATCTGTAATAATCCCAAACTGGAAACAACCCAAATGTCTGTCAACAGGTAAATAAATTAAAAAGAAAAATTATGCTATACGCATTTAATGAAATTCTAATCAGCAATAAAAAGAAAAGTACTGACACATACAACCACACAGACATATCTCAACTCAAAAACATCACGCTGAGCAAAAGAGGCCAGATAGAAAAGAGGACATACTTACTGTAGGATTCTAGTCACATAAAACTCTAGAAAAAGCAAACTATCTATAGTCAGAAAGCAAGTCAATGATTATTTAGGGCCAGAGAAGGTGTGGAATTAACTGCAAAGGGGCAGGATGGAATTTTCTAGGGTAATGAAATGTATCTTGACTGCAATGGTTGGGTGCATATATTTTTCAAATCTCATCCAAATCCCACCCAAATAAAGGTAAAACTTTTCTATGTGTAAGTTATATCTCAATAAAATAGATTTTTAAAAATTAGTCATCAAAAGATAGTAAAATCACAATGAGAAATCACTGCACACAACTCACAAAAATGGCAAAAATTTTTAAATTGATAATACCAAGCACGAGCAAGGATGCAGAGCAAGTAATGCTCTCATATACTGAGGGTGGGGATGTGAAATAGTACAGCGACTTCGGAAAACAGTTTGACTGTTTCTCTAGTTAAAAATATACTTAATACAAGCCATTCTAATCCTTGGCATTTACCTGTGAAAATTAAAAACACACATTCACATGAAGACTTACACATGAATGTTCCGAACAGCTTTACTCGTAATAGCCAAAAGCTAGAAGCCATTCAGCTGTCTGACAAGAGAATGGGTAAACACACTGTGGCTCACCCATACAGTGAAGTAATAAATGCTCAGCAACAAACAGGGGCTAATTGTCGGCATTCAAACAAGGGTGAACCTCAGAACACTATGCTAAGTGCAGGAAACCAGACACAGACAGTCATACTATCTGATTCCATTTATGTGAGACTCTATGGAAAAGACCAGCTCTAATCTGTGACAGAAAGCAGGGAGGGAAAGTGACTGACTTTGCAGTATGGGTGACTTTTCTGCCTAATGGAAATGGTTCTGTATTTTGATTACAGTGGTTATGTGGGTCTACTTGTTAAAACTCATCAAACCGGACACTTAAAATAGCTACATTTTACTGTATGTAAATTATTCCTTAATAAAATCGATTTTTTTCTTCCAATTCAATAAAAGTAGCTTAAACTAGGAAGACTAAACTGTAGGCCTAGCTCTATTTATAAGGTTTTGGGGAAAGAACAGAGCCTTCAACAACTCCTGACAGGAGGAACACAGAACTCCAGGCGGCTATGAGGCGCTGAAAACGTGCCTCTTCTTCCCCGGCCCGCAGAACTTCAAAAGGCTGGCTGCAGGCGCACAGTGCACCCTGGTGGCCAGCCATTTTCAACATATGCTTTCCAGAATTTTTTTTTAAACCTACATATGTAATTTTATATTTTCTATCAGCTATACTTTAAAAAATAAATAAATAAAAGTGATTTAACCTAGTATGTAAAAAATATTATCCCTGAACATTCATTAATAGAAAATTATTAATTAGATACTATACTCTTTCATACAGTTTATGAAATCTAGTACATCTTTTACACTTCAGCACAGCTAAGTTTGGACCAAGCAACTTTAGAGTGATTAATAATCATATATGGCTACAACACTGGACAGTGAAGCTCTACAGTATTCCAAATTCCCACCTTTTCACAACCTGATAGGGATATATCAACTTGCTTATTGATACCCAATGTTTGTGGAGTGTCTTTATAGATATAATCTGATCCCTTTAAAAAGTGTGATGTGGGCGAAAACAAACGAGGAAGCTAAAAATATAATAACTTTCCCAGGTTCTCAATCCAGCTAGACAATAAAGATGTGACAAGACCCAAGTTTCCACCTCCCAGCAAGGACTCCTCCCCATCCCCCACAGAAGACCTGAGATAGGTCAGCCTTAGCAACAGAGCATCATTTATTTGTCAGCTACAGGTGGGTGATCAAAACAACTCTGATCTTCATCCAAGATTCTCTACGTTCCTATTTAGTACTTTTTAAAATTAAAACCGGTCGGCTGCAGCACCTGCTTGCCTATATGTTCTACACATTGCAAATTTAAAAGATGGCTGTAATTTAGACTCATGCCAACCTCGTAATATTCTACTAAACCATAAAATTAGCTACAAGGATTTTCCTGGAGGTCCAGTGGTTAAAACTCTGAGCTCCAAACGCAGTGCACACGGGTTCAATCGCTGGTCAGGGAAATAAGATCCCAAATGCCTCTTGACATGGCCAAAAAAACCCCAAAAACCAGGTACAGTCTTTCAGACCTACTCCAATGATGCTTATGATATTGTTACTGTGTACCCACCACAGATTTGTTTCTTCTTCTGGTGTTGCCCTTGCTATGTAATAAGTGTTATATCTAGGTTATCAAGCTAAAACATGAAACTGCACAGGTGTGGACTTTTGGACAGACTTAGTTTTTGCCCATAACCATGTACAATTTTGCAAGAGAGGCTAATCACATGAGACGTGTATCTGGATTGTCCTGTATTACTGCATTTTTCTTATTCTGAAAATCCTTGGCATTCCAGCTGACAAAAATGAAAACTGTGATATTTCAGATCAGTTTTCTAAAATCTTTTATGCTAAAATCACATACAAGAATTGACTTTGAGACTACTAATTTTGACACCTTTAAGATCTGTACAAAAGGGTGTTGTCTTGAAGCAACAGATCAGTGAATGCCATTTGGGATATTTAGTTTCACCTGTAAACACCATCCTCATGTATTCATCTACACTGTCTTACACAGGACACACAGCTGTAGCATGCGTAATTTTGTGGTCTTTATTTCCCTTTGTATTCATTCTAAGCATCTTAATAAACTGCTGTATTGTGCTTAATGTAAAATCAAAGGAAAAAACCAGCACATAGTACATCTCCAATTTGTTCAGCATTGAATGCATACTTTTTACCAATGATGCCGATCATGTGCTTGTGTTTCCTGCTCAAAGTACAATTTTAATTTATCCTCCCTCCTCATACTGCACACTGATGATTTAACAATAAAGAACAGTCTGTGCCTGTGATTTGCACACTGAGGTTCCTCATAACTGTTGGCTTATTAAAGCCTAAAGTCCAGTAGCTATAGGTTATGTAAATTCCCCATTAATAACAGATTAAAAATCTAGGAAGGCCCAAAGGGAAACACTATGCTCCTCACTGACAATAAAATTATCGTATTTCCTCAATTACTAAGATACACATCTTCACACTGTAACATTTCTAATCATGATATATTTTATAATCATTATAATTGATATCACAGTGTTCCTTTTTTCCTGAAAAGTTTCGTTATCAAGCAAATTGGTGTATTTCATAATCTAACAGTATCTCTGGCAAAAGGAATTAAGATCTATAACTAATCAAACAAGTCTATCCTCCATCCATGAGTATAAAGCTATTTCTATCTAATCCTTACCTACATAATTATAATCATAGGAGATAATTTTCCATACAACTCCACATAAATACACACATACAAATATACATGCACATATAAATAAACAATGATGGATTACTGAATTAAATTATTGAATTGCAGAACTAACTCTTTTTCACTGATGCTGTGCTTTGGCCTAAACACCAGGTCTATGGCAGTTAAACTAAGACTCAGGGAGGGACTTGGGTTACATCAAAAAGTTGAAGGAGGGGCTTCCCTGGTGGTCTAGCAGTTAGGAATCTGCCTGCCATTGCAGGGGACACAGGTTCAATCCCGGGTCCATGAAGACCCCACACATTGAGGTGCAATTAAGCCCATGGGCCACAACTACCGAGTCCACATGCCTAAGGCCTGTGCTCTGCGACAAGAGAAGCTACGATGATGAGAAGCCCGTGCACTGCAATGAAGAGCAGTCCCCACATGACCCAACTAGAGAAAGCCCATACACAACTAAGACCCAGAGCGGCCAAAAACAAATCTTTAAATATAAATGAGTAAAAGCCAGTGTGCTAAAAAAAAAAAAAAAGAAAAAGCTGCGGGAGGAGGGTCTGGTATATACAAGGAGCAAAGACAGGATGGGAGCGGATACCACAGCTCCTTGACCAGCAGTGGTACATACACTCCTTCAGCCATGGTTCTCCTATTGCAGGAGAGACGGGCTGTCCCTCTGTGTGGTCTCATCCCTGAGTTTCTCCATCTTTCCCTTCTTCCCTTCCTTCTTCTCTTAGAATCCATAGCTGTCCCTGCTCACCAGCCCTCAAAATATCACAAAAACAAACAGAAAACTTGGAGCAAGCCCAGGAAGTATGTAAGATCTCATCAAAGACATTCCTCAGGATGCCTTACTGCTGCCACTCTTCCTTCCCATCTCCCTAGCCCCTACTCTGGGCATTATCTTCAGTACAGTTAGAATTTTAGTGCTCAATGTACCAAGCAAATTTGTTTACAGGCTCTGGAATGAAAAGTGGGAAAACACAGGCTTCAAGGACAGTAACATCAACCAAATTACAAGCAGAAATGTTGGTCTGGGGTCTCTAGGATAAGACAATATAAATGCTAACAGCCTTCACAGAAGCAG
The DNA here is from genome assembly GCF_029378745.1 of Bos indicus. Lineage (NCBI taxonomy): Eukaryota > Metazoa > Chordata > Mammalia > Artiodactyla > Bovidae > Bos > Bos indicus. The sequence goes on along the minus strand of NC_091770.1, from coordinate 15,150,806 downwards.
ATGGAAAGCCTATTGAGTGGATAAACTGACTAAAAACTATGAATTTAAGCTACAAGAGAACATATTACCCAAGTCAGAAACACATACTATGGCAGAAACCAGCCCAATAATAACAGAGTAGCTGAAGACAGATCAGAACACTTGTAAAAAGGAATTCTGATCATCTGTTTACATATTTAGAAGAAGCATAAGAAACGTCACGGCTCTTAATACTTGAGAATATCAACAGAAGGCAAAAAATAGGGTAGGCACTGGAAAAATTAGTTCCTACTCAGTCTGCCTTTTTATTTTTTTCAGGGCAGTAACATATAAGTAACTACTTTATTAATTCATACTTACCAAAATCTAGAAGAAAAACAACAGTTTATCTCTGAGGATAAAAACGGCTTTAAAATGGGTTCTGTTTTAGATTCTTTTTAACATCCAGCCACCTTGTAAAAGCTCTAAGCAGGGTCCAAAAAAGCCTCTTGCCACTCCATCTGGTGTTTCTACGAAACTTCCCTATGGAAACTATTAGACTTGGATGCTAATTTAAACAGCTTATGATCCTACTCACCTTGGTTAAATATTCCTGAGGAGTGGGTGCTGGAGTGAATTCACAATTTGAAAAGACAGTTCCTTCCCTTCTTACATCTAGAATAAGTTGTGCAACATAATTTTCCTGGAACCGTGTCCTTTTTCCTAAAGCACCTGAAAATACATATATTATACTTAGTAACTTGCCAATCAGAATACCATACAATCATAAACAGTAGTACTTTCAGAGTGCTTTAGAGCTTATGAGGTATTTTCCGCATTTCAAATAAGAGAAACCTGAAGCCCCATGATGACTTTAAAGTGACTTATAAAATTATAAAGCCAGGAAGCTATAGGCCCAGAACTCAAATTTCTGCCACTAGAAATTCCCCACACTTACCTTTGCATTAAACTACCTCCCTCCTCAAAAAAGAATGCATTCAACGTCACAGGGAGAAGAAATACTCTCCTCTCCATACAACAGATGAAAAAGTGTTAAGTTCTGAAGTGTAGTCTTGCTTGCTCAAGATTACATGGTTTTTAGTATCAGAGCCAGAGCTTAAAGCCAGGGTCTGCAGTCTAAATTCCAGTCTTTCTATTACATTATCTGGCTCCATGTAAGGCCAAATATTGTTTTTACTTTGTATCTGAAATAGCTAGCTGCAGAACAGCTTTAAGAGAAGCATAAGCTCTAACATCTATTCTCTGGTGAGAGTCAGATTACAAAGACTCTTGATTACAAAGACCAGTCTAAGAAGTCTGGACTTCATCCTGTGATGAGTCTGGCTCTATGTTATACAACAACCATTGAAACATGTTACACTAAAAATAGCTATTGAGATGGTCTAGCATAGCTTACTTTTTTATAGTAAGGCGAGAACTGAATGGAAAAAAATTATAATCTGATTCTCATTTTATATTTGTGAGCACATTTGTATTTTTAAGCTTTTCAATCTTAACTTGGAAAAAAAATATGAAGAACTAACTAGTAACTACATCAACAAAGCTGACTATGCTGAGTACCATGATACTAGTTTTATAAATAATCCCCCCCAAAAGTCTATTAGGATCAAAACATAATTTCTAAAACTAACTTCACAACTTATATTGAAAGTGTTAGTTGCTCAGTTGTGTCTGACTCTTTATGACCCCAGAGACTGTAGCCCGCCAGGCTCCTTTGTCCATGGAATTCTCTAGGCAAGAATACTGGAGTGGGTAGCCATTCTCTAGATCCATTCCAGAGATCTTTCCAACCCAGGAATCAAACCGGGGTCTCCTGCACCACAGGCAGATTCTCTATCGTCTGAGTCACCAGGAATCCATATTACATATAATTATATCTCAAATATAAGACTCCAACTTACACACGGCCATTGTTCCCAAAGCTATAAGTTAGATATTTTTTAATTTTCCCCATACAAACAATGTAATAAAAGGCGGCTAATATTCCAGACTAGGCCACTAAGTTATATTTACTTCATAATATATCTTAAGGATTTTACTGACAGGACTACCTCAATGAGCATAGAGTTTAGGGACTAAAAATGGGTCTCAAAGATCATCTAGACCCAACCTAGAGAGGACAAACAGGTTCAATCATTTCAACATTCACGGATTGTTGTTTCAACACTCACATAGCCCAGGTTCAACGGGTGTAAATGGTGTGACCAACTGCTGATGTTTAACTTTCATGAATGTTTTCAATAGAGAATGTCAATATTTTTAGGCTAGGGACAAGGAGATACATTAAAAGAAAATAATGTTTCTTGTTTGGGACTCAGAAGAAACACAGATTTTAGGGAAAATTCTGTAATTTATTGGTTCATCCAACAAATGTTTATTGAGTGCATACCATATGCCAGGTAGCATTCTAAGACAGTGAAGAAGCATCTAAACACAACAGTCAAAAAATCTCTGTTCTTAAGGAATACAAGAAAGGCAAGACAGAAGCTACAGGTGAGTGTCTGCAGGAAAGGGCAATGTAAGAAGCCGAACTGAACTTGAGAATCTGGAGGGGTCTTGGGAAGCCCACAGTCACAACTAAATGGGCAAAGTTCATTTGTGTACTGTCTAGCTATCATACATTACCGAAATGTCTAACCAGATTAGAAAATAAGTGAGCATTTGCAAGAATAAAGAAGATATAGTTTCAATTTTGTTCTAAACCTATTAACTCTTTAAATAAAATCTTAAAAACATATTTTTGCAAAGCAACCAAAAGGACACAGATAATCAAATACCACCATAAAATACAGCCAAACCGTCAATGTATATACTAGTTTTATCATACATCAATTATCCACAAAAGGTTAAAAATCTTACCTGTCAAACCAATTTGTAATCTGCAGATGTCTTTAGCGATACTGAACTGATCTTTTGCTTTTTTATATTCATAATAATATAAAAATATATATGCACATTCCAGATGGAATTGAACAGCCAAACATTGACCTGAATCATCCACAAACAGATCCTCTAGCTTCATCACTGTAAGACAAAAGATGAGACATTGAAAAGTAGTCAATATCTTGTAATAACCTATGACAGAAAATAATTTCAAAAATGACATGTATATTTGAATAATGAAATCACCTTGCTGTGTACTTGAAACATTTTAAGTCAACTATACTTCTATAAAATATATATATATATATTTTAAAGTATGAAAATAAAAATATATTAGTAAGTAAAACATTTAGGCCATAATTTATAAAATACATATATTACATAGTTCCTACTCTTAAAGAATTTCAAGTCTGGAAAGTGAGGAACATGTACTGTAATAGTTCATATCAAGCACTGTCTGAGCACTTATATGTTCCAACCTAGAAGCTAAGGACATTACATAATCTCCTTTACTCCACACAGTCCTAAGAGATTTCATTCATGACCCTGCTCTTTCTTATTTACAGTGTTTGTCTTAATCATGCCGCCCAAAATACGGCAAAACAAGGTGATGATACAACATACCAAGTCAATCTGCAGAGTTAAACAGCACGGAAATGTAATGAAGAGGAGATCAATATACAGTTTTCCACATAAAGAATGTAGAATTTCTCCCTTAAAAGGAGAAACAGATGTGTATCTGGATATATCTGAGACAATATGAGTATCAAGTAGAAAATGAGTAAGTATTGGCTTAGCAGTCATATTGTATTTTTCCGAACACCTCAGACGAAAAGATGGGAGTATAATAGCCTAATAACATAGTATCTCTAAGAAGATGACTTTCAAAATAAAATATATATATATAATAAAAGGGCTACTGGCATATACCAAGGGGGTGTCCAACAGGTCACCTCGTCCATCCCTCTACAATGTCCCTGACAAACTGCCCCTCACAATGTCTCCAGTAACAGGATCAGCATTTCACAAAGCAATTCATATGAACAGAAGGATATGGATGACAGAAGATACACTTACAGTGTCCCCAAACTGAGAATCCTTTCTCCACTATTCAAGCTGAAAAGAAAGTGATATCAACTGACACCTACTCTGCTCAGCCCTAGGTATTTTCCGTGTTGTGCCAATTCAAACAATGATGTGTTTAGGGCTGACATCGACCTCATTTAACCCATGAGAAAACTGAGCTTAGTCAGCTTACTGACTAGTCACCTCGGCTGAGAAGTGGCAAAGCAAAATCTGAATCCAAACTTGTTGGGAAAAGGGGAAGAGGGAGTTGGCAGAGGAACGACCAAGATGTAGAGGTGATGTTGCAAAACGTAATCTGTACATTTTCTCACCAAAGGATCTGACAGAAACCTATAGCTACGAGACAGACACCCTTTATCTTATCATGAAGTGAAAATGCGTCTGAAAAAAACTGTTTTTTATATACTGCCAGTCCTTTAAAGAGATTCTTAACTCAAAGAAGCTAAATCAAGATGTACATGTCTTACTTTAAAGGGTAGACAGGCATCCAAACACGAACTTCTCACTGTGAAAATCCTTCGGTAGACTTCCTCCACACAAACCAAACTCAAGAAAACCTGATCTGGGCTCTCCTGGCGGCTCAATGGTAAAGAATCCACCTGTCAATGCAGGAGATGCAGGTTCAATACCTGATCCAGGACGATCCCTCATGCTGTGGAACAACTAAGCCTGTGCTCCACAACTACTGAGCCTGTGCTTTGACGCCCAGGAGCTGCAACTTCTGAGCCCACGTGCCCCAGAGCCTGTGCTCCACAGCCAGAGAAGCCACCACAGGGAGAAGCCTGCACACCAAAACTAGAGCGCAGTCTCGCTTGCCAACAATGAACAAGAAAAAGCCAGAGCAGCAACGAAGACCCGGTACAGCCAAATAAACTCTTTTTTTAAGAAGAGGCAGGTGGAGGTGCAGGGAGAATAGGGTAGAAGGAAAACAGAGACAGACAGAAACTTCTCTGAACAGACCTTGTTACAGAGTTTTGACTCTGGAATCGTGTAATTATTTTACATATCAAAAAATAAATCAGAAAGAAAAAAGCAATCCCTAAAAACTGAAAACAAATGGAAAACTAAAACTCTATATAACAAGTTGGTGAAAGATAAAGAGTAACTGCAAAGGACTTAGAGCACAGTATATGTCCTTAGTGTAATACACTGAAGGGACAGAGAGCTGCAAAGACATCCTGAGCCTTATTCAGTGGTCTTACTGTTAGTTGGCATGCTGGCGCTGCTCTCAAGCTTTTTATACATGCAACAAAGCAAGTCACTACATTTATATTGTTTGGCACAAGATTTTCAGTTTAAAAAAAGAAGGACACACATATGAAATCACAGATATTGACACAATGCAAGGTTAAATTTTTTTAATCACATTATTTCTTTGCTAGTATCATACTGTTGAAATTACCCTAGTTTTTAACTAACTTTTATACCTGAAAGCCTCCATCATTATCTTTCTCTTTAAAAATTGTCTTGACTATTCTTACACACTTTTTCTTCCAGAATCAATCGGCAAGTTCTCTCTTCAAAAGTTTGTAAAGGCACTAATTGTAATTTCACAATTGGCATCTTGACAATAGTGATCATCCTATTCAAGACAACAGTATGCCTTTAACGTTTTTTTAGTAAAGTTGTACACTTGACTTCATTTTGGTTTTGAACATTTTAAGAAATCCCTGGGTTAAATCTTTTTTACCTTTTCTTTGAAATATAATTGACATATAACGTGCCATTAGTTTCAGGTGTACAACATAATGATCCAATATATGAATATACTACAGAATGATCACCACAGTAAGCCTAGTTAACATCCATCACCACATAGTTACAGTTTTTTTTCTGGTGGTGAGAACTTTTAAGATCCACTCTCTCAGCAATTCTCAAATATACAATACAGAATTATTCGTTATAGTCACTATGCTGTGCATGTAAGGTGAGATTTTTCAACAGCTTTACTGAGATGATTCATACACATCCAGTCCATCAATCTGAAGTGTGCAATTCAATGTCTTTTCGTATATTCCAAGAAATGTGCAACCATCACCATAGTCAACTCTAAAACATTTTTATCACCTCAAAAAGAAATTCTGAACCCTTAGCTATCACTCTCTTCCCCTCATCCCTCCCATAGCCCTCAACACCTCTAATATACTTTCTGATCCTAACTTTACCTATCCTGGACATTTCATATAAAGGAAATTATTTATCATGTGGTCTTTCATATCTGGTTTCTATAATTTAGTATGATGTTTTCTAGGTTCACTGTGCTGAAGTATGTATCACACTTCATTTCTGTTTATGGCTAAAAAATAGTATAATAGAAACCACTGTATGAATATATTCTGTTTACCCATATATCAGTTGATGGACAATGTCCATCTTTTAGCTATTATGAATAATGCTGTTATAAACATTCATATGCAAAATTTTGAGTGGACCTATGTTTTCATTTCTCTTGGGTATATACACCTAGGAACTGCTGGATCATATGATGATTCTATACTTAACTGTTTAAGAAACTGCCAAACTCTATTCCAAGATGGTTATACCATGTTACATTTCCACCAGCAGTGTCCCAACTTTTCCACATCCTCAACAATATGATTATCTCACTTTTTTTAAATTACAGCTATCCATGTGGGTGGAAACTGATATCTTATTGTAGTTTTGATTCTCATCATCCTGATGACTGATATGAAATGTTTTCTCATGTACTTATTGGTCATTAGAATGTCTTCTCTAGATAAGTATCTATTTATATCCTTTGCACATTTTTTTATTGGGTTATTTGTCTTTTATACTACTGAGTTGTCAGAGTTTTTTTATATATTCTAGATACAAGTTCCTTATCAGATATATGATTTGCAAATATTTTCTCCCACTCTATGGCCTATCTTTTCACTTTCTTGATAGTGTCTTTTGAAACACACAAGTTTTTACAATTTTCTGAATAGACCTTGTTACAGGTTCATGATCTTGCTATGAAGTCCAACTTTCCTATTCTTTTTTTGTTGTTGCTCATGCTTTTGGTTCTAAGAATCTACTGCCAAATCTGCAGTCACAAAGATTTACCCCTATATTTTCTCCTAAGAGTCTTAGAGTTTTAGCTCTTACACTAGGACTCTAATCCATTTTTATTTAACTTTTCTATATAGTGTAAGGTAAGGGTCCAATTTCATTCTTTTGCATATGGTTACCCAGCTGTCCCAGCACATTTGCTAAAAAGACTATTCTTTTCCCATTGAAATATTGTATATGTAAAGCAAATAATTACATTAACATTGTTATTAACAAGATTTTCAGTTTAGGAAAAAGATACAAATATCAATATAAACACTTTGTACAGTTAAATTTTAATTAGAGCTCTTTGGTCAGGGTTAGGGACTTGACAGGGATTCAACCAATGTGTTTTCTAAGAACGGTCTTAAAAAAGGGCCTCAGCTGGGTGCTTGCCTAAGTCTGAAACATGCGTTATGTGTTCCCAAAACCAGGCCTGGTGACTTGACCAAAGGCTCAGCCAGCATGTTTGCAAGGTCCACGGCTCACCCAGAGAGTCTGCTCGGGATCAGTCAGAGGCTAGAGTAGTGTTTGTGGGGACTGGGGTCTCAACGGTGTGCTCAAAAGGGCCAGGGACTCAACCAACATTCAAAAGAGCCAGGTCAAGGATTAAGCTGTGGGTTCCCCAAGGTCAGGGCCAAGGGAGCAGCCTGAACATAGAGACTGACTGTGCACAGGAAGACTGTACACACACTTACACTGAGGTTAATGGGAGCCTGGTTTTTCACTGTCAAAGAAAGGAGTTAGAAATCTGGAAGAGAGAAGACTAAAATAAATTCTGTGATATTGGACTGGAATTGGAGATGATGCAATTCGTGGTTTTTAATACATAGATAAATACAGAAATAGACACAGATGTACATGTGTACTTACATATACACATACACATACTTTCCAGCTATGGCTGTTGAAAGACTTTAAAAGGAACCAGAGCTCCTTGGAGAAATTACTGATTCCAGGGCCAGAGCAAAGTAATACAAAATAAGGAAGGCTAAAGCATCTTCTTATGTCAGAAAATAAAGAAGCACTCAAAGATATATTGAAAGGGCACAGAAGCCAATTTGAACTGGCCAAATGTGGGACACTATGAAGGCCAAATTGTAATCCATTGAATGAATTTGGAATCTGTGAGTGGACACTAATGTCAATATATAAATGCATAAATTCAAAGTTTACTAAGGAATAGGAGACTTATATGGTATCTAAGTACATCACCATACAACAATTAATTATAAAGAGTGATAACCAAAAACTGGAAACAATCAAATTTCCATCAACAGATGAAAGGACAAACAAATTATGGTATTTCCATATCATGGTACTGCTGCTGCTAAGTCACTTCAGTCATGTCCGACTCTGTGTGACCCCATAGACGGCAGCCCACTAGGCTCCTCTGTCCCTGGGATTCTCCAGGCAAGAACACTGGAGTGGGTTGCCATTACCTTCTCCAATGCATGAAAGTGAAAAGTGAAAGTCAAGTCGCTTAGTCGTGTCCGACTCTTCGCAACCCCATGGACTGCAGCCTACCAGGCTCCTCTGTCCATGGGATTTTCCAGGCAAGAGTACTGGAGTGGGGTGCCAGTGATCATGGTATACTACTTAGCAATTAAAAAGAATGAACTATTGCTACAGGTGACATTATGGATGAATCAAAATAATTCTGCTGAGTCAAAGAAGCCCAGCTAAACACACACACACACACAAAGTGTGAAGCTATATGAAATCTCTTTTATAAAATTCAAGGAAATGCAGACTAATATGTAGTAACAGAAAGCAGATCAGTGGTGGCCTGAGAGGCTGAAGGAGAGATCAGGAAGGGTGTAAGAGGATGGGATTCCCGACAAGCACAAGGAAGTTTGGGGGAACAAAGTATATGTTCATTATCTCAACTTTGATGATGGTTTCACGGGTGTAAATACATGTCCAAACTTTACAAATTGACACTTTAAGTATGTCAGGTGTTTGTATGTCAATTATATCTCAATAAAGCTGTTTCAGAAACAAAAAATGTACAGAGAAAATGGGTAACTCTAATGAAGAAGACTGACAGATACCACCTTAATCAAGTAACCAAAGTTAGTATCACCAGTAATGAGACCAACTGAAATCGTGTGCCACCTGGCAGGACGCAGTGAGAATAACACAAAACAACTGTGGTGATAGATCTATGTTGAAAGACACTAAAGAGATAGGACAACTAAATGTAACACTAGGTTCTGGACTGGATCACGTTGCTATAAAGGATGCTTTGGGCACAACTGGCTAATCCTGAACAGCAGTAATTAGGTGTTAGTATTTAATCAATGTTAATTTCCTAATATTGGTGGTTGTATTGTGACTGTACAGGCAAATGCCTTCATAGGAAAAACACCCTAAAATGTGCAGAAGTGATGGGACATAAATTCAACAACTTATTTTAAATGGTTTCAGAGAAAAAAAAAAGTTCTTTGTACTAGCAACTTTTCTAGATTTACGTTTCAAAAAAAAACTTAAGTCCAAAATATTAGCAATTAAAGAAAAAATTAAGAACATATCTTGCCTTTCCTACACAGACTACATTTTAGGGTTCTCACATAACCCTGGTTGACGAGTTCTTCTTTACAAAAGAATTCTAGGGGGGAAAAAAAAGAATGACTGAATTATAAAATCACTAGGTAAGTATTTACAATGAATAGACAGATGGCACCTTCAGAGCCAAATGCAGAGTCACCTAAGTAAAAATGCCAACCGAATGGAAACTTTGTAGGATCCTTGATAGCTGGACGGAGGGTGTCCATCATAAGCCATGAAGACCAGGGAGGCACGCAACCATAGGGAAGTGCCAGCCTACTCTGACTCATTTCCTCAAAAATTTTTAAAATCCTCTTCTCCCTGACCTCCATACTTCTCAAGCTTATCTCCAACTGTTACCCTCCTCTGGTTTTTCCATCCTCCTCCTGCCTCTCAGCCCTTTCCAACTCTCCCTTCTCCATCCTACAATTCTAATCAGTATCTACTGAATTATTTTACATGCTTAGAATTGGGCTAGATCCTACAGCAAAGTTAAGCCCTGTGCTCCCCAAAAAAGAAGATGGAAGAAGCACTAGGAAGAAAAGACACATAATCATTATTCAATATACAGTAAATCTGATTTGAAACTGGGTGGTACTGGCCATAAATACCATAGGGGGAAAATCCATAAGGCTGAGATAGATGAACAAACCTTGTCAGAAGGGCTAGGCATTGAAAGACGGGTAGAATTTGGCTGTAACTCCACCTCTAGACTGTAAGGGTCACAAAAGAAGGGTCCACATGTGTCTTGTTCACTGCTGTTTAAGCCTAGCTGGGGCTCAATAAATATCCTAAGAGTGGGCAAATATTTAGAAACTCTCTGATGGCTGTCGCCAACAAAGAACTCCAATTTCCCATCCACCTAGCTCCTATCAACCTGTTGCAACATCACCTGACACACAACTCCTAACACAGTCCAGCCATTCCAAACTACTGGAAATCCCAAATACACAAAGATGTCCCGAGTCTCTGTGCCTCTCTCTGTACATGTTACATGCCCTTTCCAACTACCTAATGAATTGTTTCTCATTCTTCAAGAATCAGTTCAAGTATTAGCCACTTTGCAAAGCCTTCTCTGGTCTCAAGTTTAGACTAATCATATCCTTTCTTTCATCCCTTCCTCTTTTTTTCTAACTGAAATATAGTTGATGTACAGTATTATGTCAGCTTCAAGTGCACTGCTTAGTGATTTGACATTTGTATAACATTTGCATACATTATGAATGATCACCACGCTAGCCTAATAACTATCTGTCCGCATACAAAATTATTACAATATTGTTGACCACACTCCTTATGCTGCATTAAGTCTCCATGGCTTACTTATTTTAGAACTGGAGGTCTGCCCCTCTGAATCCCCTTTATCTATACTGCCCCTCCCACCTTCCTTTCCTCTGGAAACCACCTATTTGTTTTCTGTATCTATGAGTTGGTTTTCATTGTCGTTTGTTTTTTAGATTCCCTATGTAAGTGAGATCACACAATTTTTGCCTTTCTCTGATTTATTTCACTTAGCATGATGCCCTAAAGGCCCATCCATATCGTCACAAATAGCAAGGCTTCGTTTTTTTTAAATAGCTGTCATTCCCTTCTTTTTGTGCCCTTTTTTCTTCTTGTATTTTAGCCTCCATCCCACTGAGTTCAATGATATCCCCAGCAACTACCAGTGACCAGATCACAGCAAGAAATTTAAAAAAAATTTTTAAGTATCAAATTACACATGAAATACAAAGTCAAAAATAAAACTGAGAATAATTAAAGATTTTCCTAATTTAAAAAAATGACCTGATGAAATCAGTATGTAAAAATAATCATCCAGGGACTTCCCCGGTGTCCAGCGGCTGAGACTTCCACGTTCCTCGTGCAGGGGCCTGCGGTTCAATCCCTGGTCAGGGAACTAGATCCTGCATGCGGCAACTAAGCCCTGGTGCAGCCAAATAACAGGCAAACAGCACAGACAAACGAGAATAACAACAGTCCAGTACCGCGGTACACGGAGAAGGAAGGCAGGCCAAGAAAGCGTCTACCAGTCAGGTGCAACCCTGAGACTCGAAGTGACAGTGATAAAACCTTCAGGAACTGCAAGACTGACCATACAGAAGAAGGACAGACCTACCCTGAAACTGTCTGTTGCTCAACATCAGTGCTATCCAACAAAAATTTCTGTGATAATATTAAATACAGCTGCACTGTCCAAAATGGTAACCATTTACCATCAAGGTGGCTTCAGAGCCCTTGAAATGGGGCTAGTGAAACTGAGACACTGAATTCTTTACTTCTTTTAATTAGCCACATTAGTGGCTAGTGGCTACTACACCGGGCAGCACAGCTCTAGACAGCAGTTACGGGCCACAGAAGAGCGGGTTTTTTTAATTTACTAAAAGGAAGCACTCTGTAGCAATTATGAATCCCAACAAGAAAGCCCAAAGAAAGAGGGCATAACTTTTTTTGGTCACAATCTTTCAACAGATCCCAGCATTAAGAAGCCAGCCTACAAAGAAACACATCATTTTACACCTGGAAAAGACTCAAAGACCGTCTTTATGCAGAAAGAAACTCTTGGTTTGGAAGTAAGACAAGCTCCCTGAAGTCACACAGGGTGTGAGTGACAGAAGAGAAACTGAAAGTCAGATCTTAAAACTCTAGGTTCTGTTAATTATCTTGATTCTGATACTTTCACAAGTGTATACATATATAAAATACCACCAATTCTACACTTTAAATATGAGTCTTACTGTAGGTTAACTATACTCCGGAAACACTGCTAAAAAAGGGTGGCACACAAACCCACCACTACACCTTCCTATGTCAAGTCTTCAGTTCTATCGACTTGTTGCAAGGAATAAGCTAGTTAACATATTTAAAGGCCTAGAACAGTACTTGGTATGGAGTATGGACTGCATTATAATTATCAGATATTGGAACTCTGCCCTACTGACCAGTTTAGAGAAAAGTAATGAAGAGAAGAGTAAGCAGGATCTGGAGTCAGAAACTCCAGGGCATAGTTCTGGTTCATGGACAATCTCTTTGAGTTTCAATTCTTTGGAAAATGAGTTATCTGGACAAGATAATCTCTAATGGGTCTTTCCAAACTACAGATTTCAGACACTGAGTAGGATAAGAGTTGTAGGAATGGAAAAGAAGGATGGACATGGAACTCTTAGGCAAGAACCAATAAGATTTAAGAACTGGCGAGATACCACAGAATGATGAAAAACAGTGAGTCAACCATGAACACAGAACACAAAGTTTTGAGATTTGGATAACTCAAGTTTAAAAAAAAGATGAAATAAATAAACAAATAAAGCATGTTGACCCAACAGATATATAGTTATCATTTTAATAAATCTTTAGGTGCTCCATGATAACAAATAATCATAACCTTCTGGGTCAAAATGTCAAACCACTATATTTAAAATGCATGCTAAAACCAAAATCTCTTCTCATCAGATTATTTTAATGCTATTTTAAAAATGAAATCCCTATGGATTCATATGGATAATCAGATACTTGTGATTAGATTATTAGTATATTTAATGACATTCATTCCAAAGTATTGGGACCTTTCCTGGTGGCTCAGAGGTTAAAGCATCTGCCTGCAATGCAGGAGACCTGGGTTCGATCCCTGGGTTGGGAAGATCCCCTGGAGAAGGAAATGGCAACCCACTCCAGTATTCTTGCCTGGAGAATCCCATGGACGGAGGAGCCTGGTGGGCTACAGTGCAAAGAGTCGGACATGACTGAGTGACTTCATTTACTCACTTATTCCAAAGTATCAAAAAAATTTTTTTAATTTATGCATACGTCAGTCACCAAGAAACTAATCTCTTGAACAACTTTTTGGATGTGGAGACAATATAAGCCTAGAGTCACAGAGCTGCCTGGAGATGTTACAGTGGAGTCTCAGACAAAGTATTTTAGCTTGTTTTCTTTGAACAGTGACTTCCTCATAAGCTCATCTTCAAACACCTAAACCTCAATATTACATCTCATGCGCTATATGGAACAGGTTTTCAGTACCAGATGCTTCAATAAATGATTGTGTGCCCTTAAGCAGTTCTTCAGAGAATCATGGTTTCCTTAGTATGAGATCCAAAAGAGGACCTCAGAGTGTGCTGAGGAGCAGACTTTTCAAGATTCTAACTCACTCCTTTCATAGATGTGATCAGTTCCAGCAAAGTTATGCTGACACTCTGATGGGCTCTATATACTGATGTAACATTCCTGGACAAAAATATAAAGATCACACTTGTTTATATGTCACAGACTGAAAAAAAAAAATCTTGCCAACTTTTTGATGATTGTTCAAGGGCAACATTTCAAATATAATATTCTTCTCTGGATACTGAACAATACTTCAATATAACTGAATGCTTGGTCAATTTTTGGGTTAAATCCCAGAACATTTTTTAAAATACAATTGTTTATGAAAATGCTGCAGTTTAAGCCATGTGCAGACTTACTTAGACATAGCCAAAATGGACCAATTTATGACTAGATAAAATGAAAAATGTCATTGATTAGCCTAGAACAGCAACATAAACAATTCTTAGTTGTAAGGCAAAGCAAATGATATGCTGAAATCTACTGCAGAAAAGAACAGACCACTTGGGGAATGAGTCACTTAGAGTCATATTTTCCAGGTATCTTAGTTAACCCTTTCTGTTTAGAGAGCTGTATTTTACCTCTTAGAATTCTCTCTACAACACATCATATGGTTCTTACCTTTTAATATGGTACATTAAGAAGGTATTTTTGTTCTTTTAATAATTAAAGGTCATCATTAAGAACATCAGTCACTGAGATGTGGTTAAGAGACATAAATGTAGATTTACATAATATGGATAAAGGGAAGAGATGTGGCTTTCCCTCTGGCAACTGCATCAAACTTGATTTCCTTTACATTAAGAGAAAGAAAGAAAACTCCCAGCGACACCTTGTGTTTTGTTCATTTACCAACACTCCATAAAAGTATAATGAAGCATATGAAATTGTTTAATATGCTACAAAGTATAACGTAATTACTTTTTTACAAAATTAAATAGTGGCTAAATACTGATGCCATCTTCTTTCAAACGCTTTCAATATCCTCTGGAAAAATCAACTTTTTTCCCCATTAGAATCAGTAATGTTCAACTCATCCCTGGCTTTCAAAACTTTATCTGATTTCGTGAACTAGAAGTTTATCCCACTTCTCTTTCTCCCTCGCACTTTGTTTATGGAATGTATCTCATTTTAAAAATATGAAATGACATGAATGGGGAGAAGACTTAGTCTACACAGTTTTCATTTTACTAAAAATAGAAAGAGGACAATGATGCCAGTAAATTGAGCATCAGGTCTTAATTTTCTCCAAGTCCAACTTCATATTTCATTTGAAAGAGAACTCCACGCCTAGGCAACACTATTATGAGAAGATTCAAGACCCCATCTGGTATCTGGGTAGGATTAACTTTCTCATAACTTCTATAACATTTCACTTTTTGAAAAACAGAAGTTAACTCAGATAAAAACTGCTATCGAGATGGAGGACAAATGGAGTTCTACAATGTCTCCTCTGAAAAGTGAATGTAGAAAAGGCTCAACAGGACTTCCCTAGTGGTCCAATGCAGGGGATACAGGTTCGATCCCTGGTTCTGGAGGATTCCACATGCCTCGGGACAACTAAGCCCAGGCACCACAACAGAAGCCACTGCAATGAGAAGCCTGCACAACACAGCTCGAGAGCAACCCCCGCTTTCAAGGTAACAAAGACTCAGTGTGGCCCAAAATACATAAATAAAATTTTAAAAGTAAAGGCTCAATAAATGCTAGCTATCACTATTCAACAAATATGCACTAAATATTTATTATTTTCCAGGCATGCTGCTAAGCAGAAACAAGAAAAAATCAGCCCGCAAGGAACTCACAATCTAGAGTTGCTTACAGTCTTGAAAATACAGATGATTCTGTAGCCTATATTTGCTCATAAAAATCTCTTGTAATCCAAATGCATTAAACCAAAGACTTCTACAGGAAAAAGAAATACTGTTTCGCAGTTCTGTTACTTCATTGCATCACTGTACACTTAGTGAAATATCACTGTATAGAAAAGTAAACTCCTTACATTTAATAAAACAATCTGCTACCACGTTAGGTTTAAATCTCATACCAGAACAAATATTGTTTCCTATATACCAAGTTCAAGCTCAGAATACATTTTCTTTACATATACAAGTCAGATCTAATTGCCCTGGGTTGTTCCACAGTCTTACATAACCTAAAATCCCAAACAAATATAGACGAAGTCCAAGATTTCCTCCTCTTTTCAAAATGCTTCCCGAGGACTTTCCTGGTGGCTCAGCAAAGAATCCACTTACCAGTGCAGGAGACGCAGATTCGATCCCTGATTTGGGAAGATTCCACATGCCGAGGAAGAAATAAGCCCTGTGCCACAACTACTGAGACTCTGCTCTAGAGCCCGCAAGCCACACGAGTGGAGCCTCTGGGCCCTAGAGCCCGGGCTCCACAACAAGAGAACTCACCACAAAGAGAAGCCCGTGTACAACTAGAGCAGCCCCAGCTCACCGCAACCACAAGTCCAAGCAGCAAGGAAAACCCGGCACAGCCATAAACAAATACTGCCTCCCTGAAAAGCTTAAGGCTTACTTGCAACAAAGGCATTTACAGGGGCATGTGGTTTACAAGTATTTGGTAAATTTTACATTTCTGTTCTAGGTACATTTCCATATGTACATTATATATTACAATGAAAATAATGAAAAAACTACAAAAATGTCTCTCTACCCACTGTCAGCCTCATTAAACTTATTTTCTACCAAATATTATTAATTAAAAAAATGAATTATTTCTTCATGTACTCAGAAGGATATAGGATAAATAATTTCCTGCTCTGCATGTAGTTCGGCACAATTTACTCCAGTTCAAATTAGTTAAGGATTATTTTCTTAATAAAGGGAGTTTACATTTGTTTCTAACAAGGTTTCTTACATTAAGTAACCAAGAAAATATTTAAATACCTTTAGGCAATTTGTAATAAAATCAAAGTGAACTATACAGAATAAATCACTTGTTTAAGTCTGTATTAATAATATAAATAACACTGATTGATTTTTTTAAAATTCGAAGACAAAAAAGAAATCCTATAATCTGACATCCTAATAATTTGTGATAGTCCAAATTCAGAAAGAGTGGAGAAGCAACCTCAGACAAAAAGTTACCATATGCTGTCAAGCAATAAATGAAAAAGGAAAGTCTCAGCCAAGAAAACAGAACAGAGTTACATGCTCAATGCAGACAAAATCTGCAGCATACCTTGATCGATGCAGTCTTCAGCAAGAGCAAAAAGCTGAGGTGAGCGCTCCTCAAGCAGCTGCTGGTGAATATTCACACATCTCAACGTCCACCATGGCAAGCTCTAGAAAAAGGAAATACCAACGTAAGCTGAAATAAAAGGACCCTTTGGAAAAAAATTTTACATTAAATCAACTTTTAGAATTTTTTTACATTTGTGAGATTAAGTTCACTCTTCAGGAAGCTTACCCACTCACGGCTACATCTTCAGTAATAACAGCAAATCCAGTGCCCTGTCTTCCACAAGAACAACATCTCTCCTCCGTGCATTCAAAGCCAGCTGGGCTTCCTGACATCATTTTCAACTTCCCATTTCCTCCTTTAAAATGCCTACTGTCATCACCCGACTCTGCTACAGCGCTCTACCAGCACTATGATCCAACACCCACCGTCCTGGGAGGCCCCCCACTAGAACCTCCTGTGGGGTGATTCTTCCCTTGTCTCAGCTTCCAGCATGTGTTTTCCACCTCCCTTTGCAAATGCACCCCAGCATACTCGTGTATGTCATCCTAGTTTTCAGTGTTGTCAGCCAGCTAGCCAGCAAGATGAGGAACCATGCTTCACTTATCCCTGTATCCTCCTTGAAGCAATGCATGCTGTGCACGCTACGAGGTAAGAAATAGCCTGGGTTCAGATTATTCCCCAAACTGGGAAGACCTCTGCCACTCTCTCTTCCACGAAATCTCTTCTCCCAGAGAAGAGACTAGGGCACACACTGGTCTCTCACTTCCACACTGTGCCTAGAGGTTAGCACCAGACTGGAGAGCTCGTGTTTTTCAAGTGTGTAAGTACCTGTCCTTATAGTTTGGAGGGTGGAGACCGCATTTTATACACTGTCTTGACTAATGCACAGGCTGACAGCACAGTAGCCTTTTCTCAGTTCTCTGGTGCTCAGTCTTACTTTTCAACACATCCTGATTAAACAACAAGCCGATACAGAAGCACACACAGTGAAGATGAAAAGTCTCTCTTCTGCTGCCTTAGCACCATCCTCCTTCCCCAGAAAAATCCATGACAAAGGTTTATATTCCTCTAGGCTCTTCCTCTATACATATGTGTGTGTGTGCAAATAAGAAGTATTAACTATTTTTGATAGGCTCATTAAATTACCAAGTATGATCATGCATTGAATCATCTAAATTAGTTATAACTATGTTACTTTGAATTATATTGCCCAAAGGTGTGAAAAATTTTTTCTTTTATAGCAATAACTACTAACTGGAAATCATGCTTAATTACCAAAAGCATTTTCTGTTACTTGAATTTAATTTCTTAATTTGATCAAGGGGTAAAACTGCCTGTTTCCCTTCTAAACTGCTACACACAACTGTTGCAACAATGATAAAATCACAAATGAAAAAAAAAAATCTTTTCTAATTACTAATGCTATTTCCTCAGGCCATGTAAGGAAACGAAAGGTAGAATTATCTAATAGAAAGAAGTTTCACATCATTTTTAATGTAATTCCCTGAGTTGTTGCCTCATTTTCATTCTTTTGCTATCACTAAGCTAATGAAGTCAGTCTATATTCCAATTATCTGTCCTTATCTGCTGTCAGCAGTAAGTGAGTCAGGTCTGGCAACATATTCTTTCCTTTTCTAGACATGGAAATTAAGATAGATCCAGTCAAACAGACTGCCCTGTTAAAAAAACATATATGGAGAAGGAAACGGCAAACCACTCCAGTATTCTTGCCTGGAGAATCCCATGGACAGAGGAGCCTGGCAGGCTACAGTCCATGGGGTCACAAGAGTCAGACACAACTTAGTGACTAAACCACCAAGGGTTGTTTGTCAATAAATAAATGATTAATTAAAAAAATACAACTTATGATGCTCAGCTCTTAAAAATCAGATCTATAAACTAACTCTTTAATCGAAAATCTTCACATGGGAGAAGGGGGAGTGTGAAGCAAAGAAAGAAAGCATGATCTATTTTTTTTTACTAGAAAATAAAAGTACCTTTTTCTATCTGTTAAGAATCACTTAATAGAAAATCTGAGGCATTGATGAAAAAGGAAACTTGAAGTCTTGCTTTAGACAGTTCCCAGATCCTATCTTCTGACTAGTGCACTTATTACTTGTTCTGATTGACAAGTCATACTAGTGAATAACCTTCTAGAAGGCAAGGCGCATGAGTGTACTCAAAAGAAACCCAGTAACTGCTTGCCAACTCAAGTCCACTTTATAAATGAGGAAACTGATATTCAGAGTAATTCACTGGCCTAAGGGTCTCCGGTCTGATTCCAAAGCCAAAATTCCTTTTACTCAACGTTAACAAATTACTAATAATGGTCTATATACTTTACAGACTAGGGGGTGGGGAAAATCATCTTCTTTTATTGTTTCACAAAAATAATTTTTATTTTTAATAAAAAATCAACCTGATACATTCCTGCTTAATATGCATGCTGATGAAAGTTTTCCATCAAGAAAACTGTATCACTAACTCATTAATGACCATCAGTCTCACCAGAAAGAAAATGATACCATTTAGCAACCTCATGTCTTGATGATACTTTCTTTAGGCTCAAGTACTACTCAGTCTATAAGATTATTTAACTCAAATCAACTTGGAAAAACATTTTTTTATTCAAACTAACATCACTTAAAAGATCAAAGATAAGGCCTTATATCTGCTAGTATACACTGAAATCCATCAAGTAAAAACCCTTCTGGTACAACTGATTCCAAACCTTCTGGCTCTCATGAGAGTTGCTGAAAGAGGCATGATTACCTTTTTACCTCTTCTTTGCCTCAACTTAAATGCTCAGGAAAACAAGCCCTTATACAGTACAGACCAAGTCCCCATTTTATCCCTAGAAATATTATTTCTTAAACTTTTTCGGCCAACACTTGGAAACTGGGAGATCTCACATAAAATTTAGATTTACTATTTCTGGCAATACAAGGTCTACATGCCTAAGTTGCAACAAGCAGGATAGGAATCAGGAAGCTTCCATCCTGTGGGGCAGAAACAGTCCGCCACCTGTGTTCCTTTAGCCCCAAATCAAGACTAGTCCTTACAATTTTGAAAGAAGAGAAAATTTTGTGACATGTGAAAGTATATGAGATGTAAATGTCAATGTCCGTAAATAAAGCTTTATTGGTATACAGTCACACCCATTCACATAGTATCTGCAGCTGCTTTCACACTGCAAGGCAGACTGAAGAGTCAGCTGCACACAGCTGAGAAGCTGCAAGAGAACCAGCACACCTCAAGGGCTTTCTTCAATGCTCTCTTGTGGTTTTTATCACCTCCTACTGCATATTAGCTTTTCTCACTAATTTCTATGTACCCTAGAGAAACCATACAATGGATATTGAACAAATGCTCTACTATACCCAACCCAAATATCAATCAATGCAGGACATGAGCCAAGAAAAGTAATAGTAAATAAGATCTACTGTAAGTGCTATTCAGACTTAAATTGAAGAAAGTAGGGAAAACCACTAGACCATTCAGGTATGACCTAAATCAAATCCCTTATGATTATACAGTGGAAGTGAGAAATAGATTTAAGGGCCTAGATCTGATAGACAGAGTGCCTGATGAACTATGGACGGAGGTTTGTGACATTGTACAGGAGACAGGGATCAAGACCATCCCCGTGGAAAAGAAATGCAAAAAAGCAAAATGGCTATCTGGGGAGGCCTTACAAATAGCTGTGAAAAGAAGAGAAGCGAAGGCAAAGGAGAAAAGGAAAGATATAAGCATCTGAATGCAGAGTTCCAAAGAATAGCAAGAAGAGATAAGAAAGCCTTCTTCAGCGATCAATGCAAAGAAATAGAGGAAAACAACAGAATGGGAAAGACTAGGGATCATCTTTAAGAAAATCAGAGATACCAAAGGAACATTTCATGCAAAGACGGGCTCGATAAAGGACAGAAATGGTATGGACCTAACAGAAGCAGAAGACATTAAGAAGAGGTGGCAAGAATACACAGAAGAACTGAACAAAAAAGATCTTCATGACCCAGATATTCATGATGGTGTGATCACTGACCTAGAGCCAGACATCCTGGAATGTGAACTCAAGTGGGCCTTAGAAAGCATCACTACGAACAAAGCTAGCGGAGGTGATGGAATTCTAGTTGAGCTATTCCAAATTCTAAAAGATGATGCTGTGAAAATGCTGCACCCAATATGCCAGCAAATTTGGAAAATTCAGCAGTGGCCACAGGACTGGAAAAGGTCAGTTTTCATTCCAATCCCAAAGAAAGGCAATGCCAAAGAATGCTCAATCTACCACACAATTGCACTCATCTCACACACTAGTAAAGTAATGCTCAAAATTCTCCAAGCCAGGCTTCAGCAATATGTGAACTGTGAACTTCCTGATGTTCAAGCTGGTTTTAGAAAAGGCAGAGGAACCAGAGATCAAATTGCCAACATCCACTGGATCATGGAAAAAGCAAGAGAGTTCCAGAAAAGCATCTATTTCTGCTTTATTGACTATGCCAAAGCCTTTGACTGTGTGGATCACAATCAACTGTGGAAAATTCTGAAAGAGATGGGAATACCAGACCAGCTGACCTGCCTCTTGAGAAATTTGTATGCAGGTCAGGAAGCAACAGTTAGAACTGGACATGGAACAACAGACTGGTTCCAAATAGGAAATATGTCAAGGCTGTATATTGTCACCCTGTTTATTTAACTTCTATACAGAGTACGTCATGAGAAACGCTGGACTGGAAGAAACACAAACTGGAATCAAGATTGCCGGGAGAAATATCAATAACCTCAGATATGCAAGATGACACCACCCTTATGGCAGAAAGTGAAGAGGAACTAAAAAGCCTCTTGATGAAAGTTAAAGCGGAGAGTGAAAAAGTTGGCTTAAAGCTCAACATTCAGAAAACGAAGATCATGGCATCCAGTCCCACCACTTCATGGGAAATAGATGGGGAAACAGTGGAAACAGTGTCAGATTTTATTTTTCTGGGCTCCAAAATCACTACAGATGGTGACTGCAGCCATGAAATTAAAAGACGCTTACTCCTTGGAAGGAAAGTTATGACCAACCTAGATAGCATATTCAAAAGCAGAGACATTACTTTGCCAACAAAGGTTCGTCTAGTCAAGGCTATGGTTTTTCCTGTGGTCATGTATGGATGTGAGAGTTGGACTGTGAAGAAGGCTGAGTGCCGAAGAATTGATGCTTTTGAACTGTGGTGTTGGAGAAGACTCTAGAGAGCCCCTTGGACTGCAAGGAGATCCAACCAGTCCATTCTAAAGGAGATCAGTCCTGGGATTTCTTCGGAAGAAATGATGCTAAAGCTGAAATTCCAGTACTTTGGCCACCTCGTGCAAAGAGTTGACTCATTGGAAAAGACTCTGATGCTGGGAGGGATTGGGGGCAGGAGGAGAAGGGGACGACAGAGGATGATGGCTGGATGGCATCACTGACTCGATGGACATGAGTCTGGGTGAACTCCGGGAGTTGGTGATGGACAGGGAGGCCTGGCGTGCTGCGATTCATGGGGTCGCAAAGAGTCGGACAGGACTGAGCGACTGATCTGATCTGATCTGATCTATATGTGTTACGCATGCTTCTGGCTACTGCTCATTATCCTTACATGAAATTCATAAAAGACTGTGATGTATGTTTCTAAACCCAGTTTTAAGATTCAGAGAATGAACACTTATACACATGCATACATACATACAACACATATATACAATTCTATTAAAAAGACAATGTTTCATTTTATACTAATCTCATTAGGGGAGATTAAATTAAATACCTAAGGAAGACTTAGAAAATAAATATACCAAGACATTGTCAGCATCACACCCAAAGTCTGATGCTAATCAGCACAAAAGCCACACCTGGGTCTGAATCTCCTGGCTCCTTTTCTTTCTTTACCTGAATAGCTGTCAGTTTATGTCTTATATTCACTAAGATAATTCTTGCTAATAACAGCAGGATAGGCTTTGTGGTCAGGCTGTAGATTGATTCACCATCTAGAACGAGCAGACTCAGAAGAAACGCATCCAGCACTTTGATCTGAAAAAAAAAAAAAATATATATATATATATATATAAGTTCAAATAATTTAGAAAAAAGTTAACCTTTGTATGTCTTAAAAGGATACATAATTCCCAGTTACTCAGTTCTGAAACACAATCATTTATCTATTACACAGCAACTGGCACTGGACCAAGTCCTAATATTATAAATGCCTTTAGAGATCTACAACTCCAGCCTGCCCTGATCAATGACCACCCATCTGCTTATATTTTAGAGGAACAGAACAATCAAGAAAATGCTACTATTGAAGAGGCACCATTATCTTACAGACTTACTTACAACAAAGTGTTTTCTCAGTAAAGCCATCTCTATGTGAAAGTATTCATATTAAACACCTACATTTCATATACGCTTCACCAGTCAGCTAATGTCGTTACAAACCACAGCTGCCCCTTAATTACTCTCAGGCCAAAGAACAACAAAGTCTTGCATATCAGATGCTGAGTAGGCATACAATCACGGACCGACGTGAACAGAGCCTGCCCAACAGGAAGGTCTCTGAAAAACCCAGTTCTCAACTGAACAGATTTTCTACACTGGACCAGACACTCATGTTTTTAAAATGTGGGCTGAATAATTTTGACAGTTGCCACAAAATCAACAGCAGGAATGCTCAACATCAGGAAAACAGGCTCTAAGTCACCGACACAGGATGGAGTCCTTTTACTGTTTATTAGTTTGTGGGCATAGGCAGATTTCTTTTAACTGAGCCTCAGCTTCCTCAATTATAAAATCAAATAACAGAACCTACACCTCACACGTTTCTTGTAAGGATTAAATAATCCAAGTGATGCCAGTGCCAGGCTCAATGCTTTATGTGAAAGTGAAGTCGCTCAGTCATGTCTGACTCTTCGCAACCCCGTGGACTGTAGACCGCCAGGCTCCTCCGCCCATGGGATTCTCCAGGCAAGAATACTGGACTGGGTTGCCATTTCCTTCTCCAGGGAATCTTCCCGACCCAGGGATTGAACCCAGGTCTCCCACATTGTGGGCAGACACTTTAACCTCTAAGCCACCAGGGAATCCCTGCTTTATAAAAACATTAAATAAAGGTACAGAAGGAACAGCCCCTTCATCATCACTGAAAAGTGTACTTGAGGAATAAAGACAATGTGAATGACCACCAGCAAACCACCAATAAAGCTTACTGTTAACCTACACTGAGGGTAGAATGAATTTTTTTTTTCAAGTTCAATAATCAAGGAACTATTCTGAAGTATTACAACTGCCTCAATCTCAGAAGAAAACAAAACAAAAAAAGTTAAGTTCAGTCTAAAATCACACCAAAGTTAGGGTCTGAACAGAGATTATAGGCCAGGCTTTCCAACTCCCAAGCCAGTATTCCTCCTACCATCTCATGCTACCTTCCCCTCAGACCTGGGCCAAGCACAAGGCAGTCCTCCAGGACAGGGCCGGGATCACTGCCAGCCTTCTGACTGGGACAACTGCAGGATGGGGGTGTAAGCAACCAAGACACAGACACAGAAGAGGACCTGGTCTGGAGAAGAACCTCACCACGAATCCAGGGTGGACACAATGAGTCTGAGGTTCCCTGCAAGACCTCCAAGTGGAGGTACCAATTGCACCAGCAAGGCTACCGCTTACGGACTGGAGAGAAGACCCTGCCTCACACGCCCAAGCTGGACCTGAAGCCTCACTGAATCATCCTGCCTTTTAGGTGGACTTAACAATCTTTATTTCCTAGCATCCCAACCAAACTGGTGAAGTACAAGACATGACTTTAAGAAAAAGAATCCTTTTCTAATCACACTGAGACAAAAAAGACATCTACCTGTTGTAGCACAAATTTAGATCACTATCTTCTAATGAAATCCTTAAAGATAACAAACAGGTGACTTAACAGGGCAACAAACAGAAAATTACACAAAGAGATACTCCATGATACACTACTTGGATCTCATTTCCTCTGATACTCAAAGTCAGAGGTTGGTTGCTAAACCTTCTCCTCTTTAAGTTCTCAGAAAATGTCATTAACACGGCAAATAATAAATAAGTAAAGGAGTGAATGCATGAATAAACAAACAAATTTCTTTTGCCAAAGTTATTTTGCATCACTATTATCAAAAAATTGAATGCTTTTCTATCTTCTGCTTAAGTGAAGCAGTCTCTATCTACTCCTGTGATCTAACACTGATATTCCAACCAAGCTCTAACCATGCTTACAGAGGTTTGGAAAAATGGCTGAATTTGAAAGAGGACTGTTTATATTTTCAATGAAAACAGATAAAATGAAAGTTATAAGTCCCTTAGCAACAACTCCTCAGTCAAGAGAGCATAAGACATATAAAAATACTTATTAATCAGAACAGTGAAGAAAAGTCAACATCTGGAAGCCTGAGATACATCTGATATAAAACCAGTTTACTAGAAGATCAACTTTTATGTGTGAGAGGGAATTACTCAGACGCTAAGCTTCAGTGCTATCCCGAGGCTGGTTAGACCAGCCGTCACACAGCAGTGCTAAAAATGTCAACTTGTGCCTCCATACATTGGAGGCAGGGAAAATTAACTTGGCTTTGATGACTATACTCCAACACCATGAAGTATATTCACAAATATCTGTCCTCACAGGAACTATGAAACATCAATAAGCACAGGAAAATGACAGCTGGAAAATACTGATATGCCACTCCCCAATTTTAAAACTTCAACTCCATCTTCCAAATTCTCAGATTGCTGATAAAGAGTATAAACTGAATAATTCTCTCCAAGACAACCTGACACAGTAAGAAGAGTTGAACATGCATATACCCTAGAGCACAGCAGTTCCATTCATGGATACCTGCCCTCAGCAGAGCTTCCCAACTCAGTCCTGGGAAGCATTTACAAGTGTGGTAAAACATCAGTCCTCTCAGCCCTCAGGGTGCCTAACTATAGCCCTAGGAAGGGGGCAGGCAGTAAAAACAGCCTCCTTCATTTAGCTCATTGTACCAAACATTATCCTTTTTTAAGTTTTGCTGTGCTTGGGAACTCTTACAAATGATTCCCAGAAGATGTGTTCCCAACAGCATGGTACATAATATACTACCAAAAATGGAAACACCCCATGTGGCCATCAAAAGTAGAATCGATATATAAATTGTGGTCCATTCATACAATTGGAATACTATGCAACAGTAAAAATGAATAGTTTATAATACCAAAAATATACGTCTAAGCAAAGCAAGTCACAGAACACAATTTATTTCATTTATATAAAGTTCAGTTCAGTCATTCAGTCGTGTCCAACTCTTTGCAACCCCATGGACTGCAGCATGCCAGGCCTCCCTGTCCATCACCAACTCCTGGAGTTTACTCAAACTCATGGCCACTGAGTTGGTGATGTCGTCCAACCATCTCATCCTCATCAACCCCTTCTTCTCCTGCCTTCAATCTTTCCCAGCATCGGGGTCTTTTTAAATGAGTCAGTTCTTCATATCAGGTGGCCAAAGTATTGGAGTTTCAGCTTCAACATCAGTCCTTCCAATGAATATTCAGGACTGATTTCCTTTAGAATAGACTGGTTGGATCTCCTTGCAGTCCAAGGGACTCTCAAAAGTCTTCTCCAACACCACAGTTCAAAAGCATCAATTCTTTGGTGCTCAGCTTTCTTTATAGTTCAACTCTCACATCCATACCTGACCACTGGAAAAACCATAGCCTTGACTAGATGGACCTTTGTTGGCAAAGTAATGTCTCTGCTTTTTAATAAACTGTCTAGGTTGGTCATAACTTTCCTTCCAAGGAGCAAGCATCTTTTAATTTCATAGCTACAGTCACCATCTACAGTGATTTTGGAGCCCAAAAAGATAAAGTCTGTCACTGTTTCCACTGTTTCCCCATCTATCTGCCATGAAGTAATGGAACCAGATGCCATGATCTTAGTTTTCTGAATGTTGAGTTTTAAGCCAACTTTTTCACTCTCCTCTTTCATTTTCATCAAAAGGCTTTTTAGTTCCTCTTCACTTTCTGCCATAAGGGTGGTGTCATCTGCATATCTGAGGTTATTGGTATTTCTCCTGGCAATCGAGATTCTAGTTTGTGCCTCATCCAGTCCAGCATTTCTCCTGATGTACTCTGCATATAAGTTAAATAAGCTTTATTTACTTATTTATTGACTATGCCAAAGCCTTTGACTGTGTGGATCACAACAAGCTGCGGAAAATTCCTCAAGAGATGGGAATACCAGACCACCTGACCTGCCTCCTGAGAAATCTGTATGCAGGTCAAGAAGGAACAGTTAGAACTGGACATGGAACAACAGACTGGTTCCAAATCAGGAAAGGAGTACGTCAAGGCTGTATATTGTCACCCTGCTTATTTAACTTATATAAAGTTCAGAAAGTGGCAAAACTAAACAATATGTTTTCTGAGAATACATATATATGTAAGTGCTAAAACTATGAAGAAAGCAATGGAATGTTAACATCAAATTCATGAGTGTTTCATGAGAAAGGGGGCTGGGGATGTCACCAAGAAGCACACACAGGAGACCTTCTAATGCTTTTCCAAGTCAGAGCACATGCAGAAGATGCTATGATTTGCACACCAGGTAGCTAGAGAGGCTGCTAAGCCAGACGAGACCAGTTCCAAGGCTCTCCCAGCCCTGGGCCCACAGAGCCACCCCAATGGCAAAGGGGCTCAACACCTAAGCAAGAGCAGTCAGAAAGTTCCATTCTCCAAGGCTGGTGATGTTCCCTCTCTCAAGCCAGGTGGTGGAAACAAAGATGTTTTATTATTTAAACTGCACACATCTGGTATGTTTATTGAGAGTAAGATGTACTTATACTAAAAAGATTAAAATCAAGGTCTTAATGAAAATTTCCTACGATGTGGCCTGAGCCCCATCTTTTACTGCTGCCCCAACAGGCTCAAAGCAGCCCCTCAAACAGCCCTCACAAACACCTACTGCTCTGTCCTCTAAATTTGTGCTCATGTGACTGCATCTAGAACGTATTTCCTCCTCTTCTCTACTGATCCATTGCCCTCATCACCCTTCAGGTTCTACCTCAAGGTCCACTCTTGACTAAAAGGTCTTCTCAGACAAAAATCACTTTCCTCACATGTCTTATTCATTTCAATGCTTCTTACAGTTTGACTCTCTCATGTAACCCATTTCTGCACTGTCTGAATTGCTATCTGACTCCACAGGTGCTTCCACACTAGCACAGCAGAAAGAGTACTGGATTTGGACCCAGAAAACATGGGTTCCAATCCCCCAGCTATAAAGCCTCTGCAAGTTTCTCTTACCACTGTCAGCTTCCGTCTTCTCATCAACAGAAAATGTCAAACTGATACAACACATGGGAATGAAGCACCACTCCAACCACACATCAGTGCTCAGTAAGTATCTGCAACCTTGTCTGGTAGGTTTCTACCCTGCACTGGGCAGCAACAGAGGCCAGAAAGTGTTTCATACACAAAGAGGAAGTGAGATGTTCCATATACATAAACTCCTGGATAATCAAAGCATCTCTTTAAGTGTCAAAATCTTGGGGATTTTACTTGTAATCATCTTGGATGAAAACTTTTGTAAGGTATAGATTAAATTCCCTTCTTAGACATAAAATATGCAAGGGCTTTTAACGTTTCAGTAATGATTTCGAGCCAGCACTATGAATCTTAGTTATTCTATCACAATATAACATTATGACTCAGTAAACTGACTGTACAGCTACAACTGCCATGGCTTCAGATTATGACTGCTTTGTGATTCTCATCAAATTATTAACACTGATTTCTAACAACTCCATTCCCCTTTCATCAGCTATTTCTAATTCTGAGAAAACAGGAAACAGTAAACAGGTCTTTTTGACTGCGTAAGTTCTGGATGTTAAGGTGCCCTTTTTCCAGGCTGAGTTATTAACAGTTATGCTCCAGTCCTCTGAGGTGGCTGGATAACTCAGTTACCATTCTTCTTCTTAGGGCAGGTTACATTCCCCCAAGCCCTGGGTACATGTGCTCAAACACAACTGAGGTGTTCAAACTGCAAGCCGTACTGATGACCTATGGATGCAGGTGAGTAACATTATCTCCATACACGGATATTAAGACTCATTATCACCATGGGGCATCTCCGAGGCACACACTCTAAGTACATACAAATAAGTGTATCTGTGACACAAAGGAAACCTCCCCAGGAACTGTTCTAAGCACAGCTGCAAAACTTTTCTGCAACAAAATTAAACAGATCTCCAGACTTTCTACTTCTTCAGAAAGTATCTTTGTGTAGCTGTGGTAAAATATGCAGCTGGAGGACTGGTGCAGCTGTCCATTCTTTAATAAATAGAGCAGCTAACAGAGCTCCATAAAATGAGGAGCGTTTGAAGAGGAGTTTGAGACTGACACCGGAACTTCTGAATTACATGAAACTCTGATCAATGAACAAGTATTCTTAGTAGGTTCTGTACAAGCCACGAAGTCATGTTTCTCTCTTACCTACTATTAACTCTGGCTTATAAAGATCCATTTCTAAAGAATAAACACAATAATACCTACATATGACATTTCCAAGAAGCGTACCTCACTGAACTGCTGAAACAAAACAGATGGCAAAAAATCCTGAGGGTGTAAATCAACAAGAGGGCCCGTCCAGTTACTCTGAACAAAAAGTTGCAAACTGCTTACACCAAGTAGGAATATCTTCTGTTGTCTGCATATAAGAATAAAGAAATAAACATAAACCATTATGTATAACCACAAATACACTACTATTTCATTTCAGTGTTATTAATAAAAATGTAAGATATCAACATTGACATTATCTGAGAGTATTACAAAGAAATTTTTTGAAATCTACAGTTTAGGTCTGCAAAGTCCAACACAGTCACCTTGAGTCACATATGGCTCTTTAAAATAATTCCCAGGTGGTGCTAGTGGTAAAGAATCCACCTGCCAAGGCAGGAGACACCAGAGATGTGAGTTCTATCCCTGGGTCAGGAAGATCCCCTGGAGAAAGAAATGGCAACCCAATATTCTTGCCTGGAAAATTCCAGGGATAGAGGAGCCTCGTGGGCTACAGTCCATGGGGCTGCAAAGAGTTGGACACAACTATGTATGCACCCAAACACAGATACAATTTAAAAATTCAGTCCCTCAGTCACACTATCTACATTTCAAGTGCTCAATGGCCAAACGTGGCTACTGGCTCCCACACTGGATAAAGCAGATACAGAGTATCTCCATCATCACAAACATTCTCTTGAACAGCACTGGTTTAGGGCCTGATCAGATACTGAGAACTTTGTCTTATATTCTATTTAACAGCTCTGACATTGGGTGAAAAATTGATTTTATACATAAGAAAAGTGTCAATAAAAAATTGTTTCCAAACATTTTATTGATCTGCACTACGAACTATGAGAACAACAACAACAACAACAACAAAAAACCCTAGATATTGCACTTGAACCTATTTCTTTTCAATCCTACTTTGGCTGAAGACAGGAGTAAGTAGGTAAACTCATTCTGTAAAGGAGAAAACATTTTAGGCTTTACAGGTCACAGGTGTTTCTTTTGTCCCCAACCTTTTTAAAAATGTAAGCAACACTCTGAGGCACTTTGGCCTTGACCCACCAGAGGTAATTTGCCAACCTTTAGATTAAGACACGAGTGAAAGTGAAAGTCGCTCAGCTGTGTCCGACTCTTTGTGACTCCGTGGACTATACAGTCCATGGAATTCTTAAAGAAGCTTCCTTTTTGCGGTAGGGCCTAGGGAGTGTTGGAGGAAGAGGATGACTGCTTTCACTTTTTCTTCAGCATGAAGCTACAAGAATCCTCCTAGATTCCCTAGGCCCTACCTCAAAAAGGAAGATTCTTTAAGAAAAAAATAAATAAAATAAAACCTACGAGCCTATGGTATCCAGAATGCTCTGGACACAGTGCAATCGAGAGCAGAGCAAAGAAAGAATAGAGGCTGTTTGTAGTTAGAAGTTTAGGAAACTTGGGGAAACAGGTGTGCAGCAAGATCTTAATGTAAGCCTTAATAAATGTCATAACTAAAAATCAAAATCCTCAAGAAGAGCTAAAAATACAGTTTAATTTTCAAATAACCTCAAAATAAGGTAACTGAAATGTCTCTTCTCAGCTCTACGTGACAAGCAGGAGTTCTGGTCGACCAGTGTTTAATGCATTTGTGCATGCACGTGTGTTCTTACGTCACCACACAAAGCTATGGTAACACACAGACACCTGATAGCAAAATAATAGGACCGACACAAAAGCAAAGAAAAACTACCAGACGGCCAGAAAAATGAAAATGAACGACATCTGTTAAGTAAAATACAATGTCTGTAGTAGTATTCTTTTATAAACTCCTAATAGATGCAGATTACATTTTATTTATCTTTACAACCTCAACACCAAGCACAGTAGTTGATTTGTTCAAGAACTAAAATGAAGTCATTTCTTACAAATTATGATAAAACAAACGTGCATGTTTCAAAGAAAACTAAAACAACATGGTTGCCAGAGACAGTAGAGAAAAGAAAGGTATATTAACAAACTTATAAGAGTATAATATAAGCCACTGAAAAAATTAGGTTAACTGCTGTGCAACTATCCCTTATACTGCTGCTGCTTCAAAGTCGCTTCAGTCGTGTCCAACTCTGTGCGACCCCACAGACGGCAGCCCACCAGGCTCCCCCGTCCCTGGGATTCTCCAGGCAAGAACACTGGAGTGGGTTGCCATTTCCTTCTCCAAGGCATGAAAGTGAAAAGTAAAGTCGCTCAGTCATGTCCGACTCTTTGAGACCTCATGGACTGCAGCCTACCAGGCTCCTCCGTCCATGGGAGTTCCCAGGCAAGAGTACTGAACTGGGGTGCCACTGCCTTCTCCATCCCTTATACTAAATACTATTAAATTACATAAACATCAATGGAAGAAGATAAACCAAGGGTTCCATAATAAAAACATTAAAGGTAACAATCTAAAAATAATAAAAGTAGTTACAATTCTCACTCAGCAATCTACAAATAACCAGATGATAGTGTACACTTTCATGTTAAAAGGAAAGAAGGTCTGAAGTCTTAAGTATAGCTAAAACCTATGAGACCTAAGCAGCTGGAAGCTCAGTGGTTGGCAGCTACCACCCGGTCATAACTTAGTGTTATATATGAACCTCTGACATCCTATACCACTTTACCTTTTCATTCTCGATGGTCCTCTGGACAGAAGCTTTTACATAGATTATTACGTACATCAAGAGTCTTGACTAAATGTAAAGCCAGGTTTTCCAAAAACCGCAGAAGTCAGTGTGCCTTACATACTGTCAAGACACTACCAAATGTATTCAAAATTCATTTCTCCATGAAAATTTCAAATAAAATTCTACCTTCTGATTTTGTCCAATTCTGCTGAATCATCCAGGAATGTTACTATCTGCTTCTCTAGGTAGCTGTCAATCTTTTCTTCAGTTATTGTTGCTGAATTTAAAATACTTTGAGTCAATGAATTTAACAATATGGCTTTGTAGTTCCCTTCTAGCAACAATTGTAGGAAAGATCCACTCTCTGTAATAGAAAGAAAATTTGTACAATAATCCAAAAAACTACTATTTTCATATTGCAAAGGGTAACACTATTACCATTTCAGTATGCAAAAAAAAAAAAAAAAAAATGTATATATCTAGAACACTTCCTATAAATTAATCACAAAGCACTGTGCAAATTCCCACCATTTCTCCTAGGATTAGAAGTTCATCCATATCATGAGCAGTAAGGCAGAAGTTAGACCTAGAAAAAATATTCCGCAGCAGCAACGAACATCATCCTTCTGCTGAGAATTCAAAAGGAATCCTACTGAGAACAGAAAAGTTTTCTTAGAACATTTCCTTTTACCATCTGGCTCCCACTACCCCCACCATGAAAGTGAAAGTGATAAGCCACTCAGTAGTGTCCGACTCTTTGCAACCCCATGGTCAGCAGCCCATCAGGCTCCTTTATCCATGGAATTCTCCAGGCAAGAATACTGGAGTGGGTAGCCATTACCTTCTCCAGGGAATCTTCCGGACCCAGGGATCCAACCCAGGTCTCCTGCATTGCAGGCAGATTCTTTACTGTTTATGAGCCACCAAGGAAGCCCAACCATATGCAAACGCACATTCCTGCCTCCACACTTTTACACTGGTGATTTCCTCCTGGGGAACTCTTTTCCACTTACTAGTTTTACTCTCGGATCAAAAATCAGGTCAAGTTTGATTTCTTCCATAAGACTTCCAGACTCAGACTTCAGAAACTACCTCTCACCTGAAGCACCTATTGTATATAACACCCAAACACGTGTGTGCGTACACACACACACATCCCACTTACACATATATACTGTGTTAAACTCTCTCTCACACACACACACACACAGTCCTAAATTGATATTTCTCTTTTGGGTCCAGCTTAAATCCTACAACAACGTGTACCTATAACCCTGTAGTAAATGTGCCTTTTAACTCTTTATTTCTCTGGTAAATGTGCTTTGCTTACAAGATTACATCTTTGCTGCCTCATTTCAGTTGTTGTACTTACCAGCTGTGAGACCTTGAATAAATTACTTAACCAACTTACTTAAATTTCTTCATCTGCAAAAAGGGAACAAAAGTACTGTCTACTTTATATGTCTATTATAAGGATTAAGTGACTGAATAAGTGTTAAGAGATTATAAAAATAATTGACATTATTACTGAGGGCTTCCCTGGGAGCTCAGACGGTAAAGAACCCCTGGACGGGGAAAAATTTAGGGTGAAGACAAGTACGGAACCCGAAGACCACGCCCACCAGGTCAAGGATGCAACAACCTGAAGCCTTAAGAAATCAGGTAGATTTGGGTAGGAAAAAAATACAGGAGAGATGAAAACCCAGCCACCTCTTCTCCCCACAGTCCTCACGGCGGCGTAAGTCCCTCCTGGCACGTTCCCCCCTCTCACCCAAACTGGCGACTCCCTCCTGCTTCCACTGCTGCCGCTCAGCCTGAGTAGGGAAGCCCCTCAGCACTGCCAGCTCCGGGGTCCACATCACCCCGGACATAGCTGCAGCCAAAAGATTCCTACGAAGGTCACACAGGAGTCAAAAAGAAGAAAGTACAAGTAAAAGCGACCAAGAGGCCGACGACTAGTGGCGACAGGTCGTGTAAACACAAAGCCTAGACCACCATGTGCAGATAGCGGAACAAGGAGGCGGCCATAACAGCAGCGCGGAGAACCCTGGGAAAAACACGCATACTCGCTGAACCTGCTTCCGCCTAGGAGACCAACACGAGCCCTTAGTACCGAGCATGCCCAGTGAGGATGCCCCGCCCCAAGCTGGGGAAAGGGACGGGACTTGGGGGAGGGGCCTTGGTTCCCTCACTCCCGACCCCAGAGGCGTAACCTTGAGCTGTGGAAGGAGTGGAGGGCGTGGAGTCATCCTGCACCACCCACCCAGGAGGCCGGTTGCTAAGTCACTTTAGTCGTGTGCGACTCTGTGACTCCGTAGACGGCAGCCCACCAGGCTCCCCCGTCCCTGGAATTCTCCAGGCAAGAGCACTGGAGTGGGTTGCCATTTCCTTCTCCAATGCATGAAAGTGAAAAGTGAAAGGGAAGTCGCTCAGTTGTGTCCGACTCTTCGCGACCCCATGGACTGCAGCCTACCAGGCTCCTCCATCCATGGGATTTTCCAGGCAAGAGTACTGGAGTGGGGTGCCATCGCCTTCTCCGGCCAGGAGGCCAGTGGAAGAGATCACAGTTTCGGTCTTGCCCAGCTGCTGTATAATTGGAAAGACTGCAGCTTTGATTTCTCTTTAGGTCAGAACCCTCCAGACTACCTGATGAAAGCCTTAGTCGGTCCTGCCAAAGCACGTGGGCCCTTACTACCAACACTGAGGTACCACTTCAGGGAATTAGAGACCCAACGAAGAGGAGTCCAGTGAATTCCATATGAGAACTCTGTCTGGACTTAACTGGTGATCAAGTGGTTAAGAAACTGACTGCCAATGCAGGGGGACACGGGTATGATCCTTGGTCTGGGAAGATTCCACATGGCATGGAGTAACTAAGCCCATGCTACTGGACTCCCATTCCCTAGAGGCCCTGCTTGACAACAAGAGAAGCCCCCAGAAAGAGACGCCCACGCACTACAGCTAGAGAGAAGCCCATGCTCCCTGCAACTAGAGGAAGGTCCAATCTGTTTACTTTCCCTCTGACTTGAGGCTCTACACCCCAGAAAGCTCCTTCTTGTCATAGAGGAACAAAAACCCACTGAAACTAAAAAACCTGACTGTTGATTAGGGAGACTTTCAGAGAAAGATCCTGATCAACAGAAGGAAATGTAAAAAAGTAACAAATATATATTTCAATTAAATAGAGATCGGAGATCAGAAAGGAGAACTTACACATGACTTGCCATGGTTGTGGGTACCAAAATGCAATTCTCTGATGATCCTGAATAAACCTATCTTTGCTGGAAACACTATTTGGCAGTCTATTTGTTTCTGGCCAACAATGCATTTAAACTTTATATACTTCAAATAAAAAAATATTTTTATAATCCTTTAGTCAGTGTTAATAGAAGCAGGAAATCTTTGATAACTATAGTGGGCTGACTAGTTGCCCCAAAGATATCAAGTCTTAATCCCTGTTACCTGATTTGGAAAAAGGATTTTAAAATGAACCTGATGGGCTCAAAGTCCTGTCCTAAGAGATGGCACTTATAAGTGTCCTTATAAGAGAAAGGCAGAGGGAGATTTTACACACACACACACACACACACACACACACACACACACAAGAACAATACGTGAAGATGGAGGCAGAGGTTGGAGTAATGCATACACAAGCCAACAAATGCTGGCAGTCACCAGAAACTGGAAAAGACAAAGAATGGATTCTCACCTAGAGCCTTTAAAGAGACAGTAGTCCTGCTGACACCTTGATTTTGGACTTACGGTCTTAAGAACTGTGAGTGAATATATGTGTTGCTTTTAAAAAAAAATATGTATTTATTTATTTTGTCTGCATCAGGTCTTCCACTGTGGGATCTTTCCCCAGAGCACATGGGATCTTAGTTCCCCAACCAGGGATCAAAACTGTGTCCCTGCATTACAAGGTGGATTCTTAACCACTGGACCACCAGAAAAGTCCCCAGTCATCTGTTGCTTTAAGCTACCAAGTTTGTGGTAATTTTCTAGAGCATCTTCAGGAACCAATACAAATATTAAAACATAATTGATGATTTTATAGAAGTAAAGGCAAGACAAATATATTTTATGGAATAAACATGTAATGTTAATTATGTATATCTTTATTTCATTACTTATCCAAACATCACATGCCTGCTAAGTTGCTTCAATTGTGTCCAACTCTTTGCAACACTATGGACTGTAGCCTACCAGGTCCCTCTGTCCATAGTGTTCGCCAGGCAAGAATACTGGAGTGGGTTCCCATGCCCTCCTTCAGGGGATCTTCGTGACCCAAGGATCAAACCTTCGTCTCTATGTCTCTTGCATTGGCAGGTGGGTTCTTTACCACTAGTGCCACCTTGGAAGCCCTCTCCAAACATTACTAGCCTTTCCAATGCCCACTAAGTTATTTTAATTAATTATTCTGATGACTGCTGCTGCTGCTACACTTATATAAACATATAGTTTAACACACATTTTTGCTCTGAAGATGTATTTCTCAAAGAAGTATTATAGAATGTATTTCACAACCCTGCAAATGTTATAGGCAGACTTCAGTGTGATTGTCCTTTTACAGTTTGGAACAAGGTACCTTCCAGTCTCCCTGTCTTCTGAATTCCAGTTTTGGATCTGAAGACACTTCTCTTATCCATGTGATCAATGTAACATGTACTTTCATGTATTAAAATGGTAATCACTTCACATACAAAAAAAAGATAGCCACTTTACATAAAAAAACACACAGATTAATGGAACAGAACTGAGAACCAAGAAATAAACCCATGTATACAGTTAATTCACAACAGAGGAGCCAAGAAGATACAATAGAGAGGATAAATGGTGTTGGGGAAAATGGACAGCCACGTACAAAACAATGAAAGTAGACCACTATCTTACACCACACACAAAAATTGACTCAAAATGGCTTAAAGGCTTGAATTTAAGACCTGAAACTGTAAAATTCCTGGGAGAAAGTAAAAGCGGTAAATCGACTGACATCGTTTCCCTCCTAGCTCAGTTGGTAAAGAATCTGCCTACAATGCAGGAGACCTGGGTTTGATTCCTGCATTGGGAAGATGCCCTGGAAAAGGAAATGGCAACCCACTCCTGTATTCTTGCCTGGAGAAACCCATGGACAGAGGACTCTGGCAGGCTACAGTCCATGGGGTCACAAAAGTCGGACACGACTTAGTGACTAAACCACCACTACCACCACTGACATTGGTCTTAGCAATATTTTGTGGTTCTGACTCCAAAAGCAAAAGAAACAAATGCAACAATAAATAAATAGGATTACATCAAACTAGAAAGCTTACACACAGTGAAGGAGACCATCATCAAAATGAAGAGGCAACCTACTGGATGGGAAAACATATTTACAAACCATATACTTGACAAAGGATTAATATGCAAAATGTGTAAAGACTCATACAACTCAACAACAAAAAGCAAACCAATTTAAAAAAATAGGCAGAGGTCCTGAATACAGCTTTTTGCAAAGAAGACATACACATGGCCAACTGGCACATGAAAACATGTTCAGTATCACTAATCATCAGGGAACTGCAAATCAAAATGATAATGAGATATCAACCCATACCTCTTGAAATGGCTATTACCAAGAAGACAAGAAATAGCAAGTATTATAGAGGATGTGACGAAGAGGAAACCCTTGTGCACTATTGGTGGGAGTGTGAATTGGCGCGGCCACTATGGAAAAGAACGGGGAGATTCCCGAAAAATTGAAAATAGGACTACCATATGATTCAGATATTTCATTCTGGGTATTTATCCAAGAAACACTAAAACATTAATTTGAAAAGATATATAGACCCCCTATGTTCGCTGCAGCATTATTTATAATCCCCAAAATACAGAAACAAGTGTCCATCAAATGGATGAATGGATAAACAAGATGTGATGTATATATAAATATATATATATAATTAGCATACCACTTGAATATTTAAAAAAAGGGAAATCTTCCCATTTGTGGCAACATGGATGGAACTTGAGGATATTATACTAAGTGAAGGCAGACAGAGAAAAACAAATATAAGATTTCACTCATATGCAGAATCTAAACAAAAAAATAAACACAAGAAAAACAATCTCATAGATGCAGAGAACTGATTGGTGTTTACCAGAGGGGAAAGAGGTTAAGGTGTGGGGGGAAGGGTTCAACTGCATGGTGACAGATGGTAATGACTTTGGGGGGTGATCACTTGGCAGAGTATACAGATGTCGAATTAAATACTGTATACCTGAGACATATAATGTTATATACCAGTTTTCCCTTAAACAAAAAAAATATATATCACTTTAGAGATATATCAGAGCCACAGACATCCTATCAACAGTTGTACACATATGGCATAGGGAGGGCTATTTCTTCTCAGGCTTATGGGAGAGAAATTGGGAAGGGCATCAAGTTCAGGGGCAAACTAATGGAAACAGAAGCGAGTGGGTTGAGAGAGCAGCAGCCCTCTTGGGGCTGTCACTAATGCTTCTTGAATCAGGCTGGCCTCAGAACCACCTTGGGACTTTGGAATCACCTATTTGGAATTGACCCTAATTAACTCAGAAGCTCTGGCAAGTGGGGAGACTCCTATTCTCAGGAGTTTTTAAAGGTCTCCAGGCGAGTCTAATAAGCCAGGGATAAGAACCATGAACTGGTGTGTACCACACATAGTGTGCTAGGCAGTTTCTTTAAGTTATGTTGTTGATACTTCTAACAACACAGAGAGACCGTTATTGTTTCCTTACAGACGAAGAAACTGAGTTTCAGAGAAGTCATGTGGCTTGTCTGAGGCCACATGACTAGTGATCTGAGGAACCAGGATGACTCCAACCTCTGTTCCTCAACAAAATATCACTGACTTGGATTCAGAGTGTAAATCTGTCAACCAGCTAGAAAGTGACACAAATTCCTTTAGAACTAAGATATTTGGCCACTTTAGGAGAAAATTGGGACATACGAGAGCCACTTTTGAGAATAACATCCCCAAAAACTTAGGGAAAGAATGGCCGTTCTGCCAATCACCAAACCTATTTACTCAATTAATGAAAATTTGTTTCACAGAATAGACCTTTGTAGCCATCCAATCAGTGTTAGCCTCTTGCTTCTGAAAGTCCTCCTGTCAGGGATGGATTCACTCAAATAAACACACCTCTGAGGGCCAACTAACCAACAAGAGTACCAACTAGGTAGTCATACCTCAGAAGACATCAATTCCTGATTCCTCAGAAAGTCTCCCAGACCCTGAACTCCACTCTGCCACAAACCCATTAAGATCAACACTCCGCTCTGCTGGGAGAGACTGTGCCTGGCCAGCACGACTTTCCCTCTGATGACATAGTTAAGATCACTTGAAAATCAAAATCAACCCTGAATATTCATTGGAAGGACTGATGCTGAAGCTGAAGTTCCAATACTTTGGCCACCACATGTGAAGCGTCAACCCGTTGGAGAAGACAATGATGCTGGGAAAGGTTGAAGGCAAATGAGACGGGGCCGGCAGACAATGAAATGGTTAGATAGCATCACCGACTTAATGGCCACAAACTTGGGCAAACTCCAGGACATAAGAACAGGGAAGCCTGCCTGGTGTGCTGTAGTCTGTAGGGCTGCAAAGAGGCCAACACGACTTAGCAGCTGAACAACAAAAATAAAAAAGGAGTTAACTGTGGTTCAGGCATTCAAAGCAAAGCCAGGTGGCCATTGTGGGTGTGGTTTCAGACATGTTCCTACATCAACAACGAATCTGAATGTTCTGACTGCATCAAACCAGCCACTTTCAAAAAATGATCAGAAGCAGCTACCAGATGCAATCATATGCCATAAGTTCCCCCTTGTAAATATGCCATCATTTTGGACCCCAATCAGTCCTTGCACCATTCTCGCCAGCTCCGATCCTAATATTTAACAACTTAGGCAACATTTCGATTTTTGCCTGTGTAAGTCTCCCCATTTTGTAGTCAACACAATTCACGTGCTTCTTGAATCTGTGTATCCCAAGCAATAGTCCTCAGTTTGGCTCAAATAAAACTCCTTCCTATTCCTACTGTAAACTGTTTATTATTTACATCAACCCCTCACTA
Source organism: Bos indicus (assembly GCF_029378745.1). Lineage (NCBI taxonomy): Eukaryota > Metazoa > Chordata > Mammalia > Artiodactyla > Bovidae > Bos > Bos indicus. Next base: position 15,110,624 of record NC_091770.1, on the reverse strand, counting down.
TATGTTATGACTGAATTGTGGTAGGCCTTCCAAATTCCTATGTTGAAGTCTTACCCGCAGTGAGAAGCCCCTCAAAATGTGATTGTATCTGGGGACAAGGTCTCTAAAGAATTAAAGTAAAATAAGGTCATGAGGGTGGGCCCTCATTCAAAGTGACTGATGTTCTGACAAAGGAAACCGTGAGACAGTCACCAACCAACCGCGCTGCTCTCTTCTCAGTGGTCACAGGTTTGTCTACGTCAGAGCCTGAACTTCTTCCTGGAAGAATTTCTGCCTCTTACATAGTGCTGTACCACAATCCTAACTCTTGAATTTTCTTTGATAAACGGAAGAACTTTTTTTAATTTAATCTTTTAAAACTTGGAATAACAATGGCATCATGGGGAGCTTTTGATATGTCATGAAGAATCAATTAATATGCTTAAGAGGCATTCTGGAAAAAAATTAGGAGACAGAACAGCACATAGACAACACTGGTTTCTTTTATTGAAAAAGTGAGGCCTCCCAAAAGACAAAACAAAACAATTTAAACTCCAAGACAGTCTAACAGACTTCGTAACATTCCCAACTCCTTGGGTTACTCTTTTGCTTTACTCAGCTTTACTTAATTTTCCAAATGAACTCCTCCTTATCCCCAGTTTTCACAAAAAATTTACATACTCTAGTAGATCCAATCAACTCTGTGAACAACAGGGAACCACATATACAGATTTTGGTAGAATAAAGGTACAGAGGCAGATAAACCACAAAGCTAATGCAGCTTAAGGTTTATGGCCCCTCTCAAGGCTCTGGGTAGGGTCCTAACAATGTAGTCCTAACAACCTGATCCTCAGACTGCATAACATCTGCAAAAGTAATAAAAAAGTAGCTTAATGATTGCTTAGGGCTGGTGAGGGAACAGGGCGAGAGAGGACAGTGATGGCTAAAAGATACGGGGTTTCTTCTTGAGATGATGAAAATGTTCTAAAATTAACTGTGGTGATGGTTGCACGTGTGAATATACTAAAAACCACTGAATTGTATACCTCAAATGGGTAAACTATATGGTATGTGAAATATATCTTAATACAACTTAAAAAAAATGTTACCTTCAGTATTTCCTTGGTGGTTGAGATTAGGACTCAGCACTTCCATTTTAGGCAGCATGGGTTCAATCCTTGTTTAGGGAACTAAGATCCCACAAGCTGCAGTCAAAAAAGGAAGACACTGTCATGTCAATTAGTTAGCTTCAATCTTTCACTCAGATACACTTCCTCTCTAAGCAGGTAGTTCTAGAGTGGCTGTGGGAATCTGGGGAATCCAGGAAACTGAGATGGGGACGTGTTTAACTTTGGTTTAGTGAGATAGATTTATAGAGTATGCAGTCATTTCTGTGGCTATTGCTAACCACTTCAGTGTAGGAATGGCTTCCAAGAATATTCCTACAGCCTCGGTACTGACCTACTGTGAAAAAATGAAGGCTGGCAATCTTAGAATGAAATGAATGAATGAGTTCTGTGCTGCTCAACACCAGAAGTAGGTGGATAATGGAAGAAAAACAAGATTTGAAGTGCACACAACCAGAAGCTATGTAAAATTCTTCCAGTAATCAGACTAACGTAAAATTGTGAGAAGATTCAATCCTCATCAATTCCTGGCCAAAACGAAATCCACTCCTATCAGGAATATACTTGATTTTCACACTGAGAATGGGTATCACTATAAATCCATCATAATTTTTTTAATGATTTATTTTAAATTGGAGGATAATTTCTTTACAATGTTGTGTTGGTTTCTGCCATACATCAACATGAATCAGCCATAGGTATACATATCTTCCCTCCCTCTTGAACCCCCTTCTCACCCCTCTTTTTTGATGGGAACCACAGAATACAAAATTTATGTGCTGGTGGGCCACAAACCTGTTGGAATACTATGAATAGTGTATATGTCCATGGGAGAAGTTTATGCATTCCTACCATCAATAATAAAAAAGACTTTGTTCAACCATGCAGGAATAATGAATTCTCTCCCTATTCAGTCTTAGGAAATATTACAAAAATTATGGTTCTATGAAGAGGTAATCAAAAGATTACAGCCAAGAAAAAAAAATTTAATTTCAGTCAGAACATGTAAGGAAAAATTATTATAAAGACTTTTGTCAATTAATTATTTTATTTTTCTGCATTTTCTTATTCATTGATTAGGGTCTCTTTTCCCAATGTAAATAATTTACTTTTGTGTAATACCAAAAAAAAGGTAAAAACAAACAAAAACCAGTCAAACAAAAAAGCAATTACATCGGAAAATGGCTAGGACATGAAGTCACATTTGTATAATAGTTAAAACTACCCTCAAGAATCAAGTAGAGGGCTATAATTAAGGATTTTCACCAACTTCAAGAAAACAGATAAAGGAATAAGATATTTAAAGCAGGTTATAATGCTGGACCTGTACCAATTGATTCAATTAACTGTTAGACTCCTCTAAGATGGGAAAAAAAAAGTTTATGAATGATGGGATTTAAAAAAAAGATTTAAATAAAGCTTCTATGTAAAATTTAAAAATAAAAAATATACTACATAAAGTAAGTTCAAAGTCTTTTTGTTAAGGTTGGATTAACCTAAAGATTCAAAATCATGAAATAAATAAAGATTTTTAAAAAATAAGATTTTAAAAAGACTTTAAGAAAGTTTCGGCCAATATCCTACAGTAGACCCAAGATAAAGGGAGCCTAATATCCTCTTTTACAAATGGGCTCAAGCATGAATTATTGAATTCAATCAGAAATAATACATGAAAAAATAATAATACATGAAATTGCCAGTTAAAAAAAATTCAATGTATAGTTATTAACTTCCAGACAGAAAGTAAACAAGGGAGAAATACATATAATTTGTCTCTCTGTATAAAAGAATAAAATGAGGCTTTCTTCTTTAAGACTTGTGAGTCTACATATAAAGATAATGGAACATATTACAAGCAGAAGGCCCTTTCAAAGAAACACTCATCCACATTGCCTTAAAAAAAAAAAAGTGTCCAAAATCAGCCCAATGACACCACTTCAAGAGATATCAGCACCAAACAATATTGTGTCCTTCCTCTAACTCCCAGGGAGAATTGTCTGTAATAATGGGACAATAATTCTTGTTGATATAATGCCACCTTATCTACCTCATTCCCGACTGTAGAATATAAAATCTTGTAGTGAACAATTTTAAAGTTAGCTGAAAAGCAAAAAGGAAAGCAAGTTCACTATTTTTAAGAAAAAAAGAGGATGTCAGTGTGTGGGGGGGGGAAAGATAATAAAAGATAAAGTGTTTTTGAGGGTATAAAGAGCTTGAAGGGAAATGAACTTTTGCATTGGTTTAAGAGCAGCATTCAAGTAGTAAGAATCTCTAATAAGCCTATGTCCTAAGCTATGACTGATTTTTTGGAATCATTATTAGAATTATTTCTTTATTCTATGGGACACGACACCTACAATTTCAGGATTTGCTCCCAGACAGAATGTACTGTAGCTCTTATGGAGGATCAGACTATAGCTGATTTAGATATTAGAATACCAAGACTATAGATAAATCTCTATAGATAATATAGGACAAACACAGGAAGATTATCAGCACATTAGAGTCCAGTTTGATTATTCCTAGAAAATTATAAATCTTCATTTTCGTACAAATATTGAAAATGTTAAATCTGTGCTTCAGGGGCATTATCTCAATAACACAGCACATACTGAAGAACCACTGCCAGAAAGAGCATATCCTTTAATTCAGTAGCCAATGCTTAGGCTCTTTGCTTCAGAGAAATTACAGGAGCCAACTGGTCAAAAAACCTTATACAGTTAGAGCTAAGGTAACAAGAAGAAAGAAAAAGGGCACCAACATGATAAAGGAGCTCCAGCTTGTCCCCATAAATAATGAAAATGACTCCAGGGAAATCGGAGGTGCTCTGGGGCTGTTTGCCAATTTTGCAGACTGCGAGGTAAACAGAGAAAGAGATAAACCAAAGAACAAAACCCATGGAAAGGTTAGAGAAAAGCAGTAACAAGGAACAGAAGGGGAGTGGGGGTGGCGAGTTTGAGGGAGACTGGTACCTATCCTTGTGACCTATCCCTTGGAAAAGAGAAGAGGCCAGGGAGGTGAAGAGGATCAAATCACTCTCCTAGGAACCCCAGCAGGCAGAGGTGTAATCCCAGGACCTGGGCCTTCTAGTGGCCCAGGGCAGCCTGCAGCTGACACCCCTGGGTTAGGCATTCCCTCCCTGGAGAAGCACCAGGTGAGTCAAACTAACTCACCATCAAAATGGCGGCCTGACACAAGCTCTTCCTGCACTGGAAAACACAGCTGGTGTAACCTGAGGAGCGACACGTATGCTGCTGCTGCTACTAAGTCGCTTCAGTTGTGTCCGACTCTGTGCGACCCCAGAGATGGCAGCCCACCAGGCTCCCCCATCCCTGGGATTCTCCAGGCGAGAACACTGGAGTGGGTTGCCATTTCCTTCTCCAATGCATGAAAGTGAAAAGTCAAAGTGAAGTCACTCAGTTGTGTCTGACTCTTAGCGACCCCATGGACTGCAGCCTACCAGGCTCCTCCATCCATGGGATTTTCCAGGCAGGAGTACTGGAGTGGGGTGCCATTGCCTTCTCCAAGGGACATATATAGGTGAAAGCAAAGAACACTCGTTTTTTGGTGAAGCCCATGGGATCACATCCAGGGGCTAAGGGAAGAAGGCCAGAGGGTGCCTCTTCTGTCCAAGAAATGCATAAGTTCAGAGGGCTCAGCACAGCCCTTTAGTTTGAAGAAGCAGAAGATAGGAAGCTGAGAGCAAGGAAAAGAGGAAAAAGCTTCCTTTCAAACTGGTGTACACCTTAAAACTCAAGCATGTGGCCCCTACACTCTTACCACCCTGCTGGACTCCTATGGTGGGAAGCAGGGAGCTTTTAAGCTCATTCTAATTTATGTCCAGCCAGGCTTATACCAACACCGGAATCAATCCCAGTTAGAAAATATATGATTCTTTTGTCTTTGCAGAGAGGAGCTCTTAAAAAAAGAGTAAAAAGCAATTAAAATCACAAAGGAAGAGATCAATAGATGATTTCATGATAATTTAAAACTTCGATGAGAAAAATTAAGTTAAAGGGCCATCTGGAAAAAATATAGACAAATATGATAAAAATTAACATTCTATCACACAAGTAGCTCATTTATATTAAAATATCCAAAGACAATACATAACAAAATGGGGAAAAGGTATAAACTGATCATTGACAAAGCAGAAATGCAAATGGCTAATAAACATAAACAATGTTGAAAAAAAGGCATGTTTAATGAAGATAGGTAAATATTCTGATTAAAAAATTATAATCACCTACGCTGGCCAGCGAATGGGAACATTAACTGAAGCTAGAAGTGTGAATCAATACAACCTCTCTGGAAAGCAGTAAGTCATTGTATATCAAACCTTTTGACCTGGTAATTCTAGGCTTTATCATAAGGAAATAAAAGATATAGACTATGTTCATTAGAGCATTATTTATAATTAGCAAAACGGAAATAACCTGAATGTCTAACAGTAAGAAGCTAAGTATATCCATATTATGAAGCCATTAATTTTGATAAAAAGTATGTAATGTGTTAAAAAGGTGATAAAATTGAACATACAATATACCAATTATATAGAAAAGTACAGAAAATAAGAATATAAGGGAAGATACCAGAAAATTAAGTGTTTAATCTCAGGTTTTGTATCTTAAAGTATTTTCCACTCACTGGAGTATGACTATCACTATTACTGGAACCAAACCAACTGGACCCGAGGCCTGGCCATGTCCTGACCATCTTTGGTGTGGTAGCTCCTGGCTGCCGCTTCAGCCGAGTACACAGCTCCACCAAGGTCTGCAACTTGGTCTGTTCCCACCTCTAGGCTGATTCAGCAGGCCTGTCTGTTTTTATCTTGGAATCTTCCGGTCTAACCAGTCTCATGGACATACCATCCTATTAACTCTGCATTAAATTGTGGAAAACTATTAATATGGTAAAAAAAAAAAAAAAGCAACTGTAGAAATCTGTCTACCAAATAACTAGCTTTGGTTTAAGGAATAAATAAGCAGTTAGCAATGCCTGACGAGGGGCCACCTGTCATATGAATTATTCAGCACAGGGCTGCTCAAGTCGCAGCCCACAGACTGTGGCCACTGGCAGCAGGCTAAGTACAGAAAGTGAATAAGCAGTGGTTCAATGCTGCAACATCTTCACTGTGTTTTAGAAAGTACTGGTCTCCAATGGAAAGAAGGGTAACCAAAAACCTTGACCCTTCACCACAGGTGGACACAATGACTAAAACGTTTCACCTCATCCATCTTACTCTAAACAAATCCAATTATAGGACATCAAAGAAAAAATGTTTACACTACCTTCTACGTTTGATTTCAGAGATGCTGATCTTAATGCTAGAATGTTATCTTAAGCAGTTTTTTTTTTAATTTCTCAAGATCACAACTTCATGAGTTAATAGCTTTAGGAACTGACCAGTTGGGTTTACTAACTTCTGCACATGCTCTTGGACCAAGGCCACCCTGTGTCTGCTGGCATCTGCCCCAGCCTTCTCCAAGGCCTCCCCATTTACCCTTCTCTTCAGCCTGAAAACATCCTGAAGGTATTCTCATACCAAAAAATATCTGTTTCCCCCAGTTCTGTCACTTGTTGCTTTCTCTCCATCCCTTCACTGTCCTCGATGACTACCACTTGGACTCTACTGTGGGCTCTCAACTGACTTCCCTGCCACCCAAGAGCTGGCAGAATGATCTTCTTGAAACATGATCCGACCCGGCCGCTCCTCTAATTAAGGTTACCGGACAGCCCTCCATCACCAATGGGATGTCAAAGCTCCTAAACAGGACAAACAAGTTCTTCTGTGACCCAATCCCTCCTAGCTTCCCCACACCACAGCCCAAGACCATCCATTTAACAATCCCAACTTTGCCTCTTAAAATCCAATAGCATCGAACATGCTGCCATTAACTCAACATCTCCTTTTGCTCCCTTGCGTCTGGAATAACTTATGCCTGGCTAACTTATTTATCCTCATTCTTTAAGACTTAGGGTATCTTTTTCAGGAAGCACTCATGATCAAATCATTAACATTTTGTCTGAGGTTAAGTGTCCCTCCTCTGCGCTCCTAATAGTATCCTGTCAATAAGAGTATCAGAGAACTTACCATTCTTCATTGACATGGTTTTCACGTTTGTCATTTAATCCTCAAGTGCAGGAACCTACAAAGTGAATGCTCCAACGTTTGTTGGCAGAAAGTCTAGACTCCAGATGGAACCAAAATAGACTAAAGTCTCAAATTCAGATGTTAGGCCTTGGTTTTTACAAAAACATGAATTGGAACTTATAGTACTGACACTGTTTGCTTTTATAAAGCTTTCTGAGGACTAATGGAGTGAAATGGGGAAAATGACCCTACTTGATTGGGCTTTCCTTGTGGCTCAGCTGGTAAAGAATTCACCCGTGATGTGGGAGACGTGGGTTCAATCCCTGGGTTGGGAAGATCCCCTGGAGAAGGGAATGGCTACCCGCTCCAGTATTCTTGCCTGGAGAATTCCATGGAGAGGAGCTTGGTAGGCTATAATCCATGGGGCTGCAAAGAGTCGGACACAACTGAGCAACTTTCATTTATTTACTTATTTTAATGATCAAAAATAAACTCCAAAATTGGAGGTAAACAAATACTTGGATAGAAGCTTTTATTGTCTATCCCTGACAGGACCGTACAGACCAAAAAAAAAAAAAAAAAAAAACCGTAGAGGACTGATGACTGTCCTTTTATCACTTGTCGCTGATAACTTTATTCTGAGATATAAGCTAGCATGTCTGCAGGTAACATTTAAATGACTCTTCTTTCTCGTAAACTAACTTGATGACTCTTCTTTCTCATAAACTAACTCGATTCTGTCATGCTTGGTGTAACTCACTAGACCTAAAGTTAGGTATTTTGGAAACTCTGATTTCCTGGTCACACACTTCGTTCACTTTATGGAGCTCTAGAGCTTGTTGCACGAGTATCACGATCCCTACTTTTCCTGTTCCTTCACAGATGAACTCACTGTTCAGGATACAGCTTCTCCTCCTGGTCAGCTCCAGATTCAGGGTTTTCACAGGCCAGTTTATTTTGTATAGACACTGTCAAGAATCATTTTAGGTTTTCCTTTGTGATAACTGGTCTAAAACATATATATATATATCCTTTCCTTTCCCATGAGTAGTTCTTGAAAGTGTCCAATTCCTTGTAGAAACAGCATTTCACACCATGGCAAACTGTTTTAGAAACAAGACATACTAATACACCTAAGTCTTTATTTATTTGGCTCTAGGAAGAATTTGCATGAAAATGAGCCTATATGGCAAGTACAGCACCAGAGAGGTCCATCCTCTCTGCTCTACAGAGCCTCAGTGTTTAATACATACATGTGACGTTAGTAATAAAACCAGACAGTCCAGGAAGACAGGAGCCCTTTAAGGAAAATTCAGTTTAGAGTGACTTTTCAAATTGACCATTCTTTTTCATAGACTTAAATTCAAATAACAGATACATTCACAGGCCCAAATATTGGCATAGAATAAAATCATGTTCATTTATTTTTCTGCATCTTAGAATTTTAGAAAGCATAAAATTAAATACGTTGAATGTAATAAATTCATCCATACAAGTGCAACTCTTCAGCTATAATGCATTTTATGGCAGATTTATCATTTAAAAAATGTACCAGTAAATCAAAAAAGAGGGAGTATGTCCATTTAACTTTTATTGAAGTGTATGGAGGAGGTCTTCAGAAATCAAATATGAGCATGAAGATATGGTCAAACATAAAATCTATCAAATTCAGTGAAAAGTTGCTGACTTTAAATAGTAGTTGTAAGAATGACCAATATATATTCTTTGTTAACAACCCTTCACTCTACAGTAAAAAAAAGAAAACAAACATTCAGTAAACATTCTTTCCTAAGGTAGTTTCCCTTATATAATCAGTGATTTCTCCATTTCTTTGTATACACAAATTTGTTGAACATACCAATCAGTGGTTCTCACAATTGAAAAATAAAAGCACACAAAAGTTTACACTCTTGTACAGGTAAATAAAAGATCACCTTGAATTAAACTGGATCTCCTTAAGGGTGTAGTATAGTTTCAGTTTCATTACCTATTACATAATTAGTTTCTTACATACAAATATTGACATATTTGGCTTGTGCTTCAAAGCCTTTGTGTCTATGATGTCCACGTCAACGCAGCTCATAATTTGAAGTCACTGGGGAGTTCTTTACTGCTGCTAGGTTTGACCTGATCATGCATTAGAGTCTCCTCAGCACCAGCTGTGGCACTGCACATCTCCGAGGAATCATCGGCGTCAGGGTCCAAGCCTTCAGGACAGGGAAGTTTGAGCAGCTCTTCTCGGAGCTGAGCAGTGTGACGCTGTGCAGGGGAGAAGGAGTGATGTTAGAATTCCAAATACTAGGACTAGCACAACATCACTGAAGGGAGGCAATGAGTTTAAAACTAATCCAAAGAATTGGGTCTACCAATATTTATTGTGGATCTTCCTTAAGCTAGCTACTCTAACAGGCAAGTGAACAAAACTGGCACAAATCTCTATCTCAAAATATCTGATGTTGCTGATAAGCCCTAAGTACCTGAGTAGCATGACCACAGACTCTACCAATGCCCCGACCTCTGTAACAGAAACTGCATTATTAATGGCTTAGAGGACACCAGTCATTTGCAATATATAGTTTCAAGTTAAAGAGAATATCTTGACTTGTGATACACGCTGCCTCTGCCTTAAATATTTTTGAGACAAGCAGTCCATAAATTAAAATAAACCCACTGCTATTTTAAAGAATGAAAACAGCATTTCTCAGGTACTAGGCCTTATACAGAACACTTGAAATGTTTCATACTCATTATCTCATGTCATGCTTGGAATACACCTTAGAAATAATTTCATCATCAGAATTTTTGAAAATGTAAACAAATGAAAAAAGAAGATCTAGAGAGAGTACCTAACTTTGTATTACCTATACTGCCATTTATGGAAGGATATAGAGATGTTAATAGAGAGTGGTTGGTTGTTTACAAACATTAAGCTTTAATTTATAACTTTCTAGTGAGAGACAAAGGATCTCAAATCTCACACTAAGGACTTTGAAAATTAGGCCTGTCAATAGCTGATGCTGAAAATTAACCAGCATTCCTAGAACAAGGCACTGTGTTCAGCAGTAATAATGTAAAAAGCAAGGAGTAAAATAAGGAAGATACAGCTGGATAGAGACCGACTATACAATGCCATTTTCTCTAAGGGACTTGAGCATTTGTGGATCTTGGTATTTGCAGGGGATCTTGGAACTAATCCCCTGTGGATATAGAGGACCAATTACATGATCTCTGACTTAAAAGAGCCTACATTTTGGCTGGAAGTTTACATAAATAAGCAAGATAAAACAACTATACATTTGTAGCCATTTGTAAGGCTTCAAAATATATTTACATACTGGCAACTTAAAATTTTTCTAGCCCCAATTTCCCTTCTACCGTGAACAATAGGAGAAAACATTAACTAAAGAATAAAAAACAAAATTGACAATTATTATTATTATTATTATTGACAATTGAGGCCCAGTTAAGGTGGGAATACTATGCCTTTATTGTGAAATTAAACAGAACAGCTGCATACTTTTCTCAATTAGCATTCAGCAGCAAAAGTATATCTCAGATGATGAAAATGTAGGCTGATTCAGAAATAGAGATTTTTAAATCAGGATGACACAAAAACAAAAGACAATGAGAATCTGAGATAAAAGCAAGATACCAACTGAAGCAACAAAGCCAAAGTTGCTTTGGCTGGAATTTAGCCATTGAGTTTTTGTGTCAGGGAAAGACATATCTAAACACACTTGGGAAGATATTGATCTGGTTATGTGCTACAGAAAAAACTGTAAGGGTGGGAATGAAGGAGAGGAAGACTGAGCTCTGAGCACTGAAGAGAAAAATGGGGAGAGAAATTTCTGTATGAAGGCAGCACTGACAGGATCCAGCACTGAACAGATAGGTGTACTAGATGAAGGGGAATATAAATGTAATCTGAGGATTTTAAGACAGAGGAAAGTGTTTAAAATTAAGTAAATACAGAAAGTCAGAAAGACAGGATATCCAAGTAATATGCCAGTAATATAACTTTGAGAAAGCTAAGAGCAGACAACTTTTAAAAGTTTGCACTAGAAAAAACAAGTGGAAAGACCGTCCACAGATGAAAAGTACAGGGGGAAACACAAACACTAGATCAGTGTTATGAGTGTTTTTAATAGGTAGGTATGGTGTTACAAGAGATTATACTGAAATCATCCAATTTAAAAGTCAAGGCAGGTTCCATGAAGCGAAATTTAAGATGAAAACTGAATGGAAGTGAGCCAGCACAGCAGGTGAAAAGCAACATCTGTAAAAGCCTGAAGCGGGGATGAGGGCTGTAGACAGGAAGCCAGGGTCACTGGCTTTGACAACCACAGAGTTGATAACTTTCACAGAACGGAAATTCAACTGCAAAATGCTCTTTAGCGAGAGGGTCATTTAAAAACAGAGGCAAAAGTATTAACAGCTCTAGTTTGGTAGTAAAAAGGCAAAAACATTTTTATAAATGGGGCAAGAGAAAACTATCTTAGAAAGATGCAGATGTTAAGAAACAGTTTTCTTTTTAAAGGTTTTATATAAAATGGAAAATCTCAAATATACACAGAAGTAGGCAGAATATAAAAAAGAACTTCCATGAGTCTACTTCAACACTTATCAACTCATGGCTAGTCTTCCTTCATCTATATTCCCACCACTTTTCTCATTTTATTTTGAAGCAAGCCTCAGATATCACATGGTTTTACATTCATAAATATTTCTGTGTGTAACCTGAAAAAACAGGAATATTTAAAAAATTCACCAATAAAAAACTAATAATCCCTTATCATCATCATCATCTAATCATTTTAAGTGAAGATACTTTTAAAGTTAGAAGGAAAGGAGCCAGTAGAGATAACCGTTATCAATGGAGGATAAAAGGAACAGAGGCGAGCAGGTATCCCAAGGCAGGGAAGAAAGAGTGGCTGTTGAAGCTATGATTCCCACATCAAAAAAAAAAAATCCACTCACTCCCAAACCATCACGTTCTACATTTCCATTCTGTGAACACTCCAAGTTGAAATCAACAGCTCGCTTCCCCGCAAACAGGTTTGTATCACACACACTAACTACCACACCCATCAGCTGTCAGGGGCTCTACAATCTCCCTCACTACTCCAAGTAACAAAATCCTGCAAAGGAAGAGGCCTAGAGGAACACAGTGCACAGCGTCTCCCCATCATCTTCATACAACTCTATGGGGCTCTGCTGGCTCACTTCCTATACTCACTTTTAATTTTAGGAACTGTCAATTCATTGTCAAAAGGAATGCATCTTTTCTGTAGACTTTTGGGGAGCCTCTGAACTTAATACATTTACTGTTTCTTGCTAGTGGTCATAGTTCTGTCAGGGAACATATACCTCTTCTTTTAAAGCCACCAGCAAGGCTTCTGTGAGGGAGGGTTACTCACCTTGAGAGCTGCTGCATGGTGAGACATGGTCCTGCCAACCCGCTTGTCACTGCTGTACTGCTGGATGTCAGCAATCCACTCCTCACACTGGGCCATGATCTCCACTCTTTTCAAGTAAAAGTGTTTATGTATAACCTTAAGAGTAAACCACGCCAGAGGACAAAAGGTGATCAAGTCAGAATTTAAAAGACAACATATGTGGCATTACAAAGAAATAAAATTTAAAAGATATGGCAATTTTTTTTTTTTTTTTGGTCTCCAGAGAACTCAGTGTGGTGAACTGTACATTATTATTGATAACGTGGAAGAATCAGGATTATGGCATCAGATGACATGTGTTGAAACAGCCAGGTTCTAGAGCAAAAAATAATGTCCTATCCCACTCAGACATTTCATTAGTTAATCTTATCCAGAGAACGTTAAGATATCTAGAACACAACAGAATCAGAAGTAAATGTAAATAAATGAATAACTAGGAGAAAAAGTACTGAAAACAGAAAAACTGTCAATTTCTATCTTTCAAAGAGAACTCAAACAACATCTGGATGGGTAAAGAGATTCTAAATCACTGGTATTTGCATAAAAATCAGAACCTAGCCCTAAAATACGCACTATTAATTTTGTCTTCTGGTTAACTTATGAACAAGATTTTATTTTATGAAGCTTATCTCCATGTGATAAATATACTTTACATTTCACTTTTTTAAACTTCTCTTTTTGGAAAACTGAGCAAAATTTCTGTGTACGTAGTAAGTCTGTTTTTGACAAATTTAAACTAGAAAATAGGTCATTTGGGAATTATTATTCTGTATTGTGGGTGAGCTACTTACTACACTGCCCAATGAGCTTGTCTCCCCTAAAGAAAAGACAACACCTACAACAGAAAAGTCATTAGGAAAGCCTGGGAATGGATGTAAAACACCAATAAGTTATTGAGTTTGATGCAAACAAGGATACAAAATGAGTAAGAAACAACCTAACATGAAGAGCCACGATAAGCACAGAACAAGATTCAATGGATAGACTGAATGTAGTATGTGAGTAAAAGAATGAAGCCACAAGTGGCTACGGTCTGGGGTTTAAATGGTGCTTTTACTGAAAGACGAAAGGAAGAATCAAAGTGCAGTTTTACAGTGTTTAGGTTTGAGGTGGTTATTATATACTCTGGTAGACTTGTCAAGTGGTTTATATATCTGGATACATTATTTGAGTCTTAAGGACACTGAGAAATTAGTTGATGATACAAACAGGAGGAACATTAAGTTTCTCATGGGCAGGAACTGAGTTTTGTTTTTCCTCGGGTTCAGAGTACCTTAGTGCAATAGATGTTGGCTGCAAAATGAGTTGCTTAATATAAGTAACCCAAGTTTGAAAAGGGACAGAACACTATGCTTACGAGTATAAAGAAATGCATGTTTGTATTTCCTGTAATATTAGGAAAAGTAATAATTATCCACAGCCTTGAATACAAGCCTTTACAAAAATAAAATACGCAACTTTGTCAAAGTGCAAATTCATTTAGTAACAATAGAAGGAGAAACATTTTTTACACTCCTTCAATAGATTCAATGATGCCACTTGTTAACTTCGTATATATAGCTACATAGTAATAACACAATATTTGCTTAACAAAATTAACGATCAATTTAAAAATATTACAGGATCTTTAAAAATTTTAAATATCTTTGAAGATATTAAAGATCAATTTTCTGTCAGGTAAATATGCCAATTTTTCCTCTAAAGTATTGTGGTTTCTAGTACAATCTAAGAACAAAAATGTTTCATGACAGAGTTATAGTGTTAAGATATGATAAAGTAATCTGATATGACACGTGAAAAATATAATCATATTTTAGGCAGACTAAAGAGAGATGACTAAGCCCAGGAAAAGAGCCACACTTCAGGATGTGGTAGAATAAAAGCATGTCACAGCATCAAGACAGGTTTCAGAAAGTAATCCAACTTTTTCCTAAAGAAAATAAATTATCTTTTTCTACAATGTTGACTCACAGATATTAGTATAAGGGCAAAGTTTCTATCTGCAAGATAACTAGAAAAGTTATCTCGCCGCCGCTGCTGGTCAGCTGCTAAGTCATGTTCAACTGTTTGCCGCCCCATGGACTGTAGCCCACCAGGCTTCTCTGCCCATGGGATTTCCCAGGCAAGAATACAGGAATGGGTTGCCATCTCCTTTTCCAAGAAAAATATCTTAACCTCTAACTGTCCAAAAACATAGTCAGATGTCTTTTAGGAAGTAATGGTTTAAAAAATCCATCTGTACTATACTACTACTGATTTTTAATGATTAAAGACAATAGTAAATACAGCACAGATACACTAAGTATAAACGCAAGCATGATACTAATAAACTATATTATATAGTGTCTTTAAAAAAGTATTTCATTAATTTTATTAAACATACTTCTTTAAAACATGGTGAAGGGTTTCTGATTTGTTCTAGCATTGCCCACTTAACCGTTGCTTGTCGAATGTTTCCGTCATATTCCCGAGAACTCTGTGTGCCACTGGGAGTGCCTCTAGACCGTTCATATCCTGGTTCATTAAAATAAGGCTCCGCTACTAATATAAGGGACTGAACAGACACCAACACCTGACAAACAAAGAAACAAAAACCAGTTACGACAGGACATTTTACTGCCGGTGAACTAATACCTTCCTTCATCAACTGGAGTCCCTTTGAGTAAATGCTTCCACATAATTTTATTACCATGAAGTCGATGTTAATAACTGACACCGAAATACTTCATTAAAGCAAAGGTACAACAGAATCTTATATAATTTTTATATATCATATGTTTTACATTCTTGAATCCTTGAAAAAGAATCATAGGTTTCAATATCCTATTTCCTAAAACTCCTGAAAAAACACTTGCTTATAAACATCTCATATCAATTTAGACATCATTTTGCTCAAATTGTCCTTAAAGAGCATAACACTAACAATGTACTCGTAACAATACTCACTCGTAAGGAAAACTACATGAGGCAGTCTGTATTTCAATTCCAAGGAAAATTGACTTTCACAGTATCACAAAAATCTTCTTACTAGACCCTTCACTGGCAAGATGATATGGTTCTAAGACCACCTCTGATTCCCTACTTATACACCAGGTTTGTTTTTCTAGATATAATCAATACTTAGAGGTCATTATTATTAATACAATACTCCTTGCTAATATATAACTAGCTAATATGAAATCTTTGAAGGCAGGAAAATATTAGCTACAATCTGCCCACTTCATAAATTAAAAAGGATTAACATTTTCATTAGGAAAGATGATTAAGCGAAGTCAAGGATATGCACCTTAGAAAAGGGATAGATATTCTTAAAAACTGTTAAAAATTGGAAACTTGAACCTGAAATATATGACCTATGAATAAATAAGGTGAAATATGAACTGAGGTAACCACGTTATTGAGGTCAAGGTCAACTAGAGAAAAAAATTTAACGTGTATTAATTTCGAGGCAAAGATCTCATAATTTTTAAACTTACTGAAACTAAATATAATACTGAAGGAAAGTGATTTCCCTTGGCTATATACTTCCCCTCAACTCAAATCTGATACTTCTGAAATAATCTTCCAGGGAATATTTATTATTTCCTTTCCTCTTCCCTTTTAAATAACCTTCCTCTTATATAAGTAGGGTATATCCTTATTTTCTACAAAAGCAGAGAAGAAATTTTGTAACACAGGATTCAGTTACTTACTTAACCTCACATTCTTTGAGGCAAAATATGGTTTTATAAACTCAGGGAGCTGGAGATTCAAACAATTTATAAACTACTTCAGATTCATACCACATTTGGTTTTTTAAAACAGCTAAACTATATAAAGGAAAAAAATAGATGTTTTGTGTATAGAACAAAGAAAACTAGAGATATAAATTTGGGTATAACATTTTCTGCTAAAAAACTGAATTATAACATTTGCATTTTATAACACAATAGCAGAGATCAATATTTCTGGAATTAAATTCAAAGAGTAATTGATAACATGTGGTCTTTTATCACCGGGTGACATTATCTACTTTTAATGGGCATCTTCTATTCATGTTTTTTAACATATACCTTTTAGGAGATTACATAAATGCTGCTTCATTTTTCTTCAGTGAACCAAGCTATTTAGGAGTCAAAATATTCGTTTTATGGAATTTCTGGAGTCTTAAATTATCTCACAGATTTACTCATTTTATTTCACAGCACACTTTACTGTAGCCCAAAAAGCACTCCCATGAAAAAACAGTAAATAAATGCTTGAGAAGAAGAATTTCTCTTTTTTAAGGGTTTGATTTTCAATATTTGAAATTAATGATTTCTCTAACTCTGAGAAACAGTATGTTATGAAGTGAGAGAGACCAAGACAGGCAGAATAACTTCATCCCCTCAGAATCCTTATTTTGTAAAATAGAAACCATACCTACAACTGTGAGAACTAAATAAGGTATCGAGGGGTGTAAAACAGTAGGACTCATAAGTAAGTGTAATTAATATACAATAGCTATTCTTTCCTGGAGTAAAAATGACACCATGCATCCAGAAGACAGCAAAACAGAAAACAAAATCACTCTTACTCTAAAAACAATATATTTTAACTTAAGTTCAGTTCAGTCGCTCAGTCGTGTCCGACTCTTTGCGACCCCATGAATTGCAGCACGCCAGGCCTCCCTGTCCATCACCAACTCCCGGAGTTCACTCAGACTCACGTCCATCGAGTCCGTGATGCCATCCAGCCATCTCATCCTCTGTCGTCCCCTTCTCCTCCTGCCCCCAATCCCTCCCAGCATCAGAGTCTTTTCCAATGAGTCAATTCTTCGCATGAGGTGGCCAAAGTACTGGAGTTTCAGCTTTAGCATCAGTCCTTCCAAAGAACACCCAGGGCTGATCTCCTTCAGAATGGACTCGTTGGATCTCCTTGCAGTCCAAGGGACTCTCAAGAGTCTTCTCCAACACCACAGTTCAAAAGCATCAATTCTTCGGCGCTCAGCTTTCTTCACAGTCCAACTCTCACATCCATACATGACTACTGGGAAAACCATAGCCTTGACTAGATGGACCTTTGTTGGCAAAGTAATGTCTCTGCTTTTGAATATGCTATCTAGGTTGGTCATAACTTTCCTTCTAAGGAGTAAGCGTCTTTTAATTTCATGTCTGCAATCAGCATCTGCAGTGATTTTGGAGCCCAAAAAAATAAAGTCTGACACTATTTCCTCATCTATTTGCCATGAAGTGATGGGACCAGATGCCATAATCTTAGTTTTCTGAAACTAAGAAAAACTTAGTTTTACCCATATTTTAACGTATGGGTATGCAAACAGGAGTCAGCATGAGCTCCATTTTGATCAACAAAACTTAAGAGCTTCCTGGATTAAACCAAGAAGTAAACAAACCCCAAAAATCCCAATATTCATCATAGCTATATCTGGTAAAGTGCTTTCTCAGAATGAGTCATTAATTAGCAGAAAAACATCTACTAGATACCATATTATGTACATAAATTATACTAAAGTTAATGTAATAATAAACAATATATTTTCATTCCATAGTGTAAGTTCACTGATTTTTAGTCAGTCCTCTGATATTTTCATGAAGAGTTAAAAAAAAAAAAACTTTTATTCATAGGCTGAATTTACTGTCCCTCTCCTCTTTAGCTTTATGTTAGTATCCACAAAATTGCATTATAACTTATTCAGAGGCTGACTAAATCAAGAATCATATAAGTGCTTCCTTTCATTAACTGTGTCAACCAAAAATTTTAACCTTGCTGTAACATCTGCTATTAGGCCATCAACCAGTCAGCAATCTTGTCTTCTATCAATGCCTTTATTTTCCAATTATATCATGTCAGAAGATTTAATTCTTTGACTTAGTCTGTTACATTAAAAAAAATTATTATAGATATTTCAAACACAGCAAAGTACAGACTATACAATCCAAAATATTAATCTGTAACAAGAAACTATAGTATACGAAATAACATATGTAGGATAATGGAAAGAAACAAGTCTTAGTTAAAATGCTTTAGGTTTTCAGAATAGCAAGTACCCTCCTCTATGGAAAATTATGCTGCTACTGGGTAGGACTATAATCAACGGGTGATTTCCAGAACTTTCAATTTTAAGAAAAATGTTAGGATTTATACATTATCATATTATACAAAGGTTTATGAATGGTTGATTATGTGACATTAAGTATGTTTACTCTTGCACGACATCTTTATTAACATCCAACTGTAACAAATTATTTATAAGACATTAATATACATTTTAGATATATTATAGCAACATTAAAAACCAATCACATAAGCAAATGTAAAATTTGGTGTTATTGACAAAATGCAGTAATTCTTGATGATAGTTCTAATGAATGATATGACTTTTGACCTTAAATTATGCAAATAATCAAGACTATTACCAGGTTACTGCTGGATATGAGACCTATGACATAACACTACAAAATTTTATATTTTTACACAAATAAATATTCTTTTAAGAATCTCATTACAAAGAAACTATGCAATTCTAATACTGTTTGTCACTGTTCCAAATATTTTGGAAATCTTTTAAATTGCATATAACCTTCAGAAGTTTTTGTGGATGATTTTTAATCTGGCAAAAGTACTTTTAACTTATGGGTACAAACAAAAGAGTAAAACAGTAATTGTGGGTCCCAAAATCTAAATAAAAAGAAATTACTTTTTCCTTAGGCTCTGTAGTCTGCTTCTGAAGAAAGTTTCTAACAGAGAACAAGGGGCAAGGCATTTCTGCCTAGAAGCATTTATTTCTAGTTTATAAAGCAGTATCACACACACACAAAAACCCTACAAACCAATGTTTCTTAGAAATATGGGTACAAAAAACCTCAAGCAAAATGCTAGCAAACTGGGACTTTCCCTGGCAGTTCAGTGCTTAGGACCTGCGCCTTCAATGCCTGGGTTGAGGTTCAATACCTGGTAGGGGATCTAAGATCCCACAAGCTGCCTGACACAGACAGAAAAGGAAAAAAAACTAGTGAATCGAATCCAATTACATACAAAATTAAAAGACGCTTGCTCCTTGGAAGGAAAGTTATGACCAACCTAGACAGCATATTCAAAAGCAGAGACATTACTTTGTCAACAAAGATCCGTCTAGTCAAGGCTGTGGTTTTTCTGGTGGTCATGTATGGATGTGAGAGTTGGACTATAAAGAAAGCTGAGCACCAAAGAATTGATGTTTTTGAACTGTGGTGTTGGAGAAGACTCTTGAGAGTCCCTTGGACTGCAAGGAGATCCAACCAGTCCATCCTAAAGGAGATCAGTCCTGGGTGTTTCATTGGAAGGACTGATGTTGAAGCTGAAACTCCAATACTTTGTCCACCTGATGTGGAGAGCTGACTCCTTGGAAAAGACGCTGATGCTGGGAAAGATTGAGGGCAGGAGGAGAAGGGGACAACAGAGGCTGAGATGGTTGGATGGCAACACCGACTCAATGGACATGGGTTTGGGTAGACTCCGGGAGTTGGTGATGGACAGGGAGGCCTGGCGTGCTGCGGTTCATAGGGTCGCAGAGTTGGACACAACTGAGCAACTGAACTGAACTGAACTTACAAAAAGAATCACACATGATGACCAACTAACTAAGCTTTATCCCAGGAAAGCAAGATTGATTCATTAAAAAGAAAAAAAAAATACATCATTTAATAGAATAAAAAATAAAAATAACAAAATCATTTCAAAAGATACAAAAGAAGCATTTGACAAAATCCAGCATCTGTTCATGATAAAAATACTCAAGGCAATAGGAGTAGAAGGGAATGTCCTCAACATGATGAAGGAAATTTATGAAAAACCCACAGCTATGATCACACTCAATGGGCAAAGACTGAAAGTTGCCCTAAGGTCTGGAGAAGACAAGGCTATCCACTCTTGTCACAAAAAATGTATAGCCTCTCTTGCTCTTGCTCAAGTCAATTTTGTCACAGATCTGGAAATCAATATTTAGTAAGCCATCTAAAGTATAGGGAAAGTGATATAATAATGGTATTATCCATTAAATGGAAATAATGAAAGTGAAAGTTAGTAAAAAATGGAGAAATAGTTCCATTATATAAGAGCGCAAAAGATTATTACACAGCAATTAGAAATTATAAAAATATAAGCTAGAAAGATGGATATGCTCTAATGTTAAGTGAACACAGAGGTACACAAATAATTATCTACTATGTTAATTATAACCATGTGAACTATGTATATGACAAAAAGCCCTAAAGGGAAAACACAGAAGAGATACTAATTTATGTGAGGGTAGCAAGTTTCCAAAGTTGTAAAATTTAAATGCTTCCAAGTAAGCTTCGTTATCTCCCAGGACTTTTGGTATATATTTGACATACAGGCAATAAAAAAGTTAAAAGGAAATACAATTTTTTTCTTTTCTTTTAGGCCATGTCCCATGGCCTGTGTGACTGTAGTCCCCCAGCCAGGGATGGAACCTGTGCTACCAGCACTGCAACTATAATGTTAACCTCTGGACTGCCAGGGAAGTCCCAGCAAATACAATTTTAGACTAAAAAAACCTGAAGATTAATTGTAAATTTACTTTTTGAAAGTACATAAACTCAACAAAAAATTGATTCCAATTCTCAGGTATAAGTCTAATTTACTTCATGAAAAACAGGCTATGTCTTAGTTTCCTTTCAGAGTAAATTCGTCATAAAAACAGCTTCTGTTGACAAGAGTAACATACATGTAGGAAATTATTTTAAAGTTTTTGAACATATTACTTTTTATCTTTTTTAACTGAAGTTCTGTTGATTTACTATGTTGTGTTAGTTTCTGGTATACAGCAAAAGTGAATATATATATATTCACTTTCATATTCTTTCCCATTACAGGTTACTACAAGATAATGAATACAGATCCCTGCACTGTACAGTGGGAGCCTGGTGCTTAGCTATTTTATATATAGTAGTTTGTAGCTGCTAATCCCAAACTCCTAATTTATACCTCCCCCTACATAATCACTTCTAAAATGAAGAAGCAGGTACCTGGAGAAATATTTTATTAACTTTAGTTACCTTGAATGAATCATGTAATCTCTTTTTCTTGGATCTCCGAATTAGCAAAAGGAAAAAAGCTTATATTACAGTGCCATTTCTTTAATTCATGGGAATGCTGCAAGGTCTTTTCAGAACATCTAAAAGAGTCACATCCTAGAGAATGATCTTTCCTATCTCTTTCACTGAATACAAAATAAGAATTAGGAAAAGAATCCTTTCAAGGTAGGTCAACTTTAATAAGCTTACCTGGGGATAATTTATGGTTGTCTTTCTAAAAATAAACACTAAACTGTAAATGTGTAGTTCATTATGTAGCAACAGCAGTTTGTTTCTGTTACCTTAAGGACCAAGCAACACAGTTAATTCCTATCATTAATATGTCTGTCTTTTTGTGGGAATTCTGAACTATTAAGATGAAGCACTGGCCAAAAAAGATTTGATCGGATAGTTTTAATATAGAACATTTTATTTTATGTAGTCCAATGGCTTGTGAAAGTTAACTTAAAAAATTTCAAGGCTATGAAATACATGCTCTGCAAAACAAGAATGGCAAATCTCAAGATTTATGAATTCCTGGACAGTACTTCTAAATCTCAGATGAGTTCCATTATTAACTAGATTATAAAAGAATCATATCATGGGTGGAGAGATACGTAATACTGCTGCTGCTGCTGCTAAGTCGCTTCAGTCATGTCCGACTCTGTGCGACCCCAGAGACGGCAGCCCACCAGGCTCCCCCATCCCTGGGATTCTCCAGGCAAGAACACTGGAGTGGGCTTCCATTTCCTTCTCCAATGCATGAAAGTGAAAAGTGAAAGTGAAGTCGCTCAGTCGTGTCTGACTCTTTGCGACCCCATGGACTGCAGCCCACCAGGCTCCTCCGTCAAAGGGATTTTCCAGGCAAGAGTACTGGAGTGGGGTGCCATTGCCTTCTCCTACATAATACTAGTAGTTATTAAATTCTACTCACCTGAGTTTGAACCAGTAGGGACTGACTGGGAGATGGGAGAGGCTAATCTAACTTATCTGATCCTGTTGCACCTGAGTGTACTTTAAGGCAAGTCAGGGATTTTTTTAACAGGGAATTTTGACAAAAAGAAATTTTTAATGTCTTAACTTAAGAATCTCAACTCCAAATGAGATATAATTCCATTGTACGAATTGCTTACCTATAAGCTATTTCATATGTACTTTCTATCAATCTGCATTTTTATTTTTTATGGTTTGTTTATTCTTGGTCACTAAAAAAAAAGTTCTTAAACATATATGGTTCTTTATTTTCTAAGTGAAACTGTAAGAGAAATTTGTTTACTTGCAAAAAGCTTGAGGTCTGAGGATTCCACTTCTCTTCTGGTCTTCCATGCCATGTATTTAAGATGCTTAAACAAACCTGAGAAAGAAGGGGGGAAAGTTATAAACAGAGTTGAAAGGAGTGCTTTTTAAAAGTAAACACCCAGAACTAGGAATAAAATTGAAATGTTATTATGTCCAAGTATCTGAGTCCCCCAACAAAACCCTAAGGTTAGGTCTGTTAAAACAAATTTTTATCTTCAGATGTGATCTAAATTTATGTGGCATTACAATTTCTTCATTAGTGAAAAATGAATTAGCAGCTATTATAGATTAATACAAGCAACATATGTTTTTAATGAAGACTCTTTTCCAAACGTCATCATCAACAACAAAATTCTTGGTGAGGAAAAGTGGTATTATTTTATATTTAAGAAAATCTCTAAAATTTTTGAAATGGGATATAGCTTAATAAAAAAGATATTGACTTAAATCTGCCTCTACATTCCATTTGTTGTAATATATTGTTTTGGTTGAAATGCATGACTAAAATCTGGTCTCACACAAGCATGAAGTAGGAAAAGGGAGGACCCTGCAGATGCCTTGACATGATCTTGAGGATCCCCAGAGTGCCTCAGAACAAACTTGAAGACACTAGTCACTTGTTCACTCATAGAGCAAGAATGAACTCAAAGCATCCGCCAAACACAGGCCAACATTTACTCGAGGAGAAAGAGAACCTGGGACACATTATATGTACTTGTAAACTAACAATTTTATGTAATGGGCAACAAATTTGCCCATTTAAAGCAGTCTTTAAAAAAGCAGCTTTTATTGGTATTTCCTTGGTATTCTCTCAATGCTCTGTGAGAATAACAATGCAAAATACATTAATTCATTTAGTAAATTCACTAATAATTTTAAAGGATGTGCATATGAACAGCTTTGTGAATTATCATTTAAAGCACCATCAGACATATCACGCCACCTGGAATCTTAAGTCCTTAACCTGTTACCTATACTAGTAATTCTTAAGGAAGTACTAATAATTTCTTAACTAATTCTTACATTTAAACTTTATTAAGTTCCAATCTCTCCCTTGAATAAAGTCAACATTGCTATTTCATCTACTTTGCTCAGTTATAATAGACTTGTTCTTTGCTTTCTCAAAGTAAAGTCGACCTCTGGTTAAGTATACTATAATAAAACCAGAAAATGAATCCCAACTTTGTGATTTGAGCATATGGTGAATACAAAATGATAACTTGTAAGCACAGATCTGAGATAAGCTGCACCTTTTAAAAACAGGAAGGCAAAACCAGGGGAAAACTTGGGCCATCTCTAATAAACCGGATCAACTTCACACATCTGCTGTTCTCACAGCAGCAAAGACGTTGTCTGCTTGTGAAGTTGAGAAGTTTCTTCTGACCTTTGAGTAATTTTGAAACATTGAATACACTCAGTATAGAATTTACTACCGAAATTTCATCAAATCAAAGTTCCTTTGACAAGTGATTGTTCTTTTAAATCTCATTTTTAAGGTTTATTGTCATATGAAATGATTTTTATTATACCTCATTTATATTTTTATTATGCATTTTTGGGGGGCAGGGATAGGAATCAATTTTTCTATTTATAAGAAAACATAAAAAATTTTAACACAAATCAGACTTAATGGTATGTATCAGAAGACATGGATAGTATCTTTAGGCACTAGTGAAAAGGTACCTGGAACCAACGATACAGCAAGTAAAGAAAGGTGAGTGGCAAAGACAGATGCCTGGCACTACTGTTTTCTGAGTGGAGACAGCACTCAACTGACCAAGGCTGTGCTGAGTAAGTCAGTCCCTCACAGTAACTCCTGAAAACTGTGAGTGGTTTGTAAGTAACACCATTGTGTTTCTGCCGTCAGGTTCTTCCTCT
The DNA here is from genome assembly GCF_029378745.1 of Bos indicus. Classification (NCBI taxonomy): domain Eukaryota; kingdom Metazoa; phylum Chordata; class Mammalia; order Artiodactyla; family Bovidae; genus Bos; species Bos indicus. Next base: position 15,085,738 of record NC_091770.1, on the reverse strand, counting down.
CTCAATCCTGAGGCTGATTTTTGATTACAGGGAACAGAAACATGAAGAAACTCATGTATTTTGAAAAGAAGGTAAGTAAAACAAAATTTCAGTTCAAATTACAAAGAACCTTTGGGTTACAATACTTTGGCATTAAAAACAAAGGACTTCAATTACATTACCTTGCCATCATTATAAAGGTTTGGATTGAATCGCACACTATGACCACCAGTCGTCTCTAGATTCACAAGAGGGGGTGAACTGGGATAATCTTGAGGAAAATATACATCAAACTCAAAGCAGCCATTTGCATAAGGAGTGTCCGCAGGACCAGTTATCAGGACCTAGTATGCACATACGAATACAAAAGCCTATGTTACTATTTTTCAACACTGTTGTTGAAAAAAACAACGCAAAATAATAATGTTCTTACATCCTATATACACCTCAATCAAAATGTGCTAAAAATAAAGTAAAAGTTAAAAACATACACAGGAATAGGAAACGGTTTTAAATTATGATTAAAGTGATTTTGTTTTGGTGAAAACAGGCTTTTAAAAGAGAAATGCCCAACTGCCAACAGGAAAGCTTACCCAACAGCAAATACCTTTTAAAATATTAAGTTACGTTTTTTTCTAAGCGCTTTCCTTCATGATCTCTACAGTACTGTCAACAATTTGAGACTCTAATACATCATTACTATCTCAAAGGTATAAGAGTACCTTTCTGTTTCAAATTGTCAAGTTAATGTTTTAAGAAATAACTTACTTTTAAATATTATCTTCTGGGATAATGAGACAAATAGGTAACACAAATAAAATTCTCATGTAACAACTAATGACCAAAAGGTTCTGAGAGAAGAGCAGGTGTGTCCCTTAGGGCTGTGTGCATGTGTGTATGCACACTGCGTGCTCAGTCGTGTCTGACTCTTTGAACCCCATGGACTGTAGCCTGCCAGGTTCCTCCGTCCATGGAAATTTTCCAGGGAAGAATATGGAGTGGGCTGCCATTTCCTTCTCCAGGGGATCTGCCCGATCCAGGGACTGAATCCACATCTCCTGCATTGGCAGGCAGATTCTTTACACTGTGCCACTTGGGAAGCCTTTCCTTAGGGTTATTGGTAGTCCAAAAACCCCAACAGTGACTATCAGGATTATTCAATGAATTATATTTGAATCAATAGATATTCAGTATACAAGACGCAAGCAGCAAAGCCTCGGGTCCTGAACTGCTATGCATGGAGGCAAGTGGTACTACAGTCTCATCAGTTTAAACTCAGATTTATGTTTTGTGGGTTCAACTTGGGATTCTTTATGTTAGGTGCCGTATAATAACAAAGTCACAAGTCTGAATTTATGTGGGCCACTTAGAGATAAAATACTTCCCTAGGCAATCATCTAATAATTGGCTCTACTGTTTGTAACAAGGGAATGTGTGGTCAATAAGCAAGGTCTGTGAAATTTCTACTGAAAAATTATCCAAAAGAGCAAAACAGAAAACAAGCAAACAAAAAACTTTCCTCAAATCAATGGATCAATAGTTTCAGCTGTGTATCTAAGGAAGACTGACTATTTAATCCATTAGTTAAATGATGTAAAGAAAGGTTCCTCCCACCCCAGGGATCAAAGCTTTGAAAGTTACTTGCTGCAGCATCTCTTGGAATCTGAGGCCAGATCACCACAGTATTAAAACATAAAGCTGCACGTTTTATTTATTATTGTACTACCCCTGCTTACATCACAGATGACATGAATCTGTAAATACATTACATTACATTACCTAGGGAAAAAACAACCTGAAGACTGATAGTATAAAACCTGAGAGAAATATTTTGGATTATAAGAAATCCTGTGACTTTTTTTCTACTGATCAGCATTAAATCCTTTGATAATATGCTCTAAAACTATGGCAGGCTATATACAGCCTTTGTTTGGGGTAGGTATTTCTAGATCTTTTGTTTTTGAATGGTACTTGCTACTCTCATTCACGTACTCTGAACATTAGAAAAAGACTTCCTTCATTGATATCCAAAACAGTCAACAGAATTTTTATTCAATGTATTAAAACTTCATGCTATTTCTAGTGGTATTTTATATGAATATCTGAGTAACTGGATTAGTCAGAGAAGTAAGAAAATGGTTGTTTTTCCACCTTCATGATGTCAAGCCGCTCCTCGTCACAGCGCACAAACACACTGGAGGACGAGGACAGAGGCAGTGAGGTGGACAGCGTCACGGCTTCCTGTGCAAGGCGGCGGGCTCTGGCAGCACTGTTGGCATCGTTTGCATTTTTCACCTGAGACATGTAGTGGTAGTTTACTTTAAAGCCCAACTTCCCATCTTCATCTTCAGAAACCATCTCAAATGTATCTAAAACAAGAAAAAGGAAAAAAAAAAAAAAAACACTGAAAAAAAAAAGAGAACCAGAATGGAGGATAGCTGTTATAATAACAAAAATCACAAATAAAGAAATCACTAACCCTTCTTCACCCAAAATGGAGAGACTGCAATGTGAAAGAAGGGCAAACTTATCAGTGTTTATGTAATACCTACATATATGTGTTAATGCTGCTAGATGGATAGAATATATCATGGAGACAAAGGCAGAAATGATTTTTAATTTGCAGTTTGGACATGTAGGTAGATTATATTAAGTATTTAAATGATATGTAGTAGATAAATTTATTCTTAAAATGAATGATATATTTTTTTGCCAAAATAATTCAAAATATGAAATACTGAAAAGTATTTCATTATATTTCATTTTTAAAGGGAATAAAACTATATATTTGCACTGCTTTGGAATCAGAAAACAGAAGTGACAAGCTGCAGTTTACTTCTGTATTACTTTTGAAATTAAATTAACAAGATAAAAGAGGATTATTAGGAAAATCTCCTAAATACTCTGACAGAATACAAATAATGGGCTAATTCTTCACAATATATTTAGGAAGAGTTGGAAGGATTAAAGTTATTCTTTACTTATAAGCTAAATCCATATAGAACAGAAAGAAAAAATTATCTCTAATTCAGATTAACCCTAATTCACCAAAGGACTAAAACAAAGATGCTTAAATAACTTATAACACTAAATTAAAACTACCTACAAATGCTAGGGCAAATACAAAGAAACAATGGCAACTTTTGATCTTGTCTACATACAATTTTAAATATCTAGAAAAACATTAAAACTACATTTTAATTACCATTAATGCAATAAATTTTACCAAGAAGTGCAAGGTCCTAGGCTTGGTTCTTTGGGGTAAATAATAAATAGGAAAATATATCTGCCTTCAAGAAGCTTATAGCCTACAAAAAAGGAGAACCTATACAGTGTTCTACAAATATACCATGTCTCAGCAAGACTTCTGAATAGTTTCAATTAGCAAATATGTAAACCAGAGCTATTCATCTGCCCAACTCAACTGCTTTTCACATAATACAGGGAAAAATTTCCTTTGAGTTTTATAAACAGCAATTCACCAGATACACATATGGCCTATTGCTACGCCTGAAGGAAATTTTTACGTCATAGATTTACATTTAGACTTAAAGTCATGTCCAACTGGTAGAGTTTATGATTTTAAAAGATATGAGGGAAGCCTCCTAGTGACTAACATTAATCAACGCTTATGCCCTGTGACTCTGACAGTATGACATAAATCTACATTTTTGGGGGAAATTCCTACTTTACTGTTCTTTTTAATATCGTCAATGTCCTTTGGGTTGGTTCTCAAGAAAGATAAAGAGGGACATATAATAACAGTTAAAAGTGGTTATTAAAACTTGAAGTCTAGTGTTTGTTTATAGACCAGCATGTTATGAAGGGTACTTAAGTGATCTTTTCATCTGTCCTTACTTGCCAAGAGTTTTGTAATGGGAAAGGCTACAAGAGAACTATGCATAACTACCTTTTCTAAAAGTAAATCCCATGGAACTCTAAAAAGGGGTTTAAAAGTTACAGACTTAGCTCCAAGTCCCAAGTTTTGGCTTCCTTCAGGCAAGGATATAGAGACACAGAGAGGTAAGGAACAAAAACCACTTTCTGCCTGTTTGCTAGACATTTGGCTTTGTTTTTTTCCCCCCTAGGTTTCTACTGAATCATGATTCCTAAACATAACTGTAAGTACAGCTATAAATTCAGAGACAGAAAGATGATAAAAATTTTTGCATGTGTTCTTGTCTGGAAAATCCTATGGACAGAGGAACCTGGAGGGCTACAGTCCATGGGGTCACGAAAAAGTTGGACATGACTTAGTGACTAAACAATAACAACAATATATGTGCATACATACATATATAGAGTATATGAATAATTCATGGTAAAAGCAAGTTTGAAATTCTAATTTTACTAGAACATATTTCAATAGCACCATTATAAACTATGAATCGAGATCAGAAAAATGAAGAGTATGATTTCAACTTACCAAACTGTAATTTCTTCATGACAGCCACATATTTTTCTTCAAGTGATTTCAATACTGATAAAGGTTTGGGTTTCATAGCCACCTTCTTTGAATATTCACCTAGTTTTTTTTCTGTTGTTTAATATTTCAAGATAAATTAAATAAGTATATATTTTGAAGAGTAGAACAAAAAAACACTGTATACTTCTAGAGATCAAATTTTGAATGCCAAAAAAATTACCAAATTCTTCATAATTACCTTCCTATTATCTCATTTTAAAATTAAAAGCTTTCTATTTCATACGAAATACGGCTAAAAATCTTAACAACTTTAAAGCTTAAATTCTTAAAATGCTAAAAAGATTTTATCCATTCATGCAAAAGTCACAGAAATGAAGCAATAGATGATGCAGAATCATTTATATATTCCATTATTAATATGTGAAAATGCCAATTTTAATTTAATGTACTATTTGGTATCTAATACAACTGCATTTTTCAATTTCATAACTTTCAATGGGAAGAAAAGAGAAATTATATTGCATGTGGTCAGCCTACTAACAGTCTTAGATACCATATGCAGCAGAGATTAATATTTTAAAATTAGAGACTATTCATAATTAGCTTGAAAACCTGACACAGCAGAATCTTTAGGTAAATAACTTTATGGAAAACCATTAACAGAGGGAAGAGAATGCAGTTTTCAGTAAGTAAATAAAACATCTTTGTATCAAAAGAAATGTAGCAGAAAGGGACTAGTTCTGTACCTTGATTTGCTTGCCGCAAACTGGTAGTGGCTGCATAAACTATCTCAGCAGTCTTCTGAATGTCTGGCACCAAAAGAGTAAGGCCTTCCGGCTCTTGATCAGATGCATCTGGTTTTACTCCTGTTTTAACATTTTCCCTTTTAGATCTGAAAAAGTTTTTTTAATATGGAAAGAAAGGCAAGGAAAATTAAGATTTTAGTCTTGAAAAATAAATACTTCCATAAGTAACAGTGGTTAAAACTCGACAAGATATTGTGCATTTCATTCGACATACACATGGTATATACCAGGAGTGGTTCACATTAGATTCATTTTGAAGTCAGAGGATGATGCCTAGCACTATAACTGAAGTTTCGGGTAGGCTGTCTCTTCGTAGGCAAAAACAGACACAAGTTAAACACTGTAGAAACATCATACTATAAAAGACCCTGTTACCGGTTATGTCCTTCAATTAATATCTTTACAAACACATTTACTGAAACTATATACCTAGAAGTAGAGACATCACTTCTGTATCTAAAAGTAACAGATCCCCTGTTTTCTAAGACCTGGAAACCAAAGATCCATAGGTAGTTTTTCATTTTAATACTATCTGTATTTCACTTAAGAGTATATTAATTTCCATAATGGGGGGAGAAATATTCCAGAATAAACTGTAGGTTCACTACTGGGTAATTCAATTCATATGTGCTCCTATACACTGAATCTTTCTTTAAACACTAAGTTTTAGAGCATAATCATTTAAAAGATATCCTTCTGTTGCTCCCTAATCAGGGTCTAATATATACTCAAATTTTCTAGAAGAATGCTGTAGTATTTTATTAACAAGGTTCACTAAAAAACAGCAACTAAATCAATTTCCTTTTTCTTTCAACTCTCAGAATATTTTATTCAACTCATCATTACACCACTACTTAGATACTAAAAATCTACATCTTTGTTAATTACTTAAATAAATTAAAACTATAATCACATATAAATAAATGTATTTAAAATATTTATGCTAAGGTATGATCTAGACTATGTATCACTTATTTTTATAGGTTGTACACCTACTAACAAAAGGATGTGGCTATTGTATTAAAATAACATTTAACAAAGTGGGCATGGAGCCTTAAAGAACTTCAAAAAAGATTAACAGAAGGTAGAAGAGTCCTTAACGAAATAATATTAAGCAATCTATGTCCAAATGAACTGTTCTTTATCACAAAGACAAAAATCTGTTCAGAAGCAATTCTGTGCTTAACTTTAGGTAGATAATAAGATATAAATTAAGAGGAGCCACTGAGGTGGATAACAAAGGTAAATGGGTTTAGTGTCATGTATGAGTTCGGAACTGATCTCCACACTGTGTGAAAAAACTAGTATCCACAGCTACTTTATCCACAAGGTATATACTATTTCACCTGGCAAGATGATCTGGCTTAAGAACCATAATGCGTCACTGGTTTATTGCCTTTTCTCCTGTGTTCTCTTCCTGTTCTCTTCCCTCCCTGATGTATAGGAGTCACAGAGAACACATGGTCAACTAACTCTCCTTTGCTACTCAGAAACTGCTTGGTAGAGTTGGATATATTATGTATCGTTTTCGTCATCAACTTCTGTGTGTAAATGTGTATATGATCATGTATGTTAGCATATATATATATATATTATAAGGAGAATACAGTGAATGAATGTTTTAAGAGTGAAATAGACATTTTACTGCTAGAGTTAAATAAGATACTGCATCTTACAGCTATGAAGTAAAGCTGCAACTACAGATTAATAATGAGTCCAAAAATTTTTTAAATAAAATGATTCTGGTAGACAAGCTCAAATAGTTTCTCAACTTCTGCATTTATCAATAGCTGTTCACAATCTGTGTGAAACACTGAGCGTCAAGAAAAGCACATAAGCTGATTGGCAGGACCCCCTCTGAATTTACACAGACTTTCTTTCTCTTCAACTGTAAATGATGCTTTTCCTGGGGCCTAAAAAATTCTTAAGTAGAAGGGCCACTGAACAATATGAAAACAATAGTCAGTAGTTCGAGAAAACATAAGAGTTGTGGTTATTGATATAATAAAATAAAGATGGTTTCCTAAATCTATCATCAGTCAGTCCATCCATTAGACTCTCAATAAAGATTTCACTTAAAGAAATGCATCTTGACAAGCAGAGAAGGAAGATTACAGGAGTGAAGCTCATTTTTCCAGAATTAAGGTACTTTCTCCTTGAAGAAACAAGAACCTCTGGCATGGAGAGTAAACTGCATCAATGCAATTTAGAGCAAGTTACCCTTGGAAAACTGATTCTAAATTTCAAGCCCTATTCATAAATACCAATTACCTAACTCTAGTTTTTAAAAGATTAGTAGGAAAAATCTCTATTTTTAAAATAGTACAAATAGGATGAAAATTTGGACAATATTTTAAAAATATTTTAAAAATAGTGCAAAAGACCACAGAAGTCTTAAAAATAATATTTTTTACACCAAATGCATGAAAGAAATAATCATATACATCATAAAGATAAAGGCTGAATCATAAAGCAGACACAGTTAGACCTTTACTGTAGGTTCTAACGAAATTTTTTTTTTTTATATGGAAAGTCTTTTTGACAAAAATATAGAGGAGAAAAAGAATAAACTTCAAAAGGTGAATATATGAAGAACACAAACTACCTGCCTAACGATCACTACAACTAGTCATCGTCTGACATTAAACTACAGACAGTAGTTTCTTTTCTATAAAAGTTGCAGGTTACTGTCAACCCATATGTAGGCCCAGCTCATGAAAAAAGGCCATACCTTAGCTCACATCCTGAAGTCTGTGTGAAAAGCTATTTGAGTTCAAGGCACCTAGCTGGAAGTAGGTCT